>NC_090031.1:11865833-12219166 GCF_037176765.1 Anolis sagrei | reverse complement strand
CCTCTGCTGCGCCAACTCCACTGGCTACCAATTTGCTACCGGGCACAATTCAAAGTGCTGGCGTTCGCCTATAAAGCCCTAAACGGTTCTGGCCCAAGTTACCTATCCGAACATATCTCCGCCTATGAACCCACCAGGACTTTAAGATCTTCTGGGGAGGACCTGCTCTCGATCCCGCCTGCATTACAGGCACGTTTGGCGGGGACAAGGGACAGGGCCTTCTCAGTGGTGGCCCCCCGGCTGTGGAACGCCCTTCCCATGGACATTAGATCAGCCCCCTTGTTAATGGTGTTTCGAAGAAGACTGAAGACCTGGCTGTTTGAACAGGCATTTGGATAAACAGTGCAATGAATATAATGAATATAGGAAAACAGAATTACGGATGACGAGTTGGATCACGATTCTAGTTACGAGATGATAATGTGTTGTCTATTGACGTGTGATTACTTATTATCTTACGGTGTTAATTGTCTTTTAAATAGTGTATGTTGTTAGCATTGAATTTTTGCTCTTGTTGCTAACTGCGCTGAGTCGCCTACGGGCTGAGAAACTGGAGTATACAAATAAAGTAAATAAATAAATAAATAAATAAATAAATACTATGAGGGTTGAATGAAAAGTAATGCCTAACCAAGGCAGTAGCTCTGCCTTGGTTAGACCGCACCTGGAATATTGTGTCCAATTCTGGGCACTACAATTGAAGAGAGGTATTGACATGCTGGAATGTGTCCAGAGGACGGCAACTAAAATAATCAAACATCTGGAGATCATGCCCTATGAGGAGAGTCTTAAGGAGCTGGGCATGTTTAGCCAGAAGAAGAGAGGAGATATGATAGCCTTGTATAAATATGTGAGAGGAAGTCACAGGAAGGAGGGAGCAAGCTTGTTTTCTGCTTCCTTGGAGACTAGGATGCGGAACAATGGCTTCAAACTACAGGAGAGGAGATTCCATCTGAACATGAGGAAGAACTTCCTGACTGTGAGAGCCGTTCAGCAGTGGAACTCTCTGCCCCGGAGTGTGGTGGAGGCTCCTTCTTTGGAAGCTTTTAAATAGAGGCTGGATGGCCATCTGTCAGGGGTGATTTGAATGCAATTTTCCTGCTTCTTGGCAGAGGGTTGGACTGGACGGCCCATGAGGTCTCTTCCAACTCTTTGATTCTATGATTCTATGAAAAATAATTCAAAAATAGACAAAGTAGGCGCTATCCATCCTACTCTCATCCTTTACCCCTCCCACCCATCCTCAAAGAAAATTTAAAAATTGACTTCCCAATCTCCTTCTGCATAAAGATATCATAAACTCCTCATTACTACATAACTAAACATTTAATACTTCTATTGAAAGGAAACCCAATCTTCAAAACCTACAAGTGTTTCTTCCTTTTTTAAAAGACGGTTCCCGAAGACTCCTCTTTAATCAAAGCAGATGTTTTTTCTTCTGTTTTAAAGTAAGGTTTTAATTGGTTTTAATTCTACTGTTGCTGTTTTAATCTTGATTTTATGCATTTTCAATGATGTGTGCTGTATTGTAATTTTCTGTGGGATTTACAGGAATGCCTGCCTGGGTGGGGGAAAAAAGTCTTGATGCGTTGAACCAGGGAGGAATCATCTTAAAATCAAAACGATCTTCACAGATTGGAGAGATGATTGGCCAAAGCTAAAAAAAAAGAAGTTCAACAGGGACAAATGCAAGATACTCCACTTAGGCAGAAAAAAAAGAAATGCAAAGGAAGGAAGGAAGGAAGGAAGGAAGGAAGGAAGGAAGGAAGGAAGGAAGGGAGGGAGGGAGGGAGGGAGGAGAGAGGAAAGAAAATGAAGGACGAAAGTGTGGAAGGGAAAAATGGAAGGAGAAAGAAGCGGGGTGGGGAGAGAAAGAAGGAAAGAAAGAGAGAAGAAAGGAAGGATGAAAGGGTTGAAGAGAATAGAGTTAGGAGAGGGAAGGATGAAAGATAGAAAGAAGCAAAGACAAAGGGGAAGGAAGGAAGGGAAGGGGAAAAGGAAGGACAAAAGGGAGGAAGGGAAGGAAGGATGGAAGGAGGAGGAGAGAGGGAAGGAAGGATGAAAGGGTGGAAAGGAAAGATGGAAGGAGTAAGAAGGAGGGGAGGGAGGGAAGAAGGAAAGAAAGAAGAAAGGAAGGATGAAAGGGTTGAATGGAATAGAGGGAGGGGAGGAGGAAAGAGAGAAAGAAGGAAAGACAAAGGGGAAGGAGGGAAGGAAGGAAGGACAAAAGGGAGGAAGGGGAGGAAGGATAGAAGGAGAAGGAGAGAGGGAAGGAAGGATGAAAGGGTGGATAGGAAAGATAGAAGGGGAAGGAAGGAAGGAAGGAAGGAAGGAAGGAAGGAAGGAAGGAAGGAAGGAAGGAAGGAAGGGGAGGAAGTAGGAAGGAAAGAAGGAGAGAAGAAAGGAAGGATTAAAGAGTTGAAGGGAATAGAGGGAGGGGAGGGGAGGAGGAAAGAGAGAAAGAGAGAAAGAAGGAAATACAAAGGGGAAGGAAGGAAGGACACAAAGGAGGAAGTGAAGGATGGAAGGAGAAGGAGAGAGGGAAGGAAGGAAGGATGAAAGGGTGGAAAGGAAAGATGGAAGGAGAAAGAAGGAGGGGAGGGAGGGAAGTAGGAAGGAAAGAAAGAGAGAAGCAAGGAAGGATGAAAGGGTTGAGGGAATAGAGGGAGGGGATGGAAGGAGGAAAGAGAGAAAGAAGGAAAAACAAAGGGGAAGGAAGGAAGGTGAAAGAGGGAGAGAGGGAAAGAAGGATGGAAGGAGAAGGAGAGAGGGAAGGAAGGAAAAATGAAAGGGTGGAAGGGAAAGATGGAAGGAGAAAGAAGGAGGGAAGGAGAAAGAAAGAAAGAAAGAGAAAAAAAGGAAGGATGAAAGGGCTGAAGGGAACAGATGGAGGGGAGGAAGAAAGAGACAAAGAAGGAAAGACAAAGGGGAAGGAAGGACAAAAGGGTGGAAGGGAAGGAAGAATGGAAGGAGAAGGAGAGGGAAGGAAGGAAGGATGAAAGGGTGAAAGGTGAAAGAAGGAGGGACAGGAGGGAAGAAGGAAGGAAAGAGAGAAAGAAGGAAAGAAAAAGGGGAAGGAAGGAAGGAAGGAAGGAAGGAAGGAAGGAAGGAAGGAAGGAAGGAAGGAAGGAAGGAAGGAAGGAGAAAGAGGGAGAGAGGGAAGGAAGAAAAAAATGAAAGGGTGGAAGGGAAAGATGGAAGGATAAAGAAGAAGGGAAGGGAGGAAAGGAAGAAGGAAGGAAAGAAAGAGAGATGAAAGGAAGGGTGAAAGGGTTGAAGGGAGTAGAGGGAGGGGAGGAAGGAAAGAGAGAAAGAAGGAAAGACAAAGGGGAAGGAAGGAAGGATGTAAAGAAGGGAAGGGAGGAAAAAGAGATTCTGTGATTCTATGAATCTAAAATCAGAGATTTTGTTTTCTTCCCCAGCTTCGAAATGTCCCTTGTTTGTGAGTATGATGGGATTTGCAGTCCAAAAAAATATGAATCTTCCAAAGCTTTCTGCCCTTGACGGAGGAAAGCATCTTCCTATTCGTCCTTATTCTATGCACTCACTTAAATTGAGTAAGAACACTTTTCCAGCATGTGAGGTACTCAGAGAAAAAAGAACAGGAAGCTGAGTGGGGTTTTTTTGTCATAGAGTTGCTAATGCAGAGCAAATTGCAGGGAAAGCAAGCTCCCTTTTATGGAAAGCAAATATCGCAACCCAAGAATATTACATGTTACCTGAGTATTTTATTACCATAGTTACAGGCCCAGGAGGCTGTCGGTTCCAATATCATATTAGAAAGACGGCTCAAGTAATGACAGCAATGGAGAAGCAGGAGGAGAAAGGCACGGGGAAGGCTTGGGACGGGCATTTGATTTCCCCAGAAGCATCCTGCCGGGCAAATATTCCAGAGACTTCCATTAAGCTGCAAAACCTTACCGTTTGGTCTAAGAGTCGAGGAGGGAGAGAAGCCTCTCAAATCTCTCAATTTGGAGAGATGGCTTCGCTTAACCCTTGGATATCTCTCAGCACAACTCTGACCTCGCAGAAGAAGAAAATGAACGGGTGTGCAGAGAAATGGCCGATGTTGCTAGGGCAAGGCAGAAGTACAAGGATTGAATGAAAAGTAATGCCTCCACCTTCATAAATCCTCAACAGATGGCAGTACTGGTATGCGGCAGGTACTGGCTTGTTCAGTAGACTCTCATCTACAGTTCCAGTTGCCCATCCACACACAAATGGCCAATGTTGCTAGGGGAAGGCAGAAGTACGAGGGTTGAATGAAAACTAATGCCTCCACCTTCATAACTCCTCAACAGATGGCACTACTGGTATGCAGCAGGTACTGGCTTGTTCAGTAGACTCTCATCTACAGTTCCAGTCGCCCATCCACACGCAAATGGCCAGTGTTGCTAGGGGAAGGCAGAAGTACAAGGGTTGAATGAAAACTAATGCCTCCACCTTCATAACTCCTCAACAGATGGCACTACTGGTATGCAGCAGGTACTGGCTTGTTCAGTAGACTCTCATCTACAGTTCCAGTCGCCCATCCACACACAAATGGCCAATGTTGCTAGGGGAAGGCAGAAGTACGAGGGTTGAATGAAAACTAATGCCTCCACCTTCATAACTCCTCAACAGATGGCACTACTGGTATGCAGCAGGTACTGGCTTGTTCAGTAGACTCTCATCTACAGTTCCAGTCGCCCATCCACACACAAATGGCCAATGTTGCTAGGGGAAGGCAGAAGTACAAGGATTGAATGAAAAGTAATGCCTCCACCTTCGTAACTCCTCAACATATGGCATTACTATTATGCGGCAGGTACTGGCTTGTTCAGTAGACTGTCATCTACAGTTCCAGTCGCCCATCCACACGCAAATGGCCAGTGTTGCTAGGGGAAGGCAGAAGTACAAGGGTTGAATGAAAACTAATGCCTCCACCTTCATAACTCCTCAACAGATGGCACTACTGGTATTCAGCAGGTACTGGCTTGTTCAGTAGACTCTCATCTACAGTTCCAGTCGCCCATCCACACACAAATGGCCAATGTTGCTAGGGGAAGGCAGAAGTACGAGGGTTGAATGAAAACTAATGCCTCCACCTTCATAACTCCTCAACAGATGGCACTACTGGTATGCAGCAGGTACTGGCTTGTTCAGTAGACTCTCATCTACAGTTCCAGTCGCCCATCCACACACAAATGGCCAATGTTGCTAGGGGAAGGCAGAAGTACAAGGGTTGAATGAAAACTAATGCCTCCACCTTCATAACTCCTCAACAGATGGCAGTACTGGTATGCAGCAGGTACTGGCTTGTTCAGTAGACTCTCATCTACAGTTCCAGTCGCCCATCCACACACAAATGGCCAATGTTGCTAGGGGAAGGCAGAAGTACGAGGGTTGGATGAAAACTAATGCCTCCACCTTCATAACTCCTCAACAGATGGCACTACTGGTATGCAGCAGGTACTGGCTTGTTCAGTAGACTCTCATCTACAGTTCCAGTCGCCCATCCACACACAAATGGCCAATGTTGCTAGCGGAAGGCAGAAGTACAAGGGTTGAATGAAAACTAATGCCTCCACCTTCATAACTCCTCAACAGATGGCAGTACTAGTATGCAGCAGGTACTGGCTTGTTCAGTAGACTCTCATCTACAGTTCCAGTCGCCCTTCCACACACAAATGGCCAATGTTGCAAGGGGAAGGCAGAAGTACAAGGGTTGAATGAAAACTAATGCCTCCACCTTCATAACTCCTCAACAGATGGCAGTACCGGTACGTGGCAGGTACTGGTTTGTTCAGTAGACTCTCCTCTACAGTTCCAGTTTGATGGGAAGCCTTAAGATTGAATGGTTGTGTTGTTAAAGTGTAAAGTATGGAACCCTGCACAGACGGTTGGTCAATGCAACTTAAGCAACGTGTAGTCATTGAATTCTTGACAGCAGAAGGTGTCATTTCAACATCTTTAAACTTACTTGCCCAACAACACACAGTACTCACATCAACACAATCATCATAAACAACTTGCATTCTCTGATTAATCTCCTTTGGGGTGACACCTTCTGCTGTCAAGAATTCAATGACTGCATGTTGCTTAAGTCACATTGACCAACCGTCTGCACAGGGTTCCATACTTCACACTTTAACAACACAACCATTCAATGCTAGGGCTTCCCACCAAAATGGAACTGTAAAGGAGAGTCTACTGAACAAGCCAGTACCTGCCGGATACCAGTACTGTCATGTGTTGAGTTACAAAGGTGGAGGCATTACTTTTCATTCAATCCTCGTAGGCTTATGCATGAAATTCATGTTTTCCATTTCTTTTGTTTCTTCCGTTTCCTCTGTTACTTTCAGTACCTTCAGTACTTTGGGGTTGTTTGGGACCCGCCTACCTGCGTGACCGCATCTCCATATATGAACCCACACGATCCCTCCGATCATCTGGAGAGGCCCTGGTCACGATCCCACCTGCGTCGCAAGCGTGTTTGGTGGGGACAAGGGACAGGGCCTTCTCTGTGTTAGCCCCCCAACTCTGGAACTCTCTCCCCAAGGACATTAGGCAAGCCCCAACGTCGGCAGTCTTTAGGAAGAGCTTGAAGACCTGGCTGCTCCAGTGTGCCTTTCCAGAATAGGAAACTCCTAGCATCATGTCCCAAAAGCACTTTATTAGAGATTTAAGATTGTCTGCACATCGCACCTACCTCTAAAATACTTTACATTTCACCTGTCATGTCCAGCACCTTTAAATTTTATTCATTACATTTGGCCCAGCCTTTAGTTTTAAATGCGTCATGGCGTATTGTTTTAATGTTTTATTGTTATTGCTTTAATGTTTATTGTTTTGCTTTATGAGTTTTATTGTTGTATTTGTTATGCTGTTGTTTTATTGAGGGCCTTGGCCTTTTGTAAGCCGCACCGAGTCCTTCGGGAGGTGTTAGCGGGATATAAATAAAGATAATAATAATAATAATAATAATAATAATAATAATAATAATAATTGTGTTGATGTGAGTACTGTGCATCGTTTGACAAGTAAGTTTAAAAATGTTGAGGTGGGGACATCTGACTTGACAAACAAAGAGTTGGATGTCCTGTGACAGCAACCACCGGGTTTCACAAGCAAAAGGTTGACAGATTGATTCAGGATGATCATCATATCACTCAGAGAGAAATTTCAAGCATAATCAGCACTTCACAAGAATGTGTGGGTCACATTATTGCTTTGGTTGGCTATCGGAAGATCTGTGCACGATGGGTACCCAGGATGAGAGAACTGTGAGATGCTGGTTGGGGAAACAGGGTGTCGAATTCTTCCGTGATGGCTTCAGAAAACTTGTTCATCATTGGCAGAAATGTATCCAATTGTCTGGTGATTATGTGGAAAAGTGAATAGTGGTAGTTAAGGAAAACATTCTAAGGATTATTTCTGCGTTTGATTTATTAAAATATTCCCATCCAAACCCAAGTAATGAAGATGGAGGCATTACTTTTCATTCAACCCAATACCCCTCAAATCATTCTAAAGAGTGACGTTGTTTCAAATGAATGGTTCCATACTTGAATGAGATCATTCAGCCTCTATGAAACCAGGCTTTGGTTGGCTGTGGAGTCATTAAAGAGAAGCAGATATGCAATTTCAACTAACTTTGCTTGAAATCTGGGTGGAAATGTACTCAGAGGTCTATTTTCTTTGGGGAGGAGAGCAAATGAAGGTATTAATTTCACCCTCCTCAAAAAAAATTATTATGCCGCTGATGAAATGTTGCTTCCATTCCCAAATGTCTATAATTTCAGAGGGAGAGACTGAATAGCATTCATTCCATAGACCTCTTCCGTGAGCTGCATTTGCATTCTCTTGGTGTTCTTATCTGCATCTTTTCTCTCAGTGGCTAAATTGGATGTCTCAATGTTGAACTAAAGTTTTAAGTTACTGCAATCCTAGAAATTGGAGAATGGAAGGAAAAAATCATTAGAATATCCCTTTTTCTGTTTGAGGAGGACAAGGGGAAGGCAAAGGTAGCCATGTTGACCATAAAGCAAAGGCCAAAGGTTATATTGTGGTGACGAAAAAGGTACACAAAAGGTACGCTACTCATTGAAACCTTCTGGATTTTTGCAACAGCCAGAAATGGAAAAGAAGAAAGCAAGGAATTGTTGTAAGAGTCATATTGGGGGACCCAGAGATTCCTACAGAGAACCTTGTAGATCATCTAATGTGAATCTATGGCCATCCTCTGGCAGAAGTACCTAGAGATTCCTCCAGAGAACCTTGTAGATCATCCTATGTGAATCTATGGCCATCCTCTGGCAGAAGGACCTAGAGATTCCTCTAGAGAACCTTGTAGATCATCCTATGTGAATCTATGACCATCCTCTGAAAGAAGGACCTAGAGATTCCTCCAGAGAACCTTGTAGATCATCCTATGTGAATCTATGACCATCCTCTAGCAGAAGGACCTAGAGATTCCTCCAGAGAACCTTGTAGATCATCCTATGAGAATCTATGACCATCCTCTGGAAGAAGGACCTAGAGATTCCTACAGAGAACCTTGTAGATGATCCAATGTGATTCTGTGGCCATCTTCTGGCAGAAGAAGCTAGAGAGATCTACAAAGATCCTTGTAGATAATCTAGTGTGATTCTATGGCCATCTTCTGGCAGAAGGACTTAGACTAGTGGTCCTCAACCTGTAGGTGCCCAGATGTTTTGGCCATCAACTCCCAGAAATCCTAACAGCTGGTAAACTGGGTGGTATTTCTGGGATTTGTAGGCCAAACACCTGGGGACCCACAGGTTGAGAACCGCTGAGCTAGAGAGTCCTACAGAGAACCTTGCAGATCTAGTGTGATTCTATCACCATTTTCCAGCAGAAGGACCTAGAAATTCCTACAGAGAACCTTGCAGATCATCCAGTGCAATTCTATGGCCATCTTCTGGCAGAAGGACCTAGAAATTTCTACAGAGATCCTTGCAGATTATCTAGTGTGATTCTATCACCATCTTCCAGTGGAAGGACCTAGAGATTCCTACAGGGATCCTTGCAGATCACTCTGCATGATTCTATGGCCATCTTTTGGCAGAAGGAGCTAGAGAGTCCTATAGAGATTCTTGCAATCATCCACTGCAATTCTATGGCCATCTTCTGGCAGAAGGACCTAGAGAGTCCTACAGAGATCCTTGCAGATCATCCTGCATAATTCTATGGCTATCTTCTGACAGAAGGAGCTAGAGTGTCCTATGGAGCCCTATGGAGAACCATCTATTGCAATTTTATGTCCATCTTTTGGCAGAAGGAGCACTTATACACTACATAACCCTTTTCCTTTACCTTATAAACAAAACTTTTCAGTCACTTTAGTTGAGCAGCAACTTTTAGAAAGTGCTCCACTTCCATTGGGCATATACAAGAAACATTCACATGCACATGTGCCTCGCGCTCCCCATTGAAATACTAATCTATATCCTGGTGAGGTTTGGGGGAGGACAGACCACAGGTTATGGGACTTGCAGTACCTTCACTCACTTCCTGAGACCACTGAGACTCTCATTCAATGACTGATCAAGACCAAACTAGGCACACAGTGCCCCCGTGACCCATTCTACATCCTGGTGCAGTTTGGAGGAGGGTTGACCACGAATGATGGGACTTGCAGTACCTTCACTCACTTCCTGAGACCACTGTGTCTCATTCAATGACTGATCAAGACCAAATTTGGCACACAGTGCCCCTATGACCCACTTTACATCCTGGTGCAGTTTAGAGGAAGATGCACCATGGATGATGACGCTTGAAGTACCTTCACTCATTTCCTGAGACCACTGAGACTCTCATTCAATGACTGATCAAGACCAAACTTGGCACACAGTGCCCCTATGACCCACTTTACATCCTGGTGCAGTTTAGAGGAAGATGGACCATGGATGATGACGCTTGAAGTACCTTCACTCATTTCCTGAGACCACTGAGACTCTCATTCAATGACTGATCAAGACCAAACTTGGCACACAGTGCCCCTATGACCCACTCTACATCCTGGTGCAGTTTGGGAGAGGATGGACTACGGATGATGGGACTTGAAGTACCTTCACTCACTTCCTGAGACCACTTCCACCCCCCTCCAATGATTGATTACCCACTTTATGTCCTGGTGTGCTTATATATTCCTTTGTAAGCTTTCTCTTATTTATTTATTTTCAAAGCACTGCTGTTGATCACTTTGCCTTCCAAATCACTGAACTTGGAGGGTGGCATTTTGAGAAGTGATTTGTAGCTATCTCTTGGAAAATATTCCATTTCAGGCTCTAGCAAATGGTGTTCAAAAGACTCTCAACATGAGGAGCTGACTATTAGGAACAGGCAGCGAGTGTTTAACAGTCACTAAAGAGAGACAATGGGTAGACATACGCACAAACACACAAACGCAAGAATGAAAATAACGGCAACTCGAGCTGAAGGTTGAAGCCACCTTGAGTACAATCTTGGCACAGCTCGAGACATCGCGGATCCGTTTGCTCCACTCCCCTGCCAGTTCTACTTTACATCAAAATCTGCTTTCAGTGCCACAGACTTATTAAAGTTGGGGATTGCGATGACACACGTGTGTGTGTTTATTGAAACTAGGTCAGCAAGGGAAGCTCTCCAGATACGGGTTTATAAAAAATCCAAAAATGTTGCCTTAAGAAAAAAAGAACCTCCGTGGATGCCTGCCAGGCAATTTAAAAATATCACACTTTGTGAAGAAAAAAGCAGGTGTCGCTTTTCTGTTTTGATAGCACCGAATTGTTTGGTGGCTCCTGTCCTGAGATGACATCCTGCAGTTGGTCTGGAGAGCCATTAGACCATCCGATTGGCGTTCGTCTTACAGTAAGGCCTAAGAAACCCTATACCTTCCTAATGTGGTTCATCATTTTGTGGTGACCCCCAACCATAACATCATTTTCATTGCAACTTCATAACTGTAATTTTGCTACTGGTTACATTCCCAAACAGACTACTGCAACACACTCTATGTGGGGCTGCCTTTGAAGACTGTTCAGAAGCTACAAATGATCAAACGGGTGGCAGCCAGATTGCTCATCAGAACGGCATACAGGGAATATAAAACCCTCTGTTACGTCAGCTCCACTGGCTTCTACTGAGCACAATTCAAAGTGCTGGCTGTAGCCTATAAAGCCCTAAAACAGTGCTTCTCAACCTGGGGGTCAGGACCCCTGGGGGGGAGGTCACAAGCGGGTTGTCAGAGGGGTCACCAAAGACCATACAAAAACACAGTGTTTTCTGTTGGACATAGCAGCTCTGTGTGGGAAGTTTGGGCCAATTCTATATTTTGTGGGGTTCAGAATGCTCTTTGATTGTAGGTGAACTATAAATCCCAGGAACTACAACAACCAAATGTCAAGGTCTATTTCCCCAAAACTCCACCAGTGTTCACCTTGGGCATACTGAGTATTTGTGGCAAGTTTGGTTCAGATCCATCATTGTTTGCATCCATAGTGCTCTCTGGATGTAGGTGAACTATAACTCTCAAACCCCATGTCAATGCCCACCAAACCCCATGTCAATGCCCACCTGTTGATCATTAGAGTTCTGTGTGCCAACTTTGGTTCACTTCCATCCTTAGTGGAGTTCACAATGCTCTTTGATTGTAGATGAACTATAAATCCCAGCAACCACAACTACCAAAGGTCAAGGTCTATTTTCCCAAAACTCCACCAGTGTTCACCTTGGGCATATTGAGTATTTGTGCCAAGTTTGGTTCAGATCAATCACTGTTTGCATCCATAGTGATCTCTGGATGTAGGTGAACTACAACTCCCAAATTCAAGGGCAATGCCCATCAAACCCTTCCAATATTTCCTGTTGGTCATGGGAGTTATGGATGTAGGTGAACTGGATGTAGGTGAACTACAACTCTCAAACTCAAGGACAATGACCATCATACCCTTCCAGTGTTTTCTTTTGGTCATGAGAGTTCTGTGTGCCAAGTTTATTTATTTACAATATTTATAGCCCGCCTTTCTCAGCCATACGGCAACTCAAGGTGGGTTACAGATTGGCACAAGTTGGTTCAATTCCATCCTTGGTGGAGTTCAGAATGCTCTTCAAACTATAAATCCCAGCAACTACAACTCCCAGATGTCAAGATCTATTGCCCCAAAACTCCACCAGTTTGGGCATATTGAGTATCTGTACCAAGTTTGGTTCAGATCCATCACTGTTTGCATCCATAGTGCTCTCTGGATGTAGGTGAACTACAACTCTCAAACTCAAGGACAATGACCATCAAACCCTTCCAGTGTTTTTTGTTGGTCAATTTACAATATTTATAGCCCGCCTTTCTCAGCCATACGGTGACTCAAGGTGGGTTACAGATTGGCACAAGTTGGTTCAGTTCCATCCTTGTGATGCAACTCAGGGTAGCTTTCACCTTGCTCCAGACACCACCACACCAAAGCTGTAGGTTTTGTAGTGTATTGAGAAAAAGGCAAAATCAAAACAAAGTATAAGAAATGCAAAAGTTCCATAGGCAGGGCAAAGACTTAAATGCAAAAACAAAGTTCCCAAGATCCAAAGGCAAAAACATGAAGCATAATCCATTAGCAATGGTCAAACAAGGCCCAAATCCCAGACTCGGGGAGCCAGAAGCGTGCTGCTAAAAGCCAAGTTAATCCACAGCAGTTTGCATGGGAAGAGCTATGTTGGACTGACAACCCCTGCTTGTCAGCTATAAGGCTAAATACCCTTTGCAGACATGAACGCATTGCGTTGACCTTTGGCACCCTTGGCTTCTCGCTTGCTAGCCTTAATTGCAGATGATCTTGCCTGCTCATTAATTTATTATCTTCAAGGCTATGTAACCCCTTATCTTGGTCCAGCTGGACCGGATGACTGTGGGGAGGAAAAGACGTCTCCACCTGACCATGTGGGAATTCACTCTTGTTATCAGTCTCACTAACATTCCTTTCCTTTGGGAACTGTCTTGCTTTTTCTCCTTCAGCAGCCCCACCGTCAGCCCTGTCTGAAACATGTACAGAAATCTGTAACCCATCATCCTCCTCCTCATCCTGTAGGAATTCTGGCTCAGAAGGCCCAAAGAGCTCAGCTTTAGACTCGGAGTCAAGCTGTTGCAACTCAGAGTAAGCTTCGCCTTGCTTCCAAACACCACTACACAAGAGCTGTAATTTTATAGTTTATTGAGGAAAAAGTCCAAGTCAAAATAAAGAATAAGCATTGCAAAGTTCCAAAGATTTAGGTTAAATGCGGGTTATAGTTCCAAAGATCTTCAGGTAAAAACAAGAGGCACAATCCTATAAGCAAAGTTCAAAACAGAGTCCATGATACAAGCAGTAAAACAATTGTCCCAAGAATCACAATGCAAGAAATCCCAAGCGTGCTGCTTTCCAGCTAAGGTTATTCCATGGAGCTTTCAGGCTAACAAGCTACGTTGAACTGACACTTTCTCTTCATTTGCAAGAAGCCTAAATACCTTTCTAACATGAAAACATTATGCCCTCACCAACATGAAAGCATTGCGATGACCTTTCCCCGAGCTGGCTTCTTGTCTGCCAGCCAGGCGAAAACTCCGCCTGACCAGCAAATCAAGACGGGCTTGCCGAGTCAGGTCACTATCAAGGCTTTCTGCACTTTCACTATCAGTGTGGGAAGTTGGCAAAGGCCTCTCCACCTGTTCGCTATCTACTTCGTTAAAATTCCTTTCTTCTGAGAACCGCTCTGTTGACTCTGCACTGTTTGTGGGAGACTCAGAAAAAGACCTAGAAGCAGGCCCAGAGATCTGAGGCACAGAAGGCACAGAAAAAGAGCCAAGAATCTGAATCCCATCATCCTCATCATCAGAGAACATGTCAGCAACAACACAAGCTGAATCACAACACCTTGGTGGAGTTCAGAATGCTCTTTGATTGTAGGTGAACTATATATCCCAGCAACGACAACTCCCAAATGACAAAACAAATCCCTCCCCAACCCCAACAGTATTCAAACTTGGGCATATCGGGTATTTGTGCCAAATTTGGTCCAGTGAATGGAAATACATCCTGCATATTAGATATTTGCATGACGATTCCTAACAGTAGCAAAATTACAGTTCTGAAGTAGAAGCAAAAATAATGTTACGGTTGGGGGTCACCACAACATGAGAAACTGTATTAAGGGGTCATGGCATTAGGAAAGTTGAGAAACACTGGCCTAGCACATCCTTTTCTTTTCACTTCAAATACTCACCATTACTGGTTCCAGGTAACTCAGTTCCATACAAAACATATAGAACTTTGTCCATCCATAGCGTGCTGTCTATCCCTAAGCTCTGAAGTTCAGCTTTGGAGCCCTCTACCATCTCTATCATATTGGCCCAAGGACAAAGCTGAGGTTAGTGAAGATTTTTGAAAACTAACAAAGGAGTGGATAATGCTGCAGGTGACACTGAATGTGGAGCATCATCATAACACTTCTCTCGGTTCCAGAATGTTAAGAGAGGATCGTCCTTGGCCATCTCCATCGGAGGTTGACAGGAAAGGAGATATCCGCCTACTGTGCCCCTGTGTGATTATCCAACTTCTCCGAAACCCACCTGCATGCCTCCCATCCTAATTGGTTCCTGTCCCTTGTCCTCTGGATAATATATTCAGCCGTGAGTTTCGAGGATCTCTCAAGGCATAAGTTGTCAGCTCATCGGAAGGAAGCATTGACAGGGGAATTATGTCTAATCTCCTACATTCGAGCCTGATCATTCCAAAGGACTTAAAGAATGTTTGAAATAAAGAAGGACCTGTTTGTTTCATAAACGGCAGGGGGAGGGAGGGGGGAGAGGGAGAGAAAGAGAATTTGCTTTCCTTAGTTAAAAAAAGGTCCAACCCCCGAGTAAGTAAGCTTTAAACATGGCTTTGGCAAGCAGTGACCTCCTCCTAGCAACCTTTTGCTAGGCTACAGCATCCTAGAAGATCTTTCCAAATCATGGTGCAAAACTTATACTTCTAAACCCTGTTTACTTGAATCAACAGTCAATAATTGTTTGAAAACTTTCCTTTTCTTGGTATTAAAGTGTTATTTCTTGTTTAATTGTGTGGTCCTTACTTTGAAAGCAGTTGTTTATACTCTAGGACAGAGGTCCTCAAACTTTTTAAACAGAGGGCAAGGTCACAGTTCCTCAAACTGTTGGAGGGCCAGATTATAATGTGAAAAAATGAATGAATATCTATGCACACTGCACATGTATTACTTGTAGTGAAAAAAACACTTAAAAATACAATAGTTAAAATGAAGTACAATTTTAACAAATATAAACTTATTAGCTTGGTGACCCAACGCTGCCCGAGTTATTTGAGAAAGGCATTGTGTGGAAAGTTTGGTCTTTATCAGTTATTTATGTGGCTCACAGTGCTCTCTGGAAGTTAGTGGAAGTACTGTGGGTCCCAAACCACAGGCAAACCAGACAATCTCCACATCAACACTGACAAAGAAACAGCAAGAAGTGCTGTTTACCCACAAGCATAAAGAAATTACATAAACGCAAACCAGATCAACAATTGGGTCACACCGTCTACAGAAAACCAACACACACAGATAGATATCTACATAAAAACTCCAACCATCACCCAAGTCAAAAAAGAAGCACCATTAAAGCCTTGACAGACCGTGAAAAAAGAATCTGCGAAGCCCACCTCCTCCACGATGAACTGAACCACCTCAACTGGGCTCTCCAGGCCAAAGGAGACTCCACCTCAGACATCAGAAGAGCTGCAAGACCAAGAACAAGCCACGAGAGTCAAGATGAAGATCCACCCAGAGGGAAAGTGTTCTTGCCATACATCAAGGGAACCACTGACCGCAGAGGGAAGCTGATGAGGAAACACAACATACAAACAATCTACAAACCCACCAAGAAAATCCAACAAATGCTACGTTCAGCAAAGGACAAGAGGGATCCTCTCACTTCTGCAGGAGTCTACTGTATACCATGCAGCTGTGGACAAGTCTACATAGGGACCACCAAACGCAGCATTGCCCAGACACGCATCAAGGAACATGAAAGGCAGTGCAGACTACTCCAACCAGAGAAGTCAGCCATAGCAGAGCACCTGATGAACCAGCCTGGACACAGCATATTATTTAAGAACACAGAAGTGCTGGACCACTCGCACAACCACCATGTCAAGACTACACAGAGAAGCCACTGAAATCCACAAGCATGTGGACAATTTCAACAGGAGGAGACCATGAAAATGACCAAAATCTGGCTACCAGTATTAAAAAAAACTCTAAAATTACAACAGCAAAACAGCAGAGAGGAAACAACCAGGCACATCTTAACACCTCTCAACAGAACATTTTCCCAGGCTCAGGCAGGCCTTCAAATGCTAATGAAGGTGGTCAGTTGAAACATTCACACCTAGCTCCACCTAGCTCTGTGCCCCACCCCAGCCATTCCACAGATATATAAACCCATTTTCCTATTTCCAACAGACCTCACTACCTCTGAGGATGCTTGCCATAGATGCAGGCGAAACGACAGGAGAAATGCCTCTAGAACATGGCCCTATAGCCCGAAAAAACCTACAAGAACCTAGAAATTACATATATTAGAAACCAACACTTTCTCATTACTTTATTTTCCAGATCACCAGACTGGGCTACAGCAACGCCTGGCAGAGGATAACTAGTATTAAAATAAATATAGTGTCCCTACCTTGCGGATTTTCACTTTTTATGAGTGGTCCTGGAACGTAACTCCCGCCATAAGTGAGGGAACACTGTACCTCGAATGCACAAGCCTACTCTTTATTAATTCATGTTGTGTGTACTAATGGCATTTATCTCCTTTTACTCCATCTATGGATCAGAATTTTCTCCATGTTATGAAAGACCCTGGAGACTAGAGATGATCATCTGTTTGTAACTTTTGAGACTGGTCTGGACTGGAATTTCTCCTGCCTGTACTTCCAAACTGTGGGTATACTCACCTTGGGATATCTACAAGCATTCAGTAACGCTTTTGTGAGCAGGAATGAAGATCATACACCCTGCACTTGAGCCAAGGTTCTCTAAGGAGAAAGCGAGAAGCTGAATCCTGAGCTTTTTGGTGAAGAAGTTGGGCGTCAATGTCACAAATATATAAAATCAAATAAAACTCAAATATATTTAGTAGGGCTGGTCAATTCGTTTCGTTAATTCGTAATTCGTTAAAAACTTCGTTAATTTTTGAATTACGAAATGATTACAAAACTTATTTTTAAACCTGGAAGTGTTTTTAAATATCGAAACGGCAGGCGCCAAAAAATTTTGTATTTCCGTCCATTTCGGAAATACGTAAGATGGCCGCCTGGCTTGCTGGGAGCTCTCCTCTCTCGGCGCCGGCTGAGCAAGCGAGAGGGCGAGCGAGAGGGCGAGCGAGAGGGCGAGTGGCGAGCGAGAGGGCGAGCGGCGAGCGAGAGGGCGAGGGCGAGCGGCGAGCGAGAGGGTGAGTGAGAGGGCGAGCGGCGAGCGAGAGGGCGAGTGAGAGGGCGAGCGGCAAGCGAGAGGGCGAGCGGCGAGCGAGAGGGCGAGCGAGAGGGCGAGTGAGAGGGCGAGCGAGAGGGTGAGAGGGAGGTCTCCTTCTCTTTCTTTCATTGGCTCAATGCTGTAGCATCCTGGGAGTTGTAGTTTGGCAGCCTGGGAAAAAGAGCCCCTCCTGGAAGGAACCCATCCTAGCGAGAGGGCGAGCGGCGAGCGAGAGGGCGAGCGGCGAGCGAGCGGCGAGCGAGAGGGCCCGCCAGAGTGAGTGCCTGCCTTCCCTCAATAATAATTTCTCCTCCCTATTCTACTAAATTAATAATTAAATTTAAAAAATATTTTAAAAATATTGAAAAAAAAAGGGCGCCATCTTTACAAAATGTTTTGTAAATATTTACGAAATTTCGTAAATACCGAACTTTTTTTTTTGGAAAATTTTGTAATTATTTTAAATATCGAAACAAAAAAACACCCCAATTACAAATCGATTTTAGAAACAAATTTTTGCGTTGTTACCCAGGCCTAATATTTAGCAGTTCCTCCCCTAGAAGGTAGCATTAAACACAACAACAAATAAATAAATAACACAGCAACAAGAGATAACGCTGAAGATTTCAGGTTTGGATCGAGGCTATGTGTTACCCACAGAGGGAATGTAAATTTCAATTAAATTCTTCTCTTTACGGTGTGCCGCTCTTGTTGTTATCATAGATAGACAGATAAATATACCTGCTATTTCAACCCTAAAGGAATATATTGGGGTAGGGGGAACTTTTGCTGTTCGCAGCTTATCTCTGAAATACAGAACATTATCTTTGTTACAATCAGATGTTTTCTTACAAATCCAAAGCTAAGCAAGTTAATCAAGACTTTGAACACTGTTTTTTTTTTTTTCACTTCCTTGACGGATTATTTTCTGGACCTCATATATAGGGATGGTGAATGTTGGTCCAGGTATAGACCTTGATAGGATGGCAAGCAAATGCACCAACCTAGTCTCTCATGAAATGATGAATGACAGCTTTTCATGGGATGGTAAGTGATGACCCATGGACTTACCCTACATGCAATGATAAATGAGAGCACATAGAACCTCCTGAGATGTCAAGCAATTTCACAAACATAACCAATGGTTATAGAACCAATCTGGATCTTTGATGGTCTCATTCCTTTATTTTGTACCCTGGTGCTTATAGTCTAAGAGTCATAATACAAAAGGTGAAAGGAGCATCAAGGCAAGAGGAAAAGAAGCATATCTAAGTATCACATATCCAAGTACAGTTTGTTGTTCATTCGTTCAGTCATCTCCGACTCTTCGTGACCTCATGGACCAGCCCACGCCAGAGCTCCCTGTCGGCCGTCACCACCCCCAGCTCCTTCAAGGTCAGTCCAGTCACTTCAAGGATGCCATCCATCCATCTTGCCCTTGGTCGGCCCCTCTTCCTTTTACCTTCTACTTTCCCCAGCATAATTGTCTTCTCTAGGCTTTGCTGTCTCCTCATGATGTGGCCAAAGTACTTCAACTTTGTCTCTAGTATCCTTCCCTCCAATGAGTAGTCGGGATTTATTTCCTGGAGGATGGACTGGTTGGATCTTCTCGCAGTCCAAGGCACTCTCAGCACTTTCCTCCAACACCACAGCTCAAAAGCATCTCTCTTCCTTCGCTCAGCCTTCCCTAAGGTCCAGCTCTCACATCCGTAGGTGACTACAGGGAATACCATGGCTTTGACTAGGCGGATCTTTGTTGCCAGTCTGATGTCTCTACTCTTTACTATTTTATCGAGACTGGTCCTTGCTCTCCTCCCAAGAAGTAAGCGTCTTCTGATTTCCTGGCCACAGTCTGCATCTGCAGTCATCTTTGCACCTAGAAATACAAAGTCTGCCCAAGTACAGTAGAGTCTCACTTATCCATCCTTTGCTCATCTAATATTCTGTATTAACAAACACAGTCTGCCTCCTGCCTGGATCCACAGCTGTTTCAATACATTGCAAGGTTTTGGTGCTAAATTCATAAATACAGTACTTACTACATAACATTACCATGTATTGAACGGCTTTTTTTGTTGATTCGTTGTAAAACATGAAGTTTTGGTGCTTAATTTGTAAAATCATAACTTAATTTGAGGTTTAATAGGCTTTTCCTTAATCCCTCTTTATTATCAAACATTTTACTTATCCAATGTTCTGCCAGCCCATTCATGTTGGATAAGCGAGACTCTACCAAGGTCCTCAAACTGTTTAAACAGAGGGCCAGGTCACAGTCCCTTAAACTGTTGGAAGGCCGGGCTATAATTTGAAAAAAAAAAAAAAGAATCCCTATGCAAACGGCACATATCTTATTTGGAGTGCAAAAAACACTTTTAAACAATAGAATAATTAAAACAAAAAACAAATTTTAACAAATATAAACTTATTAGTATTTCAATGGGAAGTGTGGGCCTGCTTTTGGCTGATGAGATAGGATTGTTGTTGTTTTTGTTGTGTGCTTTCAAGTCATTTCCAATTTAGGAGGACCTTGAGTGAGGGCCAGGTAAATGACCTTGGAGGGCTGGACCCACTGCGCCACTGGGGGCTCCGGGATTTATAGTTCACCTACAATCAAAAAGCAATCAAAGAGCAAAACTCAAACAATGATGGATCTGGACCAAATTATAGAATTGGGCCAAACTTCCTACACAGAACACCCATGACTAACAGAAAATACTGTGTTTTCTGATGGTCTTTGGCGACCCCTCTGACACCCCCTCACGACCCCCACAGGGGTCCCGATCCCCAGGTTGAGAAACACTGTCCTAGAGGCAAAAATCAGATTTAGGGGACAAAGCTAATAAATGTCTCTAGCAAACAGAAATTTATTTATTTATTTATTTATTTATTTCGAACATTTCTACCTCGCCCTTACAATTGGCAATAATTCAATGCTGCATCATAAGATACAGAATCCTTCCAGTAGCATTCAGTCCAATATAACAGTTAACATGAACATTAATAAATAAAGATTAAAACAGTATACTTACACTCTGATTAGCTATTGCCCGACTGGTGGCTGTTTAGCTAGCCATCTACTAATGAATACTCCGCTTCACTTATCCAAATCCTCTTCCATGCCATAGTCAAACATTGTCAATTGTCCTTTAACCTGATTGCTCGAAGGCCTGGTCCCACAGCCACATTTTAACCTTTTTTCTAAAGGTGAGGAGGGATGACAATGACCTAATTTTCCCGGGGAGCAAATTCCGCAGGCGGGGGGCCACCACCGAGAAAGCCATGTGTCTCGTCCCCACCAAGCGTGTTTGAGACATAGGCAGGGCCAAGAGCAGGGCCTCCCCGGACGATCTTACGCTCCAAGGTGGGACATAGAAGGAGATACGTTCAGACAGGTATGATGGACTGGAGCCGTATAGGGTTTTATAGGTCAAGACCAGCACTTTGAATTGGATCGGCAGCCAGTGGAGTTGGCACAGCAGGGGGGTGGTATGCTCCTTGTATGACGCTCCAGTGAGTAATCTAGCTGCCTTTCAGAACACAAAAACAACAATACATGGTCAACATATGGTTGCACTATATAACTGGCTCAGCATTGCAAGACAAAAGATGTAAGTTTGGATCCTTTTAATAGTTCAGTCCAGAGTAGATCCACTAAATCCATTGTTGAGAGTCAACACTTATGTAAATCCCATTGATTCAACAGATATGGTCTAGCTGCAGAATCCTAGTTGGTTAACATTAGCTTCAATTCATCTTCAGTCCAAGTTTTGCCCTCAAGCAAAGCTGACTTCAGCTGCCTGAGGAACATGTGTCGATTCAGTTCCCGA
This sequence comes from Anolis sagrei, assembly GCF_037176765.1. NCBI lineage: Eukaryota > Metazoa > Chordata > Lepidosauria > Squamata > Anolidae > Anolis > Anolis sagrei. Next base: position 12,197,855 of record NC_090031.1, on the reverse strand, counting down.
TCCCGCCACACCAAATAAGTGTTCTTCCGTAAGTAGCGGAACAAGCCCAGCTTCTGCCGCACAACGGCATTGTCCACACCTTCTAGAACAACTAAAACCAGGCTGGCCTTCCTGTCCAGGAGCTGCCAAGACTGGGCCACTTCCAGTTCAAAGTTACACCAGCGACTCTCAAGGAAGTGGGGGGAGATTACCGCAATGACTTTGCGGCTGCTCTGGAAGCCTTCCTTGATAATGTTGGTGATGATGGAAACTCCAGGAACAAAGTCACGATAGTAGAGACAGAGGCGAAAGCGAGGCACTCCAACCTCTAGTGTCTCTTCCAGCTCCCGTGTCACCCATTCCTGGTCCTCACTGGAGTAGATGACAAAGGCATCGTAAATGTTTTCCTTTTCAGTTGAAACGTGGTCTCTTTTGAGCAACACCACCATATAATACAGATGGAAATAATACTTGTAAACCAGGACCGCAAATAAGATCAGAACTAGGAAAGTGGTAACTAAAACAGCTACTGTGGTTTTACTGATTTGACAAGAAGATAGGTCAAAATCCATCAGGCGGGTATCCTTTAAGTCCATGGGGCTATGGCAAACCATGCATTTGGCATGCTTAAGGAGATCCTTTGGCTTTTTTGTCCACCTTAAAAAAAGCACATGAGCACAGGAACAATCAAAAGGATTCCAAGAGAGATCCAGGTACTTCAGACTAGTAGGCAAGTTCTCAAGAACCTGCTCTGTAACAGTTGCTAAGTGATTGCCATGCAGATCCAATGTGGTGAGGGAACGAAGATGCAGAAAGACTTCAGCATCAAGGCTTAGTAAGTTGTTATGGCTGATGTTGAGTTCACGGAGTTCATGGAGGTGAGCAAAGGCAATGGGTGTGACACGCTTGAGTTGGCAACTGGAAATATCCAAAATGTGTAGCTTGGTGAGGTTCTTGAAGTTGCCTACCAATTCATCGCCCCCAAAGGAGTTACCGGACATTTTCAGAACTCTCAGGTTGTCCAAGCCACAAAAGGAGCATTCAGTTACTATGCAGATATCGGTGTGAGAAATATCAAGGTAGAAGAGGTTTCCAAGGCACAAAAAAGAGGGAAAGGCTCCTGTTTTGCCAAGTTTTGTATGTTGCAAATCCAAATATTCTAGTTTGTAGACCCCAGAACACTCTGGGGGGAATGTAATTTTAGAGTTGAAGCTCAGATTCAGATGTTTCAAATTTGGAAGCCCTTCCATGAGGGATGACCACCCAAAGGAGACAACAAGGCCATTCTCACTGAGATCCAGGACCTCCAGGTTTTGTGGACCATTGAAGTCCTCTGCAAAGCGAGTGAGGTATCTTTCACTCTTGGTGATGCGGAGCACTCTTAGCTCTTTTAAAGAAGACAGGCTCTCAGCAGGGACACTTCTCAATCTGCAGTTCTTCAATTCAAAGTGGTGTATGCTGGAATTTTCTGGGAATTGTGACACTTGTTCAATGTCGGTGTTCACCAACCTCACTGAGTGGATGTTGTTCAAGCAATCTGAGAGCCTGTCAGTATGGTAAATACGAGATATTTGCACAAGAGCAATCTCCTGCAAGCACATATGACAGAGTCCATCCAAATGAGCTTTGTTGATGTCCTCCAGCCTGTCAGCATTCCTATATGCCCCTAATACTAGACGGTTGGCGTGTAAGCCAGACAGATTCTGGAGGCCGGCTTGCATATGGGCACTGCTCTCAAAGCAGCCTCGCAAGGATAGTTCTTGAAAATATACCCCCGAAAAACTGTTTAGTTCAATGTATTTAATGGCGTTCTTGGACAGAACTAGTGTAAGGTTCCTGCTTTGAAAGCCATCAAGGTCTCCTGCAGAAATAGCCGAGATCTTGTTTGACTGGAAGCTCAAAAACCGGAGAACGATCAGTTGGGAGAAGTATTCTGGGAGTCTCAAGGAAGTTATGCGATTGTTGCTCAGATTCAACTCTTGGAGAGCAGTCAAATGCCCAATGGGCAAGCTGTCCAGCCCAGACACGTGAGTTTCTACAGCGATTAGTTTTTGCAAGGACATCAGGTCACGAAATGCTCTTGGACCCAAGAACTGGAGAGGATTGGCAGTCAGGATCAAGACTGAAAGGTTATAGAGACCCATAAAAGCATTGTCTTCAATTCGCTGGATGCCACACCTAATGGAGAAGAAGACAAAAGATTCTGGAGGACGAGCCCTTGTACAATGACAGAAAGAAAGCCACCAAAACCTTTCCTCGGAGAAGGGGCACCTAACCTCTTATCAAATCAAGTCTGACGCCTCTGAAATTCATCTATGTTGCTCTTATCTGATTCCACTAAGATTGGAAGAGTGAAAAAAAGGAACGAAAGGTCACTAGTGTCCTTCTTGAGAAGCCAACTCTTCAAGACTTTGCTTTTTATATACCAGCCACAAGACTGAGGAATGTAATAGACTTAAAAACCTGTGACATAATTTTGCCTGCTTTCCTTTGCCACTTTTTTTAGATTGTACAACTGAAGACAGATACTGTCTTGTCTTTGGTTTATGATGGAAGCAATTCCTGGAGACTTTCCAGATACTCTCTGTTTCTAGATTAATACTGTCTTAATCCAGGGCTCCTCAAACTTTTTAAACAGAGGGCCAGGTCACAATCCCTCAAACTGTTAGAGGGTCAGATTATATTGTCGAAGGCTTTCATGGCCGGAATCACTGGGTTGTTGTAGGTTTTTTCGGGCTATATGGCCATGTTCTAGAGGCATTCTCTTCTGACGTTTCGCCTGCATGTATGGCAAGCATCCTCAGAGGTAGTGAGGTCTGTTGGAACTAGGAAAAAGGGTTTATATATCTGTGGAATGACCAGGGTGAGACAAAGGATTCTTGTCTGCTGGAGCTAGGTGTGAACGTTTCAACCGATCACCTTGAATGTTTCAACTGATCACCAACAAATGCTGCATTCAGCAAAGGACAAGAGGGATCCTCTCGCTTCTGCAGGGGTCTGCGATATACCATGAAGCTGTGGACAAGTCTACATAGGGACCACCAAACGCAGCATTGGCCAAACACGAATCAAGGAACATGAAAGGCACGGCAGACTACCCACACACACAGATAGATATCTACATAAAAACTCCAACCATCACCCAAGTCAAAAAAGAAGCACCATTAAAGCCTTGGCAGACCGTGCAAAAAGAATCTGCGAATCCCACCTCCTCCAAGATGAACTGAACCACCTTAACTGGGCTCTCCAGGCCAATGGAGACTCCACCTCAGACATCAGAAGAGCTGCAAGACCAAGAACAAGCCATGAGAGTCAAGATGAAGATCCACCCAGAGGAAAAGTGTTCTTGCCATACATCAAGGGAACCACTGACCGCATTGGGAAGCTGATGAGGAAACACAACATACAAACAATCTACAAACCCACCAAGAAAATCCAACAAATGCTACGTTCAGCAAAGGACAAGAGGGATCCTCTCACCTCTGTAGGAGTCTACCGTATACCATGCAGCTGCGGAGAAGTCTACATAGGGACCACCAAATGCAGCATTGCCCAAACATGCATCAAGGAACATGAAAGGCACTGTAGACTACTTCAACCAGAGAAGTCAGCCATAGCAGAGCACCTGATGAACCAGCCTGGACACAGCATATTATTTGAGAACACAGAAATGCTGGACCACTCTCACAACCACCATGTCAGACTACACAGAGAAGCCATTGAAATCCACAAGCATGTGGACAATTTCAACAGAAAGGAGGAAACCATAAAAATGAACAAAATCTGGCTACCAGCATTAAAAAACTCTAAAAATAGAACAGCACAACAACAGAGAGGAAACAAACAAGGACATCTAATCACCTCTCAACAAAAGATTGCTCCAGGCTCTGCCAGGCAATCAAATGCTAATCAAGGTGATTAGTTGAAACATTCACACCTAGCTCCAGCAGACAAGAGTCCTTTGTCTCACCCTGGTCATTCCACAGATATATAAACCCTTTTTCCTAGTTCCAACAGACCTCACTAGTAGTCACTACCTCTGAGGATGCTTGCCATAGATGTAGGTGAAACGTCAGGAGAGAATGCCTCTAGAAACATGACCATACAGCCTGAAAAAACCTACAACAACCCGGTCGGATTATAATTTGGAAAAAAAAATGAGTGAATTCCTATGCAAACTGCACATACCTTATTTGTAGTGCAAAGAACACTTTAAAAATACAATAATTAAAATGAACAATTTTAACAAATATAAAATTATTAGTATTTCAATGAGAAGTGTGGACCTGCTTTTGGTTGATGAGATAGGATTGTTGTTGTTGTTGTTGTTGTTGCTGTTGTTGTTGTTGTTGTGTGCTTTCAAGTTGTTCCAGACTTAGGTTGACCCTGAGTGAGGGCCGGGTAAATGACCTTGGAGGGCTGTATTCGGTCCCCGGGCCTTAGTTTGAGGACCCCTGGTCTAATCTATCTAGTCAGAGTCCTAAGAGACTGAACCATCTTAAGCAAGACCCAACTTGATCTCATAAAGCCTGACATCTCAGAGGTGAAAGTGTTAAAAGCGATGTCATTTGCATGTATTAAATATCCATTTTTTTCCAGGATGCCCTACTAAGACCACATAGGCAGCCTTCCACATAGGCTGCCTGGTGGCATTAGAGATTAAATATAACCCCATCTTACCTGGTGAGGTCCAAAAATCTCAGTGCAGGGACAAGTGAGAAATAATTGAAAGTCAAAATCCTGAGTAGGTTGAAGCTTAGATCCAAGTTTTCAGTTGTGTTTGGAAGGCCTGGTGGGATTCCACTGAGGTTCAACTCCATGCATCTGTATATGCTACCTGGGATCACCTGGAATGGAACAAGACAACTTTATGGTTGTCCTCCAAGGTATTTTTCAAAGACCAAACTGCCCACCTGACATGCAGATAAAATCAGAAGAAACAGTGGTTCCCAACTTCTTTTTTGACCAGGGACCACTTGATCATCGACCACTTGGACTAGGGACCACTCTCCAATATTAGTACCAAAAGGGTGACGAATCAGTTTTTGGTCAACTTTAGATTCAGTTTGGTTCTTTGGAGTGCTGATTCAGAAAATTTCATTGGATAGACCACATCAGCTCTAGTTTCTGGTACAGAACATATGCCATCCAATAGTCGCCATCTGCTCACCTTGGCACTATCAGAGGTTCCGTGAGACCAGTCACTTTCGTTGCAACAATGTAGTAATGGTGATACCATGGATCATATTTTAGGTCTTGGGAACCACTGATCCAAATGAATAGACTTAGAATCCCAGGTGATATAGTTTTGCCATTTTGTACCATCTGATGTGGGACCCCACTGAATGTAAAATCAGGCTATGACATAGGGGTGAATTCTGAATATCAAGAGTAGGCCTAGTGAAATAATTGGGTTACATGTTAGTTAAGACAGACATAATATCACTACTGACCAAAAGGTCATGAGTTCAAAGCCAGCCCGGGTCGGAGTGAGCGTCCGACCAATTTGTGTAGCTTGCTGTCGACCTTTGCAGCCCGAAAGACAGTTGCATCTGTCAAGTAGAAAATTTAGGTATCACTTATGCAGGGAGACTAATTTACGACGCCATAAAAATCTCCAGCAAGCATCAATATTTAATACTGATATTGTACAGGGTTAGTCAAAATGAATAGGCCAATAAGAAAATTAATTGTACCCGAATGTATGTTTACTGTAACCAAACCACAGCTACGTAGCGACAGATAAACTATCAAAGTTTTTTTTGAGCAACACACATGTACGTTAATGCCGCTAGGCGTCGCTAGGAGTCGCTGTTTTCAAAATGGCGGAATCAGGCAAAGAGAAGGCGTTTTGTGTGATGACATTTGCTAAAACAATGTCAGTAATTACGGTCCAGCGAGAATTTTGAGCCAAGTATGGCAAGGAACCACCTCATCGACATTCCATTGCGAGGTGGGTAAAGCAATTTGAGGAGACGGGCTGCTTATGCAAGGGTAAAACCACAGGACGACCGCGTGTGCTGCATTCGATGCCATTACGTCGGATGTGCTGCAACGGATGTGGAATGAACTGGACTATCGCTTGGACGTCTGCCGTGTCACACGGGGCACCCATATCGAACATCTCTGAAGGTGAGACAAAACTTTGATAATTTATCTGTCGATACGTAGCTGTAGTTTGGTTACAATAAACATACATTCGTCTAAAATTAATTTTCTTATTGGCCTATTCATTTTGACTAACCCTGTATTATGCTAATAATATAATATATTATATGCATATATATATTGTAAGATGCTCTGATTCCCCTTTGAGGTGAGGAGGGCGAAATATAAATGCAATAAATAAATAAATAAATAAATAGTTGATATCAATAACTGGGCCTATGTGCAGAAACTCTTAAACTATATCTTCAGCTTTACTGTTCACTTGTAGATTACCTTTGCCAATGGCTATTTTATAAAAATATTCAGCTAAAAGGGGTGAAAAAAATCCACCAGCTTTCAGATACATTTCAAAGGCTATCGGAAGGAAACAAGGAGAGTTTTAAGAGAGGACCAGAAAAGCAATTACAACTTGTGCAAGATCTGTGTTGTCTTTGCAGTCTGGGTGTGATCCTGGATTCATTGCTGAGCCTGGAACCCCAGGTCTCGGCGGTGACCAGGGGAGCATTCGCACAATTAAAGCTTGTGCACCAATTGCGCCCGTACCTTGGGAAGTCTGACTTGGCCACAGTAGTCCATGCTCTTGTTACATCCCGTATAGACTACTGCAATGCTCTCTACGTGCGGTCAGAGGCAGCCATAGGTAATTTTCAACGGTAAGCAAACAGTATTTTGGTGCCCCCCCCCCCAACGAATCATTGATATATATTTTCTGTTTGTCGTGGGAGTTCTGTGTGCCATATTGGTTCAATTCCATCATTGGTGGAGTTCAGAATGCTCTTTGATTGTAGGTGAACTATACATCCCAGTAACTACACTTGCCGCATTTGCTCCCTTGCCTGGCCTGCTTTGGGTCCGGAGGCGTGTCTGAAGACCCCGGCGTGTGTACCAAAAGTCACCTCTTCTCCTGACTTTCTCCTCAGCCATTGGGACCGAGAGAGAGAGAGAGAGAGAGAGAGAGAGAGGTGGAGATGCCCACCTTTCCTGAAGGTAGGCGCAAAAACAAAGGAGGAAGCGGAGGTGGGAGATACCTCCAGCCGGAGGGGCTCCCCCCCCTCTCTCTCTTGGTCCCAATGGCTGAAGAGAAAGTCAGGAGAAGAGGCGACTTTTGGTGCACACACTGGGGTCTTCAGACACGCCTCCGGACCCAAAGCAGGCCAGGCACGGCAGCTCCACCCCTTGGCCCACCTGCGGATTCGGGAGAGGAGAGGAGGCGGGTGGAGCGCCGGGGGATTGGGAAAGGGAGCCGGGCATGGGGAAGGGATCGAATGCGGAGAACGATTGAGCGCCAGCTCTGCTCACGCACCCACTGGCCGGGTGGAGCAGGAACGAGAGGGGCTAGGCGAGGCTCAAGAGCCCGGCCCCTTTGGGAAGAGGATCGCCTGGCAGCGAGGCAAGAAAGCTGAGGTCCCATCCCCCCGGACTGCTAGGGCTGTTGTGAGCTGAGGGGGTGCTCCTCAAGTGGCAGTCGAGGGGCATTTACAGGAGCCTCTGCACCCCTGGCAAAAAAAAAGTGTTCTGCGACTGCTTACTTCTAGTAATGGACAAGCCGCCCCTGCGTGCGGTTGCCTTTGAAAACTGTCCGGAAGCGTCAACTGGTCCAATGGACAGCAGCCAGATTGCTAACTGGAGCGGCTCTCAGGGAGCATACAACCGCCTTGTTGCGCCAGCTCCACTGGCTGCCAGTTCGCTACCGGGCACAATTCAAAGTGCTGGTTCCAACCTATAAAACCCTAAACGGTTCTGGCCCAACTTACCTGTCTGAACTATCTCCCCTTATGAAGCAACTAGGACCTTGAGATTGTCCGGAGAGGCTCTGCTCTCAGCCCTGCCTTCGTCACAGGTACGTTTGGCGGGGACAAGAGACAGGGCCTTTTCAGCGGTGGCTCCCCGGCTATGGAACACCCGCCCCAGAGAGATTAGATCTGCTCCCTCCCTCTTAATGTTTCGGAAGCAACTCAAAATGTGGCTGTTTGAGCAAGCGTTCACAAACACAGAGTAATGGATACAAACAAGTGACATAGGAACGGATAACTGACGATGGAACTGGACAATGCTTGACAGTAAGGAGAAGCCAATGATGTTGTTTTTATTGCTGTTGTGATTCATGTAATTTTAATTGTTTTAAAATTGTATTATGATACTATGTATACTGTTTTGTTGGAAACCGCCTTGAGTTGCCGATAGGCTGAGAAAGGCAGTATACAAATACAGTAAATAAACAAACTTCTCATTGACCTACCTCCAAACAGGGATTGAGGCAGCTGGTTCTCCACTGGGACCAAAACAGCACCAGCAAAGGGAAGAACATCTGTGGGCAGAGGGCACCACCCCTGGGCATCTTCAAGCTAACAACATGAGGAAGAAAGGAGAAATAAGCAGGAAAGAGAGATCGAAAATCCAGCAGACAAACACTTGCTTCGTCATGTAAGGCAGGCCAAGATCCTAGGAGAACGGGCAAATCTACACACAGCAGGAGAAGGAAGTGCAATTGAAAAAGAAAGAAAAAAGCAAACCGGAGGTTGTCCCTGGTGCAAGATCTATGTTGCCTTCTGGTAAACGGAGGTCTAGAAAGGCATGCTGTAGTTGACTGCAGGGCAAGAGGAAGTTCAGTCTTGCCATATGAGTTCCTCTTTTTGGTCAGACGGACTTAAAACCGTACGTTATACAGAATTCTGTGATTCTGCCCTCTGTTGTTTCTCTCTTTCTTTCTTTCTTGCCTCCTTCCTTCCCTTCCTTTCCAACTTCACTTGAGGAAAGCCAGTCATGTATGCAGTTCTTACTTCTGATGAGAGTACTTAGCACAGTGTTTTTCAACTTTCCGAATGCCGTGACCCCTTAATACAGTTCCTCATGTTGTGGTGACTCCCAACCATAACATTATTTTCGTTGCTACTTCATAACTGTCATTTTGCTACTGGCATGAATTGTAATGTCAATATCTGATATGCAGGATGTATTTTCATTCACTGGACCATATTGGGCACAAATACCCAATACGCCCAAATTTGAATACTGGTGGGGTTGGGGGGAGTGATTTTGTCATTTGGAGTTGTAGTTGCTGGGATGTATAGTTCACCTACAATCAAAGAGGATTCTTAACTCCATCAACGATGGAATTGAACCCAATATGGCACACAGAACTCCCACAGCCAACAAAAAACTGGGAGGATTTGTTGGGCATTGACCTTGAGTTTGGGAGTTGTAGTTCACCTACATCCAGAGAGCACTGTGGACTCACACAAAGATGGATCTGGACCAAACTTGGCACAAATACCCAATACGCTGTAATGTGAACACTGGTGGAGTTTGGGGGAAATAGAACGTGACATTTGGGAGTTGTAGTTGCTGGGATTTATACTTCACCTACAATCAAAGAGCATTCTGAACCCCACCAACAATAGAATTGGGCCAAACTTCCCACACAGAATGCCCATAACCAATAGAAAATACTGTGTTTTCTGATGGTCTTTGGTGGCCCTTCTAACCCCCGCTTGCAACCCGCCCAGAGGTCCCGACCCCCAGTTGAGAAACGCTGACTTAACAGGTCAACTGGATTCACCTACATGTTGACTCACTATTGATTAGGCTTGTACATTTTGGGTGAATCACTATCCATTTCTGCTTACTAGAAGACCACCATATTTGTTTTCAAGTGCCTCCCGAATGGGGGCTTTCATTCCGCATTAAAAAAAAATGGTTCTTCCAAGCTGCTGAATGGGCATTTTCATTCCGCATCCAAAAAAAAACACCACAAAAAAACAAACCAGCTCTTTTTGGCCCATTAATGGCAATGGGGAATTTATGGAGGCACCCCACTCACCATCCCTCAGGTCCACAACTCCCAGTCAGACCCACTAAATAAAAAGAATCAGGAAAATAAAAATAAAAAAGATTCAACTGTGATGCTGAATAGGGAAGGAGGAGGGAGCAGAGATCAGCTCCCACTTGCTTTTGTTTCAGGTGGGTTTTTGTACTAGGAGGACCCTTACCGTTACATACTCCCGGAGATAGCGAAGGACATGCAATCCATGCACAACCCTACTATTTGTCAATTTATTCACTGCTCTAGTTGGGATTAACAACAATGATATAACTACTGAATGACCTTGGGCAAACCATGGTTTAGCAGTCCCAGGTGAAAGCAAGAACAAAGCCTTTCTGAACAAATCTACCCAAAAAAAACTCCATGATACGATGATCTTTGGGCCCTGTGTGTCATGTTTTATGTTCTGCAGTTGATGGTGGTTGGTGATGGAAGGGTTAATGTAAGCATTAGTTCTAAAGGGTTAAGTAATCTGTAAGTAAGAGTTCATGGTTGAAAGCAATTAGGGGTTTAGGTATGTAAGAGATGGGTTGCAGCTGGGTGTTTCTGGATATAAGGAGCTAGCCTTGGGACTGATCTTTGGGCGAATAGTATTTGTTTTGTCTTGGTGGTAGATGCTGTTGGTTTTCCCCCAGGTTTGTGGCTTTTTGGTGTCCTGATCTGACTCCTGAACCTTTAGAATCCTGGAACCTTGAATCTTTGGACTGGCTTTTGACTACGGTATACTCTTGATCCCTGGACTTTGTTTATTAAACTCTCGGCGTTTGACCACTGGACTGGACCTTTTGACTATGAAGTTATCTTGAACCTGCAACAGTGTTTGCTGTTTTTGTTTTATATTCTGTGGCTGAGTACAATCTTTATGTTTTATATTTTGGACTATTAAAACAGCCAGAAAATAAGTGTGTTTTAATTAAACTGCTTGATATAAACTGGGTATTTGTTTGGTTCATCTCTACCTAAATAATGGCAGAGCCCTGGCATCGTGACACTGTGAAGGATGGAAGAGATCACAGGGGACAACTAGTCCAGCCCCTGCCATTGCAGGGATACACAAGGCCAGCAATAAAGAGAAGAAGGAGAGTTTAATTTTGATTGAGCTTATAAGCAGATAAGAAAACTAGAGCAGAACTCCAAGAAACTAGGGCTAGACTCCCTTCTCAATTATGGAAACTCACTGGATAACCATGGGTGATCCACAAGCTTTGCCAGATAACACAATTTCAGACTTCCCTTGAATAAATCATGTAAAGGAAATCCCATCATAGCTTCACTTCAAGTTCTCCACAAGTCAACGACAAACTGAAGACATACAGCAAGTAGCCAGCAAGCAAATCTACCTAAATCATTTTTCCAGAACAAATATGTGGATTAGGACACATCCTTGTCTCAGGTACCCCTTGATTTGAATCAAGATGCCCATTCCTGTTGTTTATTTCTTAAAGGCAGTATAGCTAATGAGTCTGAGAAACACCCCATGAACACATATAGTACTTTTAAAAACCCCACAGATGCTTCCAATCAGCAAGCAAGCAGCAATTACATTAAATGGAAGACAACAGGCCAAATGAAATGCAGTCAATTGGCTACCAGAGAATGCTCTCAGTAACTCTCAAGAGCATTGGTGCACGCTTTCACGCTTACAGAGCAGCATGTAGTAACTTTGCAACCACTTTGTTGAAGTGTCACCCCATTCCCAGTTGACTCTTGCTTGAATGCATGAATGCATGAATGGCCATGCAGGGAGGGAGCAGGGTCACATTGGGATACCACCATTCAGTGTCTGAATCTCAGGAGGAACCTCAGAGATGCCATGTTCGGATTGTGATATTCCATATGCTTCCTCCAAAACCAGTGGTTCTCAACCTTTCTAATGCCACGACCCCTTAATACAGTTCCTCATGTTGTGGTTACCCTCAACCATAACATTATTTTCGTTACTACTTCATAACTGTAATTCTGCTACTGTTATGAATAGTAATGTAAATATCTCATATGCAGGATGTATTTTCATTCACTGGACCAAATTTGGCACACATAAACAATACGTCCAAATTTGAATATTGGTGGGTTGGAGGGGGATTGATTTTGTCATTTGGGAGATGTAGTTAATGGGATGTATAGTTAACCTACAATCAAAGAGCATTCTGAATTCCACCAATGATGGAATTGAAACAAACTTGGCACACAGAACTCCCATGACCAACAGAAAATACTGGAAAGGCTGCTGGGCATTGACCTTGAGTTTGAGAGTTGTAGTTCACCTACACCCAGAGAGCACTGTGGACTCAAACAATGATAGATCTGGACCAAACTAGGCAGGAGTACTCAATATGCCCAAATGTGAACACTGGTGGAGTTTGGGGAAAATAGACATTGACATTTTAGCGTTGTAGTTGCTGTGATTTATAGTTCACCTACAATCAAAGAGCATTCTGAACCCCACCCATAATAGAATTGGGCCAAACTTCCCACACAGAACCCGTATGACCAACAGAAAATATTGTGTTTTCCTATGGTCTTTGGTGACCTCTCAGTCACCCCCTCATGACCCCCTCCCCAGGGGTCCCGACAACCAGGTTGAGAAACACTGTCCTAAACACATAGTATACATCTTGTAGGGCTGGGCGGTTTCGTTCGTTAATTTCGTAATTCATTATTAATTCTTTTTTTTTATAACGAAGTGATATTGAACCATTCAGGAGCAACTAAAAATCGAAACGAATTTTTAAAATTTATTTCGCAATTGTTTCGTAATTGTTTCGTAATTGTTTTGAAATTGTTTCATTATTATTTCGTTATTATTTCCGTATGTCTGGTGCAAGCTTTATGGTTGTTTGTTTTATCAGTGATAAAAAATAAATTATCACACCAACAGTCAACAACAGAGGGAGAGGGAAGCTTCAGAAGTTCCCCCTGTCCCATTTGGTGGTTTTTTTTAGCGTATTGCGCAATCGCATCCGCCATTAACGAATCGATTCGTTATTGTTTCAAAATTGTTTCGTAATTTCCAAAATTTCGTAAATATCGAACTTTTTTAAAGAAAAATTTTGGAATTCTTTTAAATAACGAAACGCAAAAATCGCCTAAAAACGAATCGAGTTTAGAAACAAATTTTTCCGTGGTTGGACAGCCCTAACATCTTGCACTGGAAAATAGACTTGTGCATTTGGGATAAACCTTGATCTCGACTTTTGGTGGGGGGGGGGGGGCTGTTCCATTTCTTGGGAGCCTTCCAAAATCAAGAGGGCAGATGTTTTTGCTCTGTGGTCCTGAAAGATTTGTTTTCTATCAGTCCCTTATGGAGGGAGCTTTCCAGGCTCCCCTTCCTGTCATTTTAGGCATTTATGCTGTTTTTTTTTACTCTAGAGGAGGTACTCAGCTGCAGGCAGGCACACATTTTAAGGATGCTTCCTACTTGTTTCTTACTCTAGAGGAGGCACTTGGTTGCATGCAGGCACATGTACTTTCTGGGTCTGCTGCATGCCACATGCAGTTTCCAAGGCAAGGAGACATATTCTCTGCTTCTTACTCTAGAGGAAGTACTCAGCTGCAGGCAGGCACGCACACCCTAATCTCCAGGATCTTGGAAGACCTTTGGTTGGATCACTGCCAGGTGGAGAGGAAAAGGGGTCATATTTGTTTATTTGTTTATTTGTTTATTTATCTATTTATTTATTTATTTATTTTGTATACAAAGCATTGCATAAATTAGTATAACACTGATAAAAATAGAAGGCGCACAGGTGCATAAATATCTTTTGACCAAAAACGAGCAACAGCAATGGCATTGTCTGTAGCCTCCAACAATTATTCCTCTGTACATGAGGCAGGGCACAGTGGACAAGCATACAGATGCAGAGTTGTCAGTTCTGCTCCAGAGTCACACAAGGATTGGTATTCTTTTAGGTAGTGCCATTTGGCCAGGTTGTCTTTTGTTCTGTCCACTCCACTTCTGAGTCTATTCAGGGACTTCCAAGTTGCCCATTCTTGGGTTGCCCCTGGAGGAAGACACTCTCTTGTGGGGGGGGGGGGGCATCCAGTTGGGATTTCCTGGTTTAGCTGCCCAGAGGGATACCCTTGCTGTTGCTGGGGGGACGCCAAGAGGAGTGGTAGTTCTCATAAAGTTTTTCCTTGATTTGAACCTACTGGGAGGAGGCTGGTAGCCATATAGTGGGGGGCTTTCACAGTGTTCAACTTTAGTTCTCTCACATTTCGCAGCAACTTCCCATTGCACATGGGGATAAAAGCCAGCTAGCTTTTAGAGTTTATCAACAGGTATAGGTTTAAGACATCCTGTGATTATTCCACATGTTCCATTCAATTCTATGTTCACCTGCTTTGCGTGGGCAGACCTATGCCAAACAGGGCAGGCATACTCGGCAGTTGAGTAAGACAAGGCCAGGGCTGATGTTCTTACTAATTTGGGGTCTGCACCCCATGTGCTGCCACTAAGTTTCCACAGGATATTATTGTGTGCAGCTACTTTGTGCTTGTTGTTCAAGCAGTGTTTCCTATATGCTAGTGTTCGATCTAAGGTGGAAACAATGTTCAAGCTCTTGACCTTCCCAGGTCACATTCATGTATGCATGACTCTGAACAGGAATCCCTCAGGTTACGAACTTTCAGCATTTGCCTGAGTCCGCTTTACTATCTTGTAACTTCTGAGCAGGATGTCTGCAATCATTTTTTTTCTTTTTTGCCCCATATTCTTTGTTTTCACTATATAAAATAGTTTCCACTTTTTTTTGTCGTGTCAGGAGCGACTTGAGAAACTGCAAGTTGCTTCTGGTGTGAGAGAATTGGCCGTCTGCAAGGATGTTGCCCAGGGGACGCCTGGATGATTTGATGTTTTTATCATCCTTGTGGGAGGCTTCTCTCATGTCCCTGCAAGAGGAGCTGGAGCTGATAGAGGGAGCTCATCCGCCTCTCCCTGGATTCGAACCTGCGACCTGTCGGTCTTCAGTCCTGCCGGCACAGGGATTTAATAATAGTCATTGAATCACAGAGTTTGAAAAGATCCCAAGAGCCATCTGGTCCAGCCTCCTTCCATGCAAGAATACAGTCATTCTTGGTCCACACCCTCATCTCATACATCTCTGAAACATCTCAGAAATGCAGCGTCATTTCCTGGTCACTGTACACAGGAAACCACAGAGTGCTTTCCCCCGTTCTCTATACAGGCAACCACTCTTTCAATTTTGTGCCTAATATCAGCAGAGGTCATTGGAATCCATCCAGAAAAATTCCAGCAAGAGATCAGGAATTCATCACATTCTGCCTACAAGAAGGAATAGTCACATCATCCAAAATGTCCACAAGTTCAGATGCATCTATTGCCTACATAATGTCAAAGGGGACTCAAGTATATATTATTCTCTGGATTTAGGTGTATTACAACTCCCAAACTCAACGTCAATGCCCACCAAACTCTTCTAGTATTTTCTATTGGTCATGGGGGTTCTGTGTGGGAAATTTGGCCCAATTCCATCATTGGTGGAGTTCAGAATGCTCTTTGATTGTAGATGAACTATAAATCCCAGCAACTACAGCTCCCAAATGACAAAATCAAATTTTGAGTGATGGTCACTCCTTGGGGTAGTAGATGTCTTGTGGCCAATTTTGGTGGCAATTCGTCCAGTGGTTTTTGGGGTTATGTTAATCCCACAAATGAATATTACATTTTTATTTATATGGACTAGCGGTCCCCTGCCAGGCGTTGCTGTGGCCCGTCTGGTGATCTGGAAAATAAAGTAATGAGAAAGTGTTAGTTTCTAATGTATGTAATTTCTTTCTGCTGTGGGTAAACAGTATTTCTTGTTGTTTCTTTGTCAGTGTTGATGTGGAGAGTGTCTGGTTTACCTACTCTGGAACATGCAACATATAATTGTTCTTGAAAGGGGTCCCTTTCAAATCTATGATATTGTGTGTGTGAATCATGTGAATCTATATCTATGGCTGGGTGGCTCTTTGTCAGGAGGGCTTTGATTACGTTTTCCTGCTCCAGTGAAGAAGCTGGCCTGGATGGCCTTAAGTATTTTCTGTTGGTCATGGGGGTTCTGTTTGGGAAGTCTGCCCCAATTCTGTCGTTGGTGGGGTTCAGCATGCTTTTTGATTGTAGGTGAACTATAAATCCCAGCAACTACAACTCCCAAATGTCAAGGTCTATATCCCACAAACTCCATCTGTGTTCCTACTTGGGCATATGGAATATCCGTGCCAGGTTTGATCCAGATCCATCATTGTTTGAGTCCACAGTGCTCTCTGGATGTAGGTGAACTACAACTCCCAAACTCAAGGTCAATGCCCATCAAACCCTTCCAGTATTTTCTGTTGGTCATGAGAGTCCTGTGTGCCATGTTTGGTTCAATTCCATCATTGGTGGAATTCAGAATGCTCTTTGATTGTAGGTGAACTATAAATCCCAGCAACTACAATTCCCAAATGTCAAGGTCTATTTCCCTTAAACTCCATCTGTGTTTATATTTGGGCATATGGAATATTCATGCCAAGTTTGGTCCAAATCAATCATTGTTTGAGTCCACAGTGCTCTCTGGATGTGGATGAACTACAATTCCCAAACTCAAGGTCAATGTCCACCAAACCCTTCCAGTTTTTTTCTGTTAGTCATGGGAGCCCTGTGTGCCACGTTTGGTTCAATTCCATCATTGGTGAAGTTCAGAATATTCTTTGATTGCAGGTGAACTATAAATCCCAGCAACTACAACTCCCAAATGACAAAATAAATTTTGGAGTGAAGGACATACATTGGGTTGTTAGGTGTATGCTGTCCAAATTTGGTGTCAATTGGCTCACTGGTTTTTGAGTTCTGTTAATCCCACAAACGAACATTACATTTTTATTTATATAGATTACAGGGAGCTAAGTGAATAACACAGAGTCAAATTTTCTGCAAACAGCCGCAATGATACAGATTTGTCTGTTTGTTCAAGGAAGCACATGGTTACTAACCCCGACAGTTTCGTAATCTGTTAACAGGAAGCACAATGGAGTGTTTTTGTTCCAGATCAAGGGTGCCCCCTCGTGACCAACTGAAAGCAGTATCACCTTTGCTCATAAGCCTGGCTAGTGTTTCTTGCAGCCCACACTGCAAGGGCGCTAGGATTGTCTTCAAACCTGGAGGCTTCTCTTGGAGCCTCCAAATTTCACTTTGGGACTTCTTTCTGTGAACACACGTGTGTTCCTTTAAAAGAAAATTGGCGGTGTCTTCATATAGAATCCTAGAGTTGAAAGGGACCCCAAAGGGTATCAAGTGAAACATATTTCTGCCATAAAGGAAGTCAGTGGATACTTAGAAACTTCTCTAAAACTTTGGAGAAGTCCACACTTTGGGTGTTCTGTGAACTGGTTCTAATTCAGATCCAGCTCTTATTCTGAACTGGTTCGCATGGGCCAGTGCTGCCATGCCATTGCTCTGCATTGGGACTGTGGAACAGCTGGCTGAGTGTCAGGTGCATTAAGGTCACTATTGACCAAAACGTTATGAGTTCGAAGCCAGCCTGGGTCGGAGTGAGGAGAGTGAGTAGTTAGATAGATAGATAGATAGATAGATAGATAGATAGGTGGGTGGGTAGATGGATGGATGGATGGATGGATGAATGAATGAATGAATGAATGGATAGATGGTGTAGTGAAATTGCTACTCTATATTAAATTTTTGGTTTATAGCTCTATGTTTACATATGGCAGATATGGTAAAATAGGCACAGACAGGATAGCAACAGCAGAGATAGGATTCATTTGCATATGGAAGCCGATTGGTCATATGCAGATTAGCGTAGGCCCAGGATTTGAAAAGGTTGCTAGGCCAAAATGACAGTTGGGAAGAGCAGAGCTAAACATTCCAAAGGAGCGGAGCCAAGGGTTTAAAAATAGGCAGTTAGAGAGTCAAAAGAGTTAGTTAGGAATTGCTGTTTGTGAGATGAGTTAGGAATTGCTGTTTGTGAAAGACAGTTAGGAACTGCTGTTTGTGAAGAGAGTTAGGATTTGCTGTTTGTGAGATGAGTTAAGAATTGCTGTTTATGAAGAGAGTTAGGGATTCCTGTTTGTGAAAGACAGTTAGGAACTTCTATGAGAGAAAAGAGCTAGGAACTCCTGTGAGAAATAAGCAGTTATGAAGATGTGTTAAAGACTTCTCATATATAGGAGCAGTTAGTTAAATAGAGCTCAAATTTTAGGAACATAAAGAAAACCAGTGGTGCTTTAGTCAGAAAATAATTTCAGTCAAGAGTGTGTAAAGCAAGTAACATGTTTGTGAATGTGAAACATTGAAAGTCTACTTCAGAAAAGTAAACCAAGCATATTATACTGACTGTAAACCTCAAGATTGCAACAAAACACAACTGTAACCACAAGCGTTGGAGTCAGAAGTTATAAATAAACTGTGTTACTTTGTTATACAGAAGAGTGTTTCATTGTCTGTACAAATGTTAAACAGCACACAGAAAGTCTCAGCTAACTTAAAGAAGAAACTGAATCATTATAAGAGTACAGAGGTTTTTAATAAATAAAGAAATAGTCTATCTCTCCCTCGCTACAATATAAAATGGTGGCAGCAGTGGGATAGAAAAGAAAGGTCTCCCCTGCCACACAACCGTGCCTTTACTTTCCTCACAGATGGGTAGATGGGTAGGTAGGTAGGTAGAAAGATAGATAGATGGGTGGGTAGGTGGGTGGGTAGGTAGGTAGATAGATAGATAGATAGATAGATAGATAGATAGATAGATAGATAGATAGAAAGAAAGGTAGACAGATGGACAGATGCAACTGTCTTTTGCAGCCCAAAAGACAGTTGCATCTGTCAAGTAGGAAATGTATGTTCCGCTTATACAAGGAGGCTAATTTACAATGGCATAACAATCTCCAGCCAGCAAGCAAAGAATGAGGAAGTACTTCATCAGTGTCACAAACGGACGGTGAAGCAACAGCTGCCCTGGTGGCCAGAATACCTTCACAAAAAAGCTAGAATGATAAATAGCCCCTGAGTGTCTGTCTATATATGTCGTGTGTCTATGGCATTGAATGTTTGCCATGTATATGTACATTGTAATCCACCCTGAGTCCCCTGCGGGGTGAGAAGGGCGGCATATAAATACTGTAAATTAATTAATAAATAAAAATGCAGTAAAAGAAAATAGTATTTTTTTTCTTTTCCAAGTCTGTTTCAACCCAGTTGGACAGTCAGGACTCCCATTCCACTGCTGCTATGGAAAGCTGAAAGTTGGGGTATGTGTACCAGCTCCAGATTTAAGGGTTCATCTAGATTTCTAAATGCATTTTGGATAAGTTTCTTTTATTCCCTTCTCCTTCTTTTCCTTGAGTAAACCTCCTTCCTTCCAGAGTAATGATATGAGCAGGAGCTGAGACAAGGGCAGAAACAATACATGGCATCTGTCTTTGCAATGCAATGAAGCCCTCTGCGCCATCCCAGTGAGCCGCAAAATATAGAGGGTTTCAGCCTCAAGCCTTGACTGGCAGTCTTAATTATATGGGGACATTGGTGAGACTCAAGCCAGCGAGGCTGGGAAACGTTCAGATAATCCTCCGCTCTCCAGCTTGGAAAGGAGGATCTTGTCTTACCCATCTGAAGGTGATCATCTAATTATTCCCGGTGAGATAGAGAAAGGGAGAATCTTCCATCGTGTTCGTCAAGCAGAAGCTGAGAGCTTTGAGAAAGGCCCAGATAGCTCAGAGAATAACCAAAGACTTGGTAGCATTAATGAGCCTCTTTGCTGCCCCAACGCTCACCTGAAGCCACTCGGCTCAAGGAAGGCTCCCAGATCGCAGGGAGGGATGAACAGATCTGTGTGCTCTGAATCTCTCCCCAATTTAGCAGGAAGACTTCTTGTTTTCTGATCCTTCTATCCCCAAGTGACAGCTTGCAGGTAGAAGCTGAAAATGTTGTTATTTCCAGAGTTTTGAGAAGATAATATGGCACAGAAGATGTGCTGGCAAGATATGTGATTTGGGATCGCCACTGAAGGTGGTTTGGGCATTTTGGCTGGAACGGGACACTACTTAGAATCACAGAAGAGTTGAAAGAGACCGCAAGAGACATCCAGTCCTATCCAATTCTGCCATAAATTAAAATACAATCAAAGCACTTCTCTGAAGGCCATCTAGACTCCAAATAAGGAGACTACAATTCTCTGAAGCAGCATATTTCATTATCCAACAGCTTTTATTATCAGGATGTTCTTCCTAATGTTTTTGATGGAATCTCTTTCCTTGACATTTGAATCCATTGGAAAAGCCCTTTTTGGCAGAAGGCACAAGAGAGCCTGGCAGAAACTTGGGTTTGAATCCTCATTTGGTCATAGAAACTCATTCTGTGACTCTGGAGAAATCACAGCCTTAGAGGGAGGTAAAGGCAAACACTAGAGTTAAGATGGCCCATGCCATCATATTTCCCATTTGATTGTGAAAGTTGTTTAAGAAAAAAATTGTTTGAGAAATTGTTTAAGAAAACAATTATGGCCAGACATGTTCAGAATCTACCTTCATCGGTTCTGATGTCCAACTTTGATTTTGGTAACCAGCTTTGTCTAAGTTAAAAAGTGAAGGATTTTATCTTTTAAAAGAAATCTATAAACTATAGATAATAAATTACACAGCCCAACCCCCCAAAATTAATAAGAATATCAGCCCTAGTCTTACTCAACTGCTGAGTGTGCCTGCCCTGTTTGGCACAAGTCTGCCCATGCAAAGCAGGTGAACATAGCATTGAATGAAACATGCAGAATAATCACAGGATGTCTTAAACCTACACCTGTTGATAAACTCTACAAGGTGGCTGGCATTGCCTCCCCCCCCCCCCCACCCGCAATATGCGATGGGAAGTTGCTGCTAAATGTGAGAGAAATAAGGTTGAACATTGTGAAAGCCACCCACTGCATGGCTACCCGCCTCCTCCCAGTAGACCCAAATCAAGGAAAAGCTTTATGAGAACTACCATTCCTCTTGGCATCTTCCCAGCAACAGCAAGGATATCCTTCTGGGTAGCTAAACCAGGAAATCCCAACTGGATGGCCCCCCATGAGGCAGGGTCTTCCTCTAGGGCCAAACCAAGAATGGGCCACTTAAAAGTCCCTGAACAGACTCAGAGTGGAGTGGGCAGATCAAAAGACAACCTGGCAAAATGGTACGACCTAAAAGAACCCCACACCTTGTGTGACTATGGAGCAGAACAGACAACTCCGTGTCTGTATGTGCCCTTCCTCATGTACAGAGGAAGACTTGGAGTCTACAGATAATGCCATTGCTGTTGCCCGTTTTTGGTCAAAAGATATTTGACCAAAATATCTGCGCTCCTTCTATTTTTATCAGTTTTATACTAGGTTCTTGTAGGTTTTTTCGGGCTATAGGGCCATGTTCTAGAGGCATTTCTCCTGACGTTTCGCCTGCATCTATGGCAAGCATCCTCAGAGGTAGCATCCTGGCAAGCATCCTCACTACCTCTGAGGATGCTTGCCATAGATGCAGGCGAAACATCAGGAGAAATGCCTCTAGAACATGGGCCTATAGCCCGAAAAAACCTACAAGAATCTAGTGATTCCAGCCATGAAAGCCTTCGACAATACATAGTTTTATACTAATTTATGTAATGCTTTTGATAATAAATAAATAAATAAATAAATAACTTCCCCAAAAAACCATTTCTACTGGAGGTGCTGGAAAATGGATATGGAGGGCTTCCAGTAACCAGTAAACACAAACAGATAGAGATTCACCTGAAATACACAAGCCTAGCATCCACCCATCCTCATGGGTTCCAGTGAACAAAGAGTCAACTGTATTGAAGGAGAGAGGATTCTAGGGATTGGGAAGAGGATGTTTGTACATTGGAGTACATAAGGAGAGGGTTAGGGAGTAATTGGGAATTTAATTCATACCAAAATGTAAAATGAGAGGAGGCGAGTTTAATTCGTACCAAAATGTAAAATGAGCAGAAGCTTGAATTCTGAGTGATCCCTGGGTCTCACTTTCCCCACCTCTGGCGTCTCACAGAAATAACTCGTACGAAGTCTCGCACTCACCCCTCTGCAATCAAACCAGTTCACAAGAGCTGAATAAAAAGCCCTCCCCCAAAAAATCAATCGCAACTTTAAAACCCATTTTAAAAAAGAAATAGTAGCGGCAATAAGAAGAAAATAGCCAGCCATCAAACGCTTGGGGTGGAAATAAAACCTTTTCAAATGTTGCCCCTGGAAGATAAAACAGCCAGAATAATAAGAGAGGCTGCATCTGTAAGATTTGTCAACGAAATGTAATTTGAAGGTGTATAATTCCTGGCTATTTTCTTCAAATCTGGGCGTACAACGCCAAAGGGAGCCTTTTGGTTCTGCTCGACAAAGAGTTCTGGGTTATTCTAGCAGCTTACAACCTCCTTAGGCTAACAGAGTCATTCATATAGATAGAATATGGATATGAATGTAGATTTAGATGCATAGAAAGGTACACAGGAGACTTATTTTATTTCCTTTTGCATCTTCATTGGAGAACCAAAAAGCGAGCACTTGGGTTGTTGTTTTTTTCCAATGGCCCTGCATTGCCCCCGTGTGATAGAATGGTGAAGTACAGACTTGGAAATCTCTCCCTTTTTCAGCTAAGAGGAAGGGGGGAAAATCCCTCCACATTTGCAGGGGTTTGGAGTGAAAGTGGGGAAAATGTGAATGTAAATAGAAAGTACCAAGTGATATTAAGCTCAGGAAACAGTTTTCTAAGCATGTGTAAGTCCTTCAGTATGAATCCATAGTCAACTTCGACACCAAATTAGGAGGAAGAGCCAATACTCTAGAACAGTGGTTCTCAACATTCCTAATGCCACGACCGCTTAATACCGTTCCTCATGTTGTGGTGACCCCCAGCCATTAAATTATTTTCATTGCTGCTTCAGATTGTAATTTTGCTCCTGTTATGAATCGTTATGTAAATATCTGTTATGTAGGATGTATTCTCATTCACTGGTCCAAATTTGGCACAAATACCCGATACGCCCAAATCTGACTACTGGTGGGGTTGGGATGAGAGGATTGGTTTTGTCATTTGGGAGTTGTAGTTGCTGGGATTTATAATTCACCTAAATTCAAAGAGCATTCTGAACTCTACCAACGATGGAATTGGACCAAACTTGGCACACAGATCTCCCATGACCAACAGAAAATACTGGAAGGGTTTGGTGGGCATTGAACTTGAGTTTTGAAGTTGTAGTTCACCTACATCCAGAGAGCATTCTGAATTCCACCAATGATGGAATTGAACCAAACTTGGCACTCCAATGACAAACAGAGAATATTGGAAGGTTTTGATGGGCATTGACCTTGAGTTTGGGAGTTGTAGTTCACCTACATCCAGAGAGCACTGTGGATCTGAACCAAACTTGACACAAATACCCCATATGCCCAAATATGAACACAGATGGAGTTTGGAGGAAATAGACCTTGACATTTGGAAGTTGCAGTTACTGGGATTTATAGTTCACCTACAACCAAAGAGCATTCTGAAGCCCACCAACAATAGAATTAGGCCAAACTTCCCACATAGAACTCCCATGACCAACAGAAAATACTTTCTGTGATGGTCTTTGGCGACCCCTCTGACACCCCCTCATGACCCTTCTAGGGGTCCCAACCCCCAGGTACCACTGCTCTAGAAGACAGAGCTGAATTCAAAATGGTCTTAACAGATTAGAGAGATGGGCCAAAACTAACAAAATGAAGTTCAACAGTGAGAAATGCAAGATGCTCCACTTAGGCAGAAAAATGAAATGCAAAGATATAGAATGGGGGATGTGTGGCTCGAGAGCAGTACGTGTGAAAAAGATCTTGGAGTCCTCGTGGACAACAAGTTAAACATGAGTCAACAATGTGATGCGGTGGCAAAAAAAGCCAACGGGATTTTGGCCTGCATCAATAGGAGTCTAGTGTCTAGATCCAGGAAAGTCATGCTACCCACGCTCTATTCTACCTTGGTTAGACCACACCTGATTGAGGGAGCTCATCCGCCTCTCCCCGGATTCGAACGTGCAACCAGTTGGTCTTCAGTCCTGCCGGCACAGGGGTTTAACCCACTGCGCCATCGGTGGCTTTTCTGAAAGATAATTAATAAAGATTATTAATTGTAATCCCAGCAAACAAAAAGAGAAGCCTCATTCTCAGAAAACTACTAGTTACCTCTCCTCTAGAGTAGAAAGGAGAAACAACTTTAAGGAAGCATTAAACTCAAAGCAGAAAGGAAATTGAAGTGTGCCACTCCAAGCAGGGCCTGTAGTAGAAAAAAGAGAGGGCTTTCTTAAGGAAGTCCAGGGAGGTTAGCTCTAGGTCATTGCTTTTCCTTCCCTGGGCCTCCTTAAAATGCCTTGGAAAGCTTGCAGAAAGAGTGGTAACTTAACTCTAATGGTTTTAATGAGACATCCAGGCCCCCTTGAAGGGAAAAAGGAAATGGTCCAAGGAAGGGTGCTTTCGTAACCCTGTTGCTGATACCCAGGCTTGAATGGAAAAAAGGAAAGGCTCCCAGAAATAGAAAGGGAAGCATTGTAAGTTCCCCATTGCCATTAATGGGCCAGATCTAGCCTCGTTTTCAGGTGAGGACCAAAAAAAGGCTATCCAGCTACCTGGGTCAGAGTGAAGAGAGAGGGGACCAGGGGATAGTTCCACCTTGTCTCCTGTGCTATTCTAATAATATAATATAATATAATATAATATAATATAATATAATATTTACAATACTATAATGTAATGCAATATAATAATAATATAATATTATAATTATATATTTATATTAAATGTAATATTATTAATAATATTACGATATAATGGTATGGTGCAAAATAGCAATGTTTAATTCTAATATTGTACTATTGGTTATGGGCCTGATGCTAATAATATAATATATTGTATGTGATATATATCTTGTAAGCTGATCTTGAAATGGCAGGGAGAAGGTTTCAGGAAAAGAAACAAAGAGAGTTCCGGAGGTCTAAAAAAAGCACGGATTTATTTCCAGCTGGGGCCCTGGAGTGGACTTGCATCCAAAAGCAAAGCAGAGCAATGACAGAGGCGTTTGTGCCTTTATACCTTTCAGATTCAAGCAAACAAAGAACATGCTTCTACATACATCAACGTCACTCACTGTGTCACCTTAGCATCAAATTCTATCTTCTAACATGCAAAAGGCATGTCTGTGTGTTTCTAGGAGCAGCTTGCATCCATCAGGGGCCTGATTTTGACCTGTCATGAGGCTCCTTCCCTTCCAGCCTCTGTACCAGCCTCTGTGGCTTACCTCTCTCTAGGAATTTATAGATAACATGCCTCCTCTTGCTGTGCCTGGATGCAGCTTGCTTGTCTGTTAGCATTCTTTCTAATACAGAGAGAACTTGATTTTCTATACATTTAAAGTACATACAATTTATACATAAACAAATATCTATTTTTCCAATATCTCCTCATCACTCTGACTCCCCTTCGGGGTGGGAAGGGTGGCATATAAATGTCGGAAATAAATAAATAAATAAAAATATATGTTTCAATATTTGGAAGGATACCATATTGACAAAGAGACACACTTGTTTTCGGCTGTTTTGGAGACTAGAACACAATTCAGCAATGGAGTCAAATGGCAGGAAAATAGACTAGGAAGAACTTCCTGACACTAAGAGCTATTTAGAAGTGGAATACAATGCCTTGGAGTTCAATAGTGGTTTTCAATCAGAGACTGGATGGCTTTGTCAAGAAGGTTTTGATGGTGTATTCCTACATGGCAGAAGAGGCTGGACTTGGATGACAGTTGTGGTTTCTGCCAACTCTACGAAGTCCTGAGACTACATTCCATTCCTGCAAAAATGTCTCATATTTTGTCAATGCTCTTGGTTTTCTCTAAAATATACAGCTTTTGGGGTGGGGTGGGGGGGTCCTTCTCTTTCAAGACATTATCTTCTCTCTTTTTTTAGCCCTTCAGCCATTTAAGGTGCTCGTGTTTTGTTTTGTTTTTAAAGTTACCGTTTATGTTTACTCTACAAACAGATCTGGTTGTACTTAACGGAAAATACCTACATCTCAAATGCACTTAGCTGCATTCGCCATCTGGAAAAGTGGTTTTTGAATGGAATGAGAAAGCAAACTAACATACGCCGATGTATATGTACACCCACCAGCAAAGAAAAAGCAAGGGAAACAGGCCTCCGAATGAATGCAAGATAAGGTCAGCCCCCAAAATGGTGACGGTTTGGCACAGTGGTACTTCAAGTATCACCATTGGGTTCCAGGATAGCCAGAAGATACTAACATCTATGGAAACTCAAGTCCCATTATATACAATGGCATAGTAATGCATATAAAATAGTCAACAACACAAAGTGGTCCACACTCTTGTTACATCCTGAATAGACTACTGCAACGCACTCTACGTGGGGTTGCCCTTGAAGACTGTTCGGAAACTTCAAATGGTCCAGCGAGTGGCAGCCAGATTACTCACCGGAGCATCATACAGGGAGCACACCACCCCCCTGCTGTGTCAGCTCCACTGGCTGCCGGTTCAGTTCCGAGCACAATTCAAGGTGCTGGTTTTGACCTACAAAACCCTGTATGGTTCCGGTCCAGTGTATCTGTCCAAACGTATCTCCCTCTAAGTCCCACCCCGGAGTCTGAGATCATCTGGGGAGGCCCTGCTCTCGACCCCAACTCTATCACAAGTGAGGTTGGTGGGGACGAGGAGCAGGGCCTTCTCGGTGGTGGCCCCTCACCTGTGGAACTCACTCCCGGGAGAAATTAGGGCATCAACATCCCTCCTCTCCTTCAGGAGAAAAGTAAAGATGTGGTTGTGGGACCAGGCCTTTGGGCAATCTGACAACTAGGTAAGGACAATCAAACGACTAGGACTGACAGGACTGACAATGTGGAATTTGGAATTTGAGGAGTAATTAGGTTTGTATTGGTTTATTGGTTTTATTGGTTTTATTGATTTTAGGGTTGTAATTCAGGAAGTGTTGTTTAACTGTTCAACTGCTTAACTGATGTTATTTTGTTTTACTACTGTTCTGTGATGTTGGCATCGAATTGTGCCTTTGTAAGCCGCCCTGAGTCCCCTTCGGGGTGAGAAGGGCGGGGTAGAAGAAACCGAAATAAATAAATAAATAGGATAGCTGAAGGCTTTCATGGCTGTAATCACTGGGTTGTTGTGAGTTTTTTGGGATGTATGGCCATGTTCTCGCAAAATTCTCTCCTGATGTTTTGCCTGCATCTGTGGCTGGCATCTGCAAGTGGAGAGTGGAGCGTATATACATTTGAAAATGTCTCAGGTGGGACGAAGAATCCTTGTCTGTTTAAAACAAGCGTGAAGAGAGATATTGACAAGCTGGAATGTGTCCAGAGGAGGGCGACTAAAATGATCAAGGGTCTGGAGAACAAGCCCTATGAGGAGCGGCTTAAGGAGCTGGGCATGTTTAACCTGAAGAAGAGAAGGCTCAGAGGAGATATGATAGCCATGGATAAATATGTGAGAGGAAGCCACAGGGAGGAGGGAGCAAGCTTGTTTTCTGCTTCCTTGGAGACTAGGACGCGGAACAATGGCTTCAAACTACAAGAGAGGAGATTCCATCTGAACATGAGGAAGAACTTCCTGACTGTGAGAGCCGTTCAGCAGTGGAACTCTCTGCCCCGGAGTGTGGTGGTGGCTCCTTCTTTGGAAGCTTTTAAACAGAGGCTGGATGGCCATCTGTCAGGGGTGATTTGAATGCAATATTCCTGCTTCTTGGCAGGGGGTTGGACTGGATGGCCCATGAGGTCTCTTCCAAATCTTTGATTCTATGATTCTATGAATGTTGCAACTAGCAAGCTTGAACAGCCTTGAAGCTGGAAAGTCAATCAGTGAGGGTATCTCCATAGAGGTAGCCTGTCCTTTGTTGCCTGAAGGCATCCTTGGTTTTGTGTTAACTGGCACTTGCTGTCTGGAGTTCTCCTGTTTCTGAATGGTGCTCCTTATTGACTATCTTGATTCTGGTGTTCTTTTTTTAAATAGTGGAGTCCAGATTTTGTTTATTTTCATGGTTTCCTCCTTTCTGTTGAAATTATCCATGTACTTGTGGATTTCAACGGCTTTTCTGCGCAGTCTGACATGATGGTTGTCAGAGTGGTCCAGCATTTCTGTCTTCTCAAATAATATTCTGTGTCCATGTTGGTTCATCAAGTACTCTGCTATGGCTGACCTCTGTGGACAATAGACTTGTGCATGGAATTCGTGTCCTCTGTTTTCTTTGTTTATATATCTGTGGAATGACCAGGGTGGGACAAATAGCTCTTGTCTGTTGGAGCTAAGTGTCAAAGTGGTCAGTTGAAACATTCACACCTAGCTCCAACAGACAAGAGTTTTTTCTCCCACCCTGGTCATTCCACAGTTATATATAAACCCATTTTCCTAGTTCCAACAGACCTCACTACCTCTGAGAATGCTTGCCATAGATGCAAGCGAAACATCAGGAGAGAATGCCTCTAGAACATGGCCATATAGCCCAAAAAAACCCTACAACAACCCAACTTCCTAACTGTGAGATCTGTTCAGCAGTGGAACACCCTGCCCAGGATTGTGGTGGAGGCTCCTTCTTTGGATGGACATCTGTCAGGAGTGCTTCGAATGTGATTTTCCTGCTTCTTGGCAGGGGGTTGGACTGGATGGCCCATAAGATCTCTTCAAACTCTAGAACCTTCACCTTACAAAAGCTAATCTGGTGACAGCACAGAAGTCCAATTCTTCATCTACCAAGAGTCTTTTTGGGGTAGACAGACAGATATACTTTGACATATAGACAGTCAGATAGATAGGTAGGTAGGTGAGTAGGTAGATAGATAGTTACGAGGATTGAATTAAAAGTAATGCCTCCACCTTTGTAACTCCGCAACAGATGGAGTAGTGGTATGCAGCAGGCACTGGCTTGTTTAGTAGACTCTCCTCTACAGTTCCATTTGGGCAGGAAGTCCTAGCATTGAAACCTTACCATTTGGTCTAAGAGTCGAGGAGGGAGAGAAGCCTCTCAAATCTCTCAATTTGGAGAGATGGATTCTCTTAACCCTTGGATGTCTCTCAGCACAACTCTGACCTGGCAGAAGAAAAAAATGAACGGGTGTGCAGAGAAATGGCCAATGTTGCTATGGAAAGGCAGAACTACAAGGGTTGAATGAAAAGTAATGCCTCCACCTTCGTAACTCCTCAACAGATGGCAGTACTGGTATGCGGCAGGTACTGGCTTGTTCAGTAGACTCTCCTCTACAGTTCCAGTTCAGCGGGAAGCCTTAGCATTGAACCGTTGTGTTGTTAAAGTGCATAATATGGAACCTAGCGTAAATGGTCGGTAAATGAGACTTAAGCATCGTGCAGTCATTGAATTCTTGACAGTAGAAGGTGTCACCCCAAAGAAGATTCATCAGAGAATGCAAGCTGTTTCTATTTATTTGTCATGTCAGGGCAAGCAGTCAATTGTATTACATTTCTAACAGAACAGAACAAACAAACAGACAAAAAAGCTGTTTCTGATTATTGTGTTGATGTGAGTACTGTGCATCACTGGGCAAGTAAGTTTAAAGGTGTTGAGGTGGGAACATTTGCCTTGCATGATAAACAAAGAGTTGGACGTCCTGTGACAGCAACCACCGAGTTTCACAAGCAAAAGGTTGACAGATTGATTCAGGACGATCGTCGTATCACTCAGAGAGAAATTTCAAGTATAATCGGCATTTCACAAGAATGTGTGGGTCACATTATGGCTTTGCTTGGCTATCAGAAGATCTGTGCACAATGGGCACCCAGGATGCCGACGCCCTAAATGAAAGTGCACAGACTTGAAACTTTAGAGACTGGATCTCACCACCGTACGACATCATCCATACTGTCCAGATTTAGCACCATCTGACTTCCATCTGTTCCTGATAATGGAAGAAGATCTGCGAGGACATCATTATGCTTCTGTTGAAGACGTTGAGAGAACCATGAGACGCTGGTTGTGGAAACAGAGTGTCGACTTCTTCCGTGATGGCTTCAGAAAACTTGTTAATCATTGGCAGAAATGTATCCAATTGTCTGGTAATTATGTGGGAGAGTGAATAGTGGTAGTTAAAGAGCACATTCTACGGATTATTTCTGCATTTGATTTATTAAAATATTCCCATGCAAACCCAAGTAATGAAGGTAGAGGCATTACTTTTCTTTCAACCCTCATAGATAGATTTACATGTGCTCATCAGAATTCCCCATGAACCTCCTTGTGTAGGTTCAACTTTATGATGATTGTGTTGATGTGAGTCATTGTGTGATTAAGTTTAAAGATGTTGAGATGGGAACATCTGACTTGCGTGACAAACAAAGAGTTGGGCGTCCTGTGACAGCAACCACCGAGTTTCACAAGCAAAAGGTTGACAGATTGATTCAGGATGATTGTTGTATCACTCAGAGAGAAATTTCAAGCATAATTGGCATTTCACAAGAACATGTAGGTCACATTATGGCTTTGCTTGGCTATCGGAAGATCTGTGCACGATGGGTACCCAGGATGAGAGAACTGTGAGATGCTGGTTGAGGAAACAGAGTGTCGACTTCTTCCATGGTGGCTGTAGAAAACTTGTTCATTGTATTGTCAAAGGCTTTCATGGCCAGAATCACTGGGTTGTTGTAGGTTTTTTTGGGCTACATGGCCATGTCCTAGAGGCATTCTCTCCTGACGTTTTGCCTGCATCTATGGCAAGCATCCTCAGAGGTAGTGAGGTCTGTTGGAACTAGGAAAATGGGTTTATATATCTGTGGAATGTCCAGGGTGGGACAAAGAACTCTTGTCTGTTGGAGCTAGGTGTGAATGTTTCAACTGACCACCTTGATTAGCATTTGACAGACTTGCTGTTGTTTTGTGTGGCTTTTTAGTGCCTGGGGCAATCTTTTATTGAGAGGTGATTAGATGTCCCTGATTGTTTCCTCTCTGTTGTTTTGCTCTTGTAATTTTAGAGATTTTTAATACTGGTAGCTAGATTTGGTTCATTTTCATGGTTTCCTCCTTTCTGTTGAAATTGTCCACATGCTTATGGATTTCAATGGCTTCTCTGTGTAGACTGACATGGTGGTTGTTCATTGTTCGCAGAAATGTATCCAATTGACTGGTGATTACGTGGGAAAGTGAATAATGGTAGTTAAAGAGCACATTCTAAGGATTGGGTTGTTGTAGGTTTTTCCGGGCTATATGGCCATGTTCTGGAGGCAATTTTTCTCCTGACGTTTCGCCTGCATCTATGGCAAGCATCCTCAGAGGGAGTGAGGTCCCTCAGAGGGAGGGAGGATGCCTGCCATAGATGCAGGCGAAATGTCAGGAGAAAAATTGCCTACAGAACATGGCCATATAGCCCGGAAAAACCTACAACAACCCAGTGATCCTGGCCATGAAAGCCTTCGACAATACATTCTAAGGATTATTTCTGCATTTGATTTATTAAAATATTCCCATCCAAACCCAAGTAACGAAGGTAGAGGCATTACTTTTCTTTCAACCCTCGTAGATAGATTTACATGTGCTCATCAGAATTCCCCATTAACTGCTCTTCAGCCCTTGTGTAGGTTCAACTTTGCCCCTTTGAACAGAATCACCAAACATGGCACCAAACGTAAAAATACAGGAAGATGCTATGAAGGTGTCCATTTCTTTCTCTCTTTTTGGCATTGAAATCTGCCTCCAGATTGCATTATTTTCTGTTTTGTTCTGTTTCCCTTCTTTATGACTTTTTTTCTTGGTTTAAAGAGCTTTTGCTGAGTTACTGACAGACAGCTTGGAGTTGTCAGCCTCCCTCCTGTCTCCCAGCCAACATTTTAAGTTCGGAATGACAGAAAAGGAGGAGCCGTCACTTTTTTCCCCCGCCAGGGCAAATCAGTCTGGAGCCTGTCATCAGCCGCAAGGTCTCTTCTAAAATATTTAATTTTCTGATGAATTGGCAGCCTGTTGGAAAAAGACAACAAGGAAACCAGGGAGGGGGGCATAGACATTCGCAATCTGTTGTGCCCCCGGTGCCAGCATTCCTGCCTCAATTCTGATCTCTTCTTTCACTCTGCTGGAAATAGAACACTTGTGGGTGTCGAAATGAGATACATTTGGAGACCCGGTTCTTGAGATGGAAGTGTATTAGTGGAGGTGTAACTATTGGGGGGGGGGGACTGCAAAATTGGGGCATTCCTCCTAAGTTTCTTCGGTTCTTTGGACCTCAAGTTTCTAGCATTGCAGCCATGTAAAACTTCAACTGAGCCTTTAGAAATACTACTCAGACATTCATAGGAAATAGGAAGGCACAGCAACTTTACTTAGGCGATCCCTCATAGTCCGAGGATGATGGTCCTCCAAATCTGATGTCTCTGCAGTGATCCGTAGATGGGTGTGGAGCTCTATTCTTGATCCGCATGTTCCCCCACAGTGAGGGCATCAGTTTCCGGATGGAAATCGGTCCTGGTCAGGGTTGGCTTGCCTCCCTGGCCTCCACAAACCCCAGAAGTGTGGTGGCCTGAGGCGCAGAGGGGAAAGCCAACCTCCCTGGTCTGCTGCTGCCTGCGTGGCTCTGGAGGTTCTGCAGAGACCAGGGAGGCAGGTAGGTCCCCTTGGGATGGGCCAGAAGGTGGGCAAGGAACAGGGGTGGCTCAAGCTGACGTCGAGCATGCCCCCCCCCCAACAAGGGATGGTGACTTATAGTTCTGCAAAGGACAAAGGTACCAGACTGCACAATAGGGGTTAAGTCTTGGTCAATTTGCCAAGGCCTTAACAACGGAATAGCTAGACCTTGAAACCGGGAATAGCTAGACCTTGGGGTCTCTGCCTCTCTCAGGAGCTGTAATTCTCCAAGGACGGGGAGCAAAGCTTGTTTCCAGAGACACCAGGTTCATCTGGGCCACTCAAGAACTCCTGCCAGGACCTTTGTGCAACACCCTTGCGTTTTAGCTATCCCCTATGGACACTCTTTCCCCCCACATGGACAAACCTTATGAAATCTTGCCTTTTATTAACTTTAGATGTATGAAATGTGTTTTCTGACTTCTTTGTGTGGCAGAAGCCTTTCCCCTTTTCTTCTGACCTTTGTTTCCCCTATATACATGAAGAAACTCCACAAAAGGGACTACAAAGCCCCAAACATTCCGGGATTTTTTTTATCCACAACTTCCTTTTGCATGAACAATAGCCTGGGCAGCTGGTGGCCCTCGGAGGAATTGTCCAGCCCTCAGCTTGCCCCTTTGGCAAAAATCTTAATCATATTTCCTCCGGAAGGACAAAAGGTCCTCGAAAAACCTTTTGCCTTTGCTCTGATTAACTCAGCTATCTCCACCAAGAAACAATCACCCCAGTCTACACATGTCGATAGATCAGGCTGGCTTGAGATTTCCCCTTTGTCTTGCCGGCCACATGGCATTTCCTTTGTTCACTCCTTCAGATTCCTTTGTGCTCCCTCATCCCACCTCCATCTCTCCTGATTGGCTGTCGCCACCAGGTGGCAGAGGTCCCCCCATTGGTTCCTACGGACCACTGGAGCTTCCTGACTGGTCCAGAGGCACTGGGGGCAGGGAACAACAGGGAAGCCGGGGCGGGGAGTTTGAACTCTGCAACTTTGAATTTGCTATAAATATGCCTCTGATCAATGTACTAGTATGCTTGTGGGTGAGCTATCCCCGCATTTGCATCCGATTCAGCTGAATCGCTCATTAAACCTCGATGCCTCTTCTTCACCTTGGCAAGAGTCTCATTTCAATTATTAATACTAATAAAATTGCTGGAATCAGGCTTCTCTGATGGCTTGCCAAGGTCATAGACCCTCTTTGGTGCGGTCCTAGGGGTCTTTCTTACTGGGGAGACCCTCCTAAAGTCCGTATTGACTTCAAAGCCATTACGCAAAGTAAGCATTTGCAGTATAGTTCATTTTGCCCAGGGGTGCTCTTGAGGCGCTCTTGGGGGAAAATAGTCCTTGACATATGCGAGTTGTAGTTACTGGGATGTATAGTTCACCTACAATCAAAGAGCATTCTGAACTCCACCAATGATGGATTGAACCAAATATGGCACACAGAACTCCCATGACGAACAGAAAATATATATCAGTGATTGGTTGAGAGGGCGCCAAAATACTGTTTGCTTACCATTGAAAATTACCTAGGGCTGCCTCTGGCAAGGAAGCATGGGTAAGAAAATCTATATAAATAAAAATGCAATGTTCGTTTGTGGGATTAACATAACTCAAAAACCACTGGACGAATAGCTATCAAATTTGGCCACAAGACACCTATTAACCCAAGGAGTGACCATCACTCAAAAAATTGATTTTGTCATTTGGGAGTTGTTGTTGCTGGGATTTACAGTTCACCTACAATCAAAGAGCATTCAGAACCCCACCAACAATGGAATTGAACCAATCGTGGCACATAGGACTCCCATGACCAACAGAAAATTCTGGAAGGGTTTGGTGGGCATTGGCGTTGAGTTTGGGAGTTGTAGTACACCTACATCCAGAGAGCACTGTGGACGCAAACAAAGATGGATCTGGACCAAACTTGGCACGAATCCTCAATATGCCCAAATGTGAACTCAGATGGAGTTTGGGGAAAATAGACCTTTACATTTGAGAGTTGTAGTCACTGGGATTCAAAGTTCACCTACATTCAAAGAGCATTCTGAACCCCACGAACAACAGAATCGGGGCAAACTTCCCACCCAGAACCCCCAGGACCAACAGAAAATACTTAAGTCCATCCAATCCAACTCCCTTCATCAGGACAAGAAAACATAATCAAAGTCCTCCTGACAAAGAGCCATCCAGCCAGAGATATAGAGATAGATAGATAGATAGATAGATAGATAGATATGATTCACACACAGAGAGATATAGTATCATAGATTTGAAAGGGACCCTTAAAGAAGGACAATGATACGTTGCATGTTCCAGGGTGGGCAAACCAGATACTCTCCACATCAACACTGACAAAGAAACAGCAAGAAATACTGTTTACCCACAAGCAGAAAGACATTACATATATTAGAAACCAACACTTTCTCATTACTTTTTTTTCCAGATCACCAGACTGGGCCACAGCAATGCGTGGCAGGGGATGGCTAGTAATATCTAAAACAATGTATAAATATTAAAATTAATATGGCGTCCCTACTTTGTGGATTTTCACATATTGCGGGAGATCCTGGAACGGATCCCCCGTAATAAGTGAGGGAAAACTGTACAGCTAGTTGAGATCAGTGTAGAATGAGAAAAAGGGCTGGGAAAAAGGATTAACTTCTTCCAAAGGGAAGGCAACAATTTCCATCCCATTTCTTCTTTCCTTTTGTGCATTTTAACCATAATTTGGCACAATGAATAGAGAAATTATAATTACAAACATCCTTCTTTTCCCTGAAGCCTCTAAATTTAGGAACTGGAATACTACAGACTTGGGAAACACTGAAACTTGAATGTTCTGTCCATGGTTTGTTATTAATCATGGTAATGCGAATGTATCTAAATTAACAAAATGTATACTTACAAATCCACATATCAACAAAACACAGAGCGGCCACATTAACATTAAGCAGAAACAATTGGTTCTTCTCTTGAAGTATGAAACAAAATCTTCATGTGAGTAAGAATAGTCCTTGAATGTCAATAAATGTCCTATTCTTGCAACTGGTTTTGACTCACAAGAGCCTTCATCAGGCTGTTGGGTCTACAAACAACACTATCATTAATACACACATACATATCTATCTACCTACCCATCTTTCTCCATCTAATCTATCTATCTGGAGGATTGCTGGGAGTTGCAGTCTAGGAATAGGAAATTGGAAATATGCAGGGATTGGGATGCTCTCAAAGGTTTCCAAGAACAAAGTTTGCATCTTGGAAACATTTCATTTGGATCATCCTCCTCTCCTAAAAGGCCTGGTCTAGGGGATACTGGTAGCTGTAGTCCAGATGCTATTGTGTGTTTTGTTTACCAGTGGAGTTGTTTTGCGCATGCGCTGTAGCGTCTTTTTGCTTTTTTGGCTTTTTAAGTCCCTTCCGCTGTATTTTTCAGTGTTTTTATAAGTGATGGTCACTTGTTGACCTGATAGGTGTCTTGTGTCCAAATTGTGTCAATTCATCCAGTGGTTTTTGAGGTTATTCAGTTATTTATTTTATTATTGACAGCATTTTTACCCTGCCCTTCTCAACCACCCCAGGGGATGGATGGACTCAGAGCGGCTAACAAAGGCAGAAATTCGATGCCGCAATCAATAACACAGTATAAACCATAAATACATACAGAGTTAAAACAATAGCAGTTAATTATAACCAAAATATCATAACAGTCATTAAAACAATACTCAGTCCACAAACCCACTGAAAGAACCATAAAACTGTATCGTCAAACATATCGTCTTGCCAATCAATTTCCAGTCAAAGTGCTGCTTTATGTTTATTGTCTGAAAACCCGGTCCCAAAACCAAGATTTTAATTTCTTCCTGAACTCCAGGAGGGATGGGGTCGATCGTATTTCATTTGGAAGCATGTTCCATAGGTGGGGGGCTACAGCCGAGAAGGCCCTGTCTCTCATCCCCGCCAGCCACATTTGCGATGTTGGTGGGAATGAGAGCAGGGCCTCCCCAGATGATCTTAAGTTACGAGGTGGGATGTAGAGGCAGATGCATTCAGGCAAGTAAGCTGGGCCAGAACCGTTTAGAGCTTTATAGATCAAAACCAGCACTTTGAATTGAGCTCAGAAGTGGACAGGCAGCCAGTGGAGCTAACACAACAAGGAGGTGGTATGCTCCCTGTATGTAGCTCCTGTTAGTAATCTGGCTGCCACCCCTTGGACTAACTGCAGTTTCCGAACTGTCTTCAAAGGCAGCCCCACGTAGAGTGTGTTGCAGTAATCTATTCAGGATGTGACAAGACCGTGGACCACCATGGCCAGATTAGACTTCCCAAGGTACAGGCGCAGCTGGCGCACAAGTCTTAACTATGCAAAAACTCCCCTGGCCACCGCCAAAACCTGGGATTCCAGGCTCAGCGATGAGTCCAGGATCACTCCCAAGCTGCGAACCTGTGTCTTCAGGGGGAGTGTAAGCCCTGTTAATCCCACAAACGAACATTACATTTTTATTTATATAGATGGTCACTCATTGGTGTGATACATGTATTGTGTCCTAATTTGGTGTCAATTCATCCAGTGGTTTTTGAGTTCTGTTAATCCCACAAATGAACATTACATTTTTATTTATATAGATTGCTATAATTGTTCCAACTGGTGTGTTTTAGTTTGAAGTAACCTTGGGTTTCAGCCATTATTGCCTTGCCTGTCTGCCTCTTTCATTGAAATACACCAGGTTCTTGCATGGCTAAACAGGACAGATTTGAGAAATGCTTGGTTGCCCACTGTGCCAATGTAACATCTCCATGGAACATTGATCTCTCGCAGGAGAGTGTTTAAATTCGCGCAAAGGAAAGAAAGGCAAAAGCAGCAGGCATCACTCTCCCTTTCTGCAGCTTCATCATCTCCTTTCTTTGGAGTGGTTAAAAAATGTATTATCCTTCTCCAGAATCATATCAAATATTTATCAGCATAATTCTCCAGTTACCAGTACCAACTGAAGAGACTTTGTCATGTAATAATTATTGTCATGCTTGTATTTGTCGGAATGCAATATGGGATTTTTTCTTTGGGCTCTGTGCAAATCTAATCTCCTCCTCACTACTGAGGGACCATCTACTATGGAAATGGTTTAGGGTGACGTGGAAGGCTAAATCTGCCAAATTAAAGCTCTCCGTCTTTCTTCTTTGAGTCTAAAGAGCCAACATCACAAGAAATACCATCCCTAGGTTCTTGTAGGTTTTTTCGGGCTATAGGGCCATGTTCTAGAGGCATTCTCTCCTGACGTTTCACCTGCATCTATGGCAAGCATCCTCAGAGGTGGTGAGGTCTGTTGGAAATAGGAAAATGGGTTTATATATCTGTGGAATGGCTGGGGTGGGGCAAAGAGCTCTCTGCTGAAGCTAGGTGTGAATGTTTCAGCTGACCACCTTCATTAGCATTTGAAGGCCTGGCTGAGCCTGGGAAAATGTTCTGTTGAGAGGTGTTAAGATGTGCCTGGTTGTTTCCTCTCTGCTGTTTTGCTGTTGCAATTTTAGAGTTTTTTTAATACTGGTAGCCAGATTTTGTTCATTTTCATGGTCTCCTACTTTCTGTTGAAATTGTCCACATGCTTGTGGATTTCAATGGCTTCTCTGTGTAGTCTGACGGTGGTTGTTGGTGTGGTCCAGCATTTCTGTGTTCTCCAATAATATGCTGTGTCCAGGCTGGTTCATCAGGTGCTCTTCTATGGCTGACTTCTCTGGTTGAAGTAGTCTGCAGTGCCTTTCATGTTCCTTGATTCGTGTTTGGGCAATGCTGCTGTGTTTGGTGGTCCCTCTGTAGACTTGTCCACAGCTGCATGGTATACGGTAGACTCCTGCAGAGGTGAGAGGATCCCTCTTGTCCTTTGCTGAACGTAGCATTTGTTGGATTTTCTTGGTGGGTTTGTAGATTGTTTGTATGTTGTGTTTCCTCATCAGCTTCCCTATGCGGTCAGTGGTTCCCTTGATGTATGGCAGGAACACTTTTCCTCTGGGTGGATCTTCATCTTACCATCCCTATCGTTAATTTTTAATGAACCAGTCGTCCCCTGCCCTGTGTTGCTGTGGCCCAGTCTGTGTATATGTGTTTTGTGTATATATGTGTGTATATTGATTTATTTACTTATTTATTTACTAACTCTCAGCCCGGGGGCAACTCGGAGTGGTTTACAATTGGCAATAATTCAATGCCACACAATTATAACAAATAAAACCATCATAAAATACTGTTATTTATTTGTCGTGTCAGGGGCAACCAGTCAATTGTATTACATTTCTAACAGAACAAAACAAACAGACAAAACGCAAAATTTGCAAGTTTGGTAGTTGATTAAATGTCCTTTGACCAGTATCTGGCCACTTGGAGTGCTTCCGGTGTTGAAGCAAGAAGGTCCTCCATTGTGCATGTGGCAGGGCTCAGGTTGTATTGCAGCAGGTGGTCAGTGGTTTGCTCTTCTCCACACTCGCATGTCGTGGATTCCACTTTGTAGCCCCATTTCTGAAGGTTGGCTCTGCATCTCGTGGTGCCAGAGTGCAGTATGTTCAGCGCCTTCCAAGTCGCCCAGTCTTCTGTGTGCCCAGGGGGGAGTCTCTCATCTGGTATCACCCACGGATTGAGGTGCTGGGTTTGAGCCTGCCACTTTTGGACTCTCACTTGCTGAGGTGTTCCAGCAAGTGTCTCTGTAGATGTTAGAAAACTATGTCTAGATTTAAGTCGTTGACGTGCTGGCGGATACCCAAATAGGGGATGAGCTGGAGATGTCTCTGCCTTGGTTCTTTCACTATTGGCTGCCACTTCCCGGCGGATGTCAGGTGGTGTGATACCGGCTAAGCAGTGTAATTTCTCCAGTGGTGTAGGGTGCAGACACCCCGTGATAATGCGGCATGTCTCATTAAGAGCCACATCCACTGTTTTAGTGTGGTGAGATGTGTTCCACACCGGGCATACGTACTCAATACCAGATGAAAATGAGAGACTAACAAAAATACTGGAAATAAAGAATATGGACAGACTCACCTTTCTTATATAAAAAAGCAGAGGAATGAATATGAAGGAAACGAATTGGGAAAAAGTGATGGAGTATTTTAAACAAAGGAATAAAAATATTCTGATCTAATCAAGAGAAGAGAAGAGGGGAAGGAAGAGGAAGAGAAAGAATATGAGGAGAGAGGAGAAAGAAAGGAAGAGGGGCAGGGTAGCAGAGGAAAGAAGGAAAACAGATCTTCGGAAGATCCCAGGAAGTCGAAAACAACTCTTTTATTCTGTTCTGGTTTTTAAATCTATACTCACTCTATTGAACTTTATCTTCTTCTTCTCCTCCTCCTCCTCCTCCTCCTCCTCCTCCTCCTCCTCCTTCTCCTCTCCTTCTCCTCTCCTTCTCCTCTCCTTCTCCTCTCCTTCTCCTCTCTATCTCCTTCTCCTCCTCCTTCTCCTCCTTCTCCTCCTCCTTCTCCTCCTTCTCCTTCTCCTCCTTCTCCTTCTCCTCCTTCTCCTTCTCCTCCTCCTTCTTCTCCTCCTCCTTCTTCTCCTTCTCCTCCTCCTTCTCCTCCTTCTCCTTCTCCTTCTCCTCCTCCTTCTCCTCCTCCTTCTCCTTCTTCTCCTTCTTCGGTGGTAGCTTTTCTCTCTCTCTTTCTAGCAGCTTCAGCTACATATTTCTATTTTAAATGTAAACCAGAAACTCAATAAAGAGATTGAGATATACTCAATAAGTATATCTTTCCTCCAGGAAAGATATACTTACTTACTTAGGCGATCCCTCATAGTCCAAGAATGATGGTCCTCCAAGTGTAGTATCCTGGCAGTGGGTCCATAGGTGACTGTGGAGCAGAGCCCTATTCTATATATATATGGAAGGTGATATATATATATATATATATATATAATATTCTATATATATATATATATAGAATAGGGCTCTGCTCCACAGTCACCTATGGACCAGGATACTACACTTGGAGGACCATCATTCTTGGACTATGAGGGATCGCCTAAGTAAGTAAGTATATCCAGAAATACTCAGCTGCAACCTATCTCTTGCATACCTCCACCCTTAATTGCTTTCACCCATGAACTCTTACTTACAGACTACTAAACCCTTTAGAACTAATACTTACATTAGCCCTTCCATCACCAAGCGCCATCAACTGAAAAACATATGACATTGGGGTAATCCCATTGAAAATTAAAATTGGCTTTTTGCTAATTTCTTTCTTACCATTCAAACAACAGAGAGAAGCTCAAGATTACTCATAGAGTGTCGAGGTTCCTTAATGACCTTATTTTCCATTCCATCTAATTTAAAATCAAATTTCTGTTTTCCAAAATTCAGAGTTGGTTCATTGTTGAGATATACACACACATGCATATACACCTACCCACACACACACCTTTTCCCAGCTACAAAAAGAAATCACCTAACTCGAGGCAGCAAAGTCAGAACTCATCATTAAATCCTCATTTATATTTTGCACTCAGGTAATTATGATTTCTCAGTTCAGCACCTACAGGGCAAGAGCAATTACAGGCACAACAGAAGAAGAAAAAAAACAATCTGCACACAAACAGATCTCACATTCAAGAAAATGGCATGCCATGTTCAAGAACATTCCAAGCAGATGGAGCTCCTCCAGGAAAGAACTGCTCGTCAGGATATAGATTGTTCCAAAACTCCAATATGCCTTCTTACTCAATCTACTATTCTCTGACAGGCAGCTTGCCTTTTCAGCAATGCAAATGTATACCAAGAAACTCTAAAGAACCTCCTTGCTGTAGGCATGGCCAGAAAGGATGTATAGTACTTTACAGTACAGATTGTAAAGTAAGAAAATGTGACAGGACATGCCAAGCTCTTGTTCGAATTAATCATTACATTTACTTACCCTAGGCAATTAATTGTCTAATATGATTGTCTTCCAAATCATTGAAATGCACTAAATATATATTGACTTGAGTGAAGCTGCTGGAGAGGACCTCATTGTCCCAGCACCCATTGAGATGTATAACAACAGATATATGTATGGAAACTTCCCCAACGGTATCCCTTCTTCAACCACCAAGCCACCTGTGTTGCCTTGTGAAGCCTACGAGAAGACCGAGACCAGCCTCCTGGAAGTGGGCTGCACCATTTTTGGCCTCTGTGAAGGTCTAAACCTCTCATCTTTTCTGGGCAAGTTCCTCAAGATCGCAGAGGAGACCCCTGTCTGTTGTGGACACTGAATACTGGGCCACCGAGCAGAGCGAGGACATCTCCCAGATCAGCAAGCATCTCTGGATGTTGACAGAGATGGTGGCCTTTTTAGAGGAGGAGCTGAAAGCTGTCCAGAAGCAGGTGGAGGACTTGGAAGTCTGCCTTCAGGAGGAGAAGGAAGCCCAAGAGCAACAGAGGAAGGAGGCAGAGCACTCGTTCAAGAAGAAGCATAAGGAGAACTTATGGAGGATCAGACTGTTGAAGGAGAAGGAAGACCTCCAAAACAATGAGTAGACACCAAGGATTGTGTGATCTCCATCTTGGGTCCCATCTCCAAGATATATCCTATATCTCCTGCTCTCCATCTTGGGTCTTGTCTCCAAGATATATCCCATAGGTATATTGTTTTTAAATTCTTTTAAAATGCTTATTTATACTTTATTGATTGCTTATTATGTTTTATATGTGTCTTTGATCGTTGTTGATTTTGTACTGTATTTTTAACACGTTGGAGGATGTTGTGGGTCCTTTCATTATTATTACATTGACAGAAAATTAATACATATTTAAATATGTACTCAGGTGGAATGGCTATTGAGAGAGAAAATGCTGGGATGGAAGAATGTCCCAAGGTGTCACCAAAACTGATCCAGAAGTTTGGGCTTTGGAATCAGATATGAGAATGTTGGGATCGGAGAAGGTGAATGTCCCAAGGTGTCACCAGAAATGATGCAGAAGTTTGGGCTTTGGAATCAGATATGGGAATGCTGGGATGGGAGAAGGTGAATGTCCCAAGGTGTCACCAGAACTGATGCAGAAGTTTGGGCTTTGAAAGCAGATAGGAGAATGCTGAGATGGGAGAAGGCGAATGTCCCAAAGTGTCACCAGAACTAATGTAGACGCTTGGGCTTTGGAAGCAGATAGGAGAATGCTGGGATGGAAGAATGTGAATGTCCCAAGGTGTCACCAGAA
Source organism: Anolis sagrei (assembly GCF_037176765.1). NCBI lineage: Eukaryota > Metazoa > Chordata > Lepidosauria > Squamata > Anolidae > Anolis > Anolis sagrei. The sequence continues at coordinate 12,155,073 of NC_090031.1, read as the reverse complement.
CTGATGTAGAAGTTTGGGCTTTGAAATCAGATATGAGAATGCTGGGATGGCAGAAGGTGAATGTCCCAAGGTGTCACCAGAACTGATGTAGAAGTTTGGGCTTTGAAAGCAGATAGGAGAATGCTGGGATGGAGGAAGGTGAATGTCCCAAAGTGTCACCAGAACTAATGTAGACGCTTGGGCTTTGGAAGCAGATAGGAGAATGCTGGGATGGAAGAATGTGAATGTCCCAAGGTGTCACCAGAACTGATGTAGAAGTTTGGGCTTTGAAATCAGATATGAGAATGCTGGGATGGCAGAAGGTGAATGTCCCAAGGTGTCACCAGAACTGATGCCGAAGATTGAGCTTTGGAAGCAGATGGGAGAATGCTGGGATGGGGGAAGATGAATGTCCCAAGGTGTCACCAGAACTGATGCAGAAGCTTGGGCTTTGAAATCAGATATGAGAATGCTGGGATGGAGGAAGGTGAATGTCCCAAGGTGTCACCAGAACTGATGCAGAAGTTTGGGCTTTGAAAGCAGATAGGAGAATGCTGGGATGGAGGAAGGTAAATGTCCCAAGGTGTCACCAGAACTGATGCAGAAGTTTGGGCTTTGAAGCAGATGGGAGAATGCTTGGATGGGAGAAGGTGGATGTCCCAAGGTGTCACCAGAACTGATGCAGAAGCTTGGGCTTTGGAAGCAGGTGGAAAAATGCTGTGATGGGAGAAGGTGAATGTCCCAAGGTGTCACCAGAACTGATGCAGAAGTTTGGGTTTTGGAATCAGATATGAGAATGCTGGGATGGGAGAAGGTGAATGTCCCGAGGTATCACCAGAACCGATGCAGACGTTTGGAAGCAGATGGGAAAATGCTGGGATGGAGGAAGGTGAATGTCCCAAGGTGTCACCAGAACTGATGAAGTTTGGGCTTTGGAAGCAGATGGGAGAATGCTGGGATGGGAGAATGTGAATGTCCCAAGGTGTCACCAGAACTGATGCAGAAGTTTGGGCTTTGGAAGCAGATAGGAAAATGCTGGGATGGGAGAAGGTGAATGTCCCAAGGTGTCACCAGAACTGATGCCGAAGTTTGGGCTTTGGGATCAGATGGGAGAATGCTGGGATGGGAGAAGGTGAATGTCCCAAGGTGTCACCAGAACTGATGCCGAAGTTTGGGCTTTGGGATCAGATGGGAGAATGCTGGGATGGGAGAAAGTGAATGTCCCAAGGTGTCACCAGAACTGAAGCAGAAGTTTGGGCTTTGGATATTTGTGAAGGGGCATTAGGTTCATTCTTGATGTCCCGGGGTGTTTCCAGGTCCAAAATGTGTGAGTCTTCAATAGACTGGTGTTGTTGTCCAGTAATCCAGAAAGGTCCCACTTGGTGCTAGAGGAAGTTGCTTGTCTCAAGGATCCTGCAATCCTGAAGCTCTCATTTGGTGCTTTATCCCCAATCTAGAACTATAGGGATTTTTGCCACCGAGTCAAATATCATGGCGGAAGCAATTTGCTGCCCTCTTGACTGGCTGCCCTTTCTCCACTGTACCCTTTCCATCTGCCCAGTTTCCAAAAAGGTCACAATGCCAAAGTCCAGTCATGTAAGGCAGTGACCTTTTCGAGGGAGTAAGTTTTGACATTCCAAAGTATACAAAGGGATCTTTCAGTGCCATGCCTCCAGGCTGCCACTGTACATTTATGTCTTGTGTTGATTCACTTATAGTTTTCAAAATCTACATATATTTTATTTATTTACTAGCTTGTGTACCCAGGTTATTAGAAGAAGTCATTTTGTTATTTAACAAAATCCATAAGCTTGTGGCTGAAGTACAACTCACATCATTCCATCCCCTGAAACGCCATCAAATACTTATGTTGGGCAAGTTTGCTCTAGATGCATCATTGGTGGGGTTCAGTGTGCTCTCTGGCTGCAGGATGAATTACAACTCCCACCATGGTGGGTCAGTCCCATCAAATCCCTCCAGTACATTCAGTTGGTCATGGGGGTTGTGTGTGCCATGTTAGGTCCAGGTCCATCATTGGTGGGGTGCAGAGTGCTCTTTGATTGCAGGTGAACTATAAATCCCAGTACCTACAACTAACAAATGTCAAGGCCAATTCCCCCCAAACCCCACCAATATTCAAATTTTGGCGTATTAGGTATGTGTACCAAATTTGGTGCAGATCCATCTTTGTTTGCATTCACAGTGCTCTCTGAATGTAGGTGAACCATAATTCCTCAAAATCAAGGTGAATTTTCCCCAAAGCCCTCCTGTATTTTTTATTGGTTATGGTGGTTCTGTGTGCCAAGTTAGGTCAATGGCCATCATTGGTGGGGTCCAGAGTGTTCTTTGATTGCAGGTGAACTACAAATCCCAGTACCTACAACTCCTGTACTTCAAGGTGAATTCCCCCCCAAAGCTCTCCAAGTCTTTTTTTTTAGGTCACGGGAGTTCTGTGTGCCAAATGTGGTCCAGATCCATTGTCAGTGGTGGTGGTGGTGGGGAGTTATACTGCTCTGACTTGATGTAGGGTGAACTACAACTTCCATCATGTGGAGTCAAACCCCCAAACTCTTCCAGTATGTTTACTTGCTGATTAGTTCTGCTCTGTTTGTTGTGCAGACAGAGTTGAAAAGAGTAGGGAAAAGGGTTAAGGGAGAGGCAGTGGGCAGGATAATGCAAATTTCACACCAATTGAGAGAGTAAGAAACACTGGGGTGTCTGTGGTGGAGAAAACATGTAAAATGGAGAATGAAATTGTCTCTGAATGAAAGCATTCCTTGGGTGGTGGGCATTATGGGGTTTGGGGAGCACATGTTTGCTGGGCTTGGCCTCATGTAAGCCGCCCGGGGAGATGGTGGAGGGGTATAAATAAATAAATAAGTTGTTGTTGTTGTTGTTGTTGTTGTTGTTGTTGTTGGCAAGGGATTGGTTACATTTTCATGGCAATTGCTATAACCTGCAATGTCATTGGAGGGAGGGCTTTTGATGGCTCCTCAGCACTGTGTGTGGTGTTTGTGGAAGTGGGCACTCTAGCCACAATTGTTCTGTCATGCGCTGGGCCTGTAAAGAATTGCCTCTAAAATACGACATGCAACTTGAGCCCAGCGAAAAGCCAGGGGCCCCCGAAGAGAAGTTCTCAAAGATTTTCCACCACAAATGGTCTTTAGATGGCTTGTGAAGTATAACAAAGTCCTTTATTAATGAACACTCAAACAGAAACTTCTCTTGTCTTCAATAAAGTTAAACAAATGCTTCCAGGCTTTATGCAACTGGTGGCTTCCTTAATCTTGTCCACGAGGGACAGGCAATTGTCTTTAATAACTGTTTCTTTACTTTAAAGGAAAATCCCTTTTCAACTTCTCCCAGGCTGATTGTAATCTAAGCCTTACTGATGTGGACTCTGCTACCGGGTCGAACTGCGTCTCAAGCACCGAGTGGACCTACCAGTAAGGCCAGTAGATTCTCCAGCTGGAGTTCTTTGGTCTTCCAAACTGTTTACCCTCTGAAATTCCTCAAAGCTGTAGGGCTGCTTCCCTGGAAATCTTTGGATGCTCTTAAGACTGTTCTCCCCCGGAAAGTCTTAAGGGTTGAAGCTTTTGTACAGGAGAAGCTTGTCCACGTCCTCTAAATTAGCTTTCCTTACTGAGACTAACTAAAAATGGCTCCCTTCCCAATTGCCCTGAACAAGGGGCGGAACCAAAACTTAATGATGATGGACAGGTGACTTGCCCTACAACTGCAACCAAAGGAAGCCACCTATCTGCAGAATCCCTGAAACCTTGGACTGCAAGCAAACATTTAATACAAAGCAAATAAAGTTGGCGCTCCTGGTACAACCGTACCAGCACAACAATGCATACACAATGTATTGTCGAAGGCTTTCATGGCTGGAATCACTCAGTTCTTGTGGGTTTTTTTGGGCTATATGGCCATGTTCTAGAGGCATTTCTCCTGACGTTTCGCCTGCATCTATGGCAAGCATCACCTCTGAGGATGCTTGCCATAGATGCAGGCGAAACGTCAGGAGAAATGCCTCTAGAACATGGCCATATAGCCCGAAAAAACCCACAAGAACTGAATGCATACACATTTTCCACTTTTATTATGGATATAGATAGATAGATTACACATATTAATGACCTAACATGATTTCTATGACCACCTACTCCATTTGCCAACCAGAATAGGTAGTCTCAAGAAAGCCAGACCAATAATCTGATTGTGTAAGGCAGTTGCACATGTTCATAGCACCTGGGAGAGCTTATCTCTTCTCCTCCAGCTAAGTTGTCCCTGAGCTGTGCAGCTATCTGAGTTACTGAAGTGTTTCTGTCTCTGTCGACGGATGTCTTGATAAACATGATGCTATTGCCCCTTACAAAACCCATGCCAGAGGCAGACACCGCCACTAGTGACTCATTGAGACAAGGACTGATTTGCTGAACGGCAAAGGAAGAAGGGGAAGAAACATGGCAGTTGTAATTTCCAGCTAATGCATTGCTTTGGCTTTTTGCAGTCACTCCCTCTGACCTTTCTACTTTTCTTCCCTTCTTATTTAGAACATTCTCTGAACAATGTGTGAATCGATGCCCAGACCTTAGAGTGAGAGGTTACTTGGGAAGCATCCATCTCAGAAGGTCATCTGTTTCAGGACCTCACTTCATCTGAATTGATGGTCAATGGGTACGTTTTGAGAGTTAAGAACAAAATATCTCAGCCTCCTCAGGTTCCTTCCCAAAAAGTTTGAATCTATTCATTAGGATGCTGCGCCAAGAGTGAGAAGGCCCAAATTCAAATCTATACTCTGCTGTGAAGATCATTGGGTGACTTTGAACCAGCCAACATGGCCCCAAAGTAAACATCCACCTGCAGAGATAGCTTTGCCAGCCACACACAACCCCAATGACGGACAGTAACATTCTGGGTGCAATTGGGAAATGCACAATCATTGTGCAGAATGCACAACTACAATTCACAAAGCTTCTTCTACTATCAGCAGAATACATGTGTTGTTGTTGTGTGCCTACAAGCTGTTTCTTACTAGTGATCCCAAGATGAACCTATCATGTAGCATTTTTGGCAAGATTAATAATAATAATAATAATCATGCTCAACTTATTGTACATAAAGACTCCAAGATTTTTCTCACATGGACTGTTGTCGAGCCAGGCATCACCCATTTTGTATCTTTGTGATGCATAAACATATATGATGTATTGTTTGAATGGAATTGTATGAAAGGTGTATGAATGGGGCCTAATTAGGCTGAAGACACAATTCTTTTTTTAAAAAAAATTATGGTTTTTCAAGTTATACATAAAAGGGGGCAAAAAAAAAGAGAGGATTATGGGAATAATCAGGGTAAGTTTGGGTAAGGCATAGGGGAAGGGGAGGAAAGAGAAGAAAAGAGAAGAAAAGAGAGAAAAAACACGAGGAAAAAAAGGTGGATGGAAAAGTGTGACGGCACGAGTGGCACCACCTATATGTAGAAGGCTTAGACTTCTTCTGGTACAAATGCGTAGTGGTTTCAGTAAGTTACTGGTACATAAGCTTATAGATGGCTATCTGTTGGGTGTGCTTTGATTGTGTCTTCCTGCCTGGCAAAATGAGGTTGAGTTGGATGGCCCTCGGGGTCACTTCCAAATCTAAGATTCTGTGATGCTAAGGACATTAAGGGGGAAAAAACTCTGCTAAATTCAGTTTTGCACACAGGGGGCTATTTTTGGAGATGCAAGTCCAAAATAGACTGTCAGCTGATCATTTTAAATTTTGTATGCCAGGTATTCTAAAACTGTTTCTTTTCGCCTTGGTAAAATGCCTTGGCTCCTAGACTTGGAAAAACACAGGCGGAGGAAGAGAGAGACAGAAAGTGAGAGAACAGAGTCACATAGACAGAATTACCAAGAAAGCCCATATGTCTGGGAGATATGGAAGGAATGAAGGAAAACCTCCTGCAAGGGGTTGCTGTTCTCCTTCAGGGGACATAGAATAAAATACACAACAAACACACACAGAGACACAAGGTTGGGAGGGGTGAAGCCTGAAAGGAGAAGGTGGAGGAAGCAGTGGAGGAAGTAAAGCCAGCCTGTCACTTGAGGGAACAAGCACAGAGCACTCAGCGCCTGATGAAGAGAGGTCTGACATCCTGTTTTGTTTTGCAATGAGCTTTTTAAATGTTAAGACTTATTAGCAGCTGTTGTCAAAGTGCTGTTCTCGGAGCCTCCACGCACCCGAGGAGCACCTTAATGTTAATTGGACACATTGTCTCTGGCTTTGAAGAGAGCGGCTTGATTAGCTCAAATGGGCTCTCATCCAACTGGAAGGAAGCCGCCCTCCCCCTCTGAAACCATTTCTGAATGTTTATGATCAAGTTGCCCCATGGATTTTAGGACATGTGGCTCACCTGTGCCTCTCACCTGAGTGGTCCAGTAAGCTGAATGGAGTCTACCATCTCCAGAACAATGGACAATCTGCCCATTCTTCTGGATCAGTAGGAGGGGTGGTATTCAGCACTTTGGAGAGTTCCTTTAAAGTCTAACCTTTTTTTTTTTTTGTGACCAGGGACCACTTGAACAAGGATCGGTTGACCAGGGAACCACTGCTTTAAAGTCTAGCCTTCAGAGAAGAACCATAGAGCAATAGATTAACTGGAAATATGTGCCTTGACAACCAGAATCACCTGGATTATGGTTATGACTGCGGATTGACTGGTTTTATAGTGATAGTAATATTTAATAATGTTTTAATGGACTTAATTTTGATTTTGATTTTAATGTATTTTAACTGTATATTGTTGTTAAGTCACCGAAATATTGTAAGTCATCTTGAGTACCATCCGGGGTGGAGAAAGGCAGGATATAAATATAGTAAATAAATAAATAGACCACAGATCACTTGAACAGGAACAAGTTGACCAGGGACCACTTTGACCAGGAACCACTTGAACAGGGACCAGTTGACCAGGGACCAGTTGAACAGGGACCACTTTGACCAGGGACCACTTGACCAGGAACAACTTTGACAAAGGATCATTTGAACAGGGACCACTTTTACCAGGGACCACTTGAACAGGGACCAGTTGAAGAGGGACCACTTTGACCAGGGACCACTTGAACAGGGACCAGTTGAACAGGGACCAGTTGAAGAGGGACCACTTTGACCAGGGACCACTTGAACAGGAACAACTTTAACCAAGGATCATTTGAACAGGGACCACTTGAACAGGGACAACTTTGACCAAGGATCATTTGACCAGGGACCACTTGAACAGGAACAACTTTAACCAAGGATCATTTGAACAGGGACCACTTGAACAGGGACAACTTTCACCAAGGATCATTTGAACAGGGACCACTTGACCAGGAACAACTTTGACCAAGGATCATTTGATCAGGGACCACTTGACCAGGGACCACTTTGACCAGGAACCGCTTGAACAGGGATCACTTTGACCAGGAACCAGTTGACCAGGGACCACTTGACCAGGAACAACTTTGACCAAGGATCATTTGAACAGGGACCACTTGAACAGGGACAACTTTGACCAAGGATCATTTGAACAGGGACCACTTGACCAGGAACAACTTTGTCCAAGGATCATTTGAACAGGGACCACTTGAACAGGAACTACTTTGACCAGGGACCACTTGACCAGGGACCACTTTGACCAGGAACCACTTTGACCAGGGACCACTTGACCAGGGACCACTTGACCAGGGATCACTTGAACAGGGACCAGTTGACCAGGGACCAGTTGAACAGGGACCACTTTGACCAGGGACCACTTGACCAGGGACCACTTGACCAGGAACCACTTGAACAGGGACCAATTGACCAGGGACCAGTTGAACAGGGACCACTTTGACCAGGGACCACTTGACCAGGAACAACTTTGACAAAGGATCATTTGAACAGGGACCACTTTTACCAGGGACCACTTGAACAGGGACCACTTTGACCAGGGACCACTTGAACAGGGACCAGTTGAAGAGGGACCACTTTGACCAGGGACCACTTGAACAGGAACCAGTTCACCAGGGACCACTTGAACAGGAACAACTTTAACCAAGGATCATTTGAACAGGGACCACTTGAACAGGGACAACTTTGACCAAGGATCATTTGACCAGGGACCACTTGAACAGGAACAACTTTAACCAAGGATCATTTGAACAGGGACCACTTGAACAGGAACAACTTTGACCAAGGATCATTTGAACAGGGACCACTTGACCAGGAACAACTTTGACCAAGGATCATTTGATCAGGGACCACTTGAACAGGGACTACTTTGACCAGGGACCACTTGACCAGGGACCACTTTGACCAGGAACCGCTTGAACAGGGATCACTTTGACCAGGAACCAGTTGACCAGGGACCACATGACCAGGAACAACTTTGACCAAGGATCATTTGAACAGGGACCACTTGAACAGGGACAACTTTGACCAAGGATCATTTGAACAGGGACCACTTGACCAGGAACTACTTTGTCCAAGGATCATTTGAACAGGGACCACTTGAACAGGAATCGGTTGACTAGGGACCTCTTTGAACAGGGACCACTTGAGCAGGGACCACTTTGACCAGGGACCACTTGAACAGGGACCAGTTGACCTCTCCCCTCCCGACATCCTCATTGCCACGGCACTATAAGAAGTTTTCGCAAGACCAGTCACTCTCATTGCTGCATGGTTTTGAGGCAACGGTCTAGTAATGGTGAGGCAACCAACCATATTTTAGTTCTCGGGGACTACTGGTGGTGCACGGATCATAGGTTAGGAACCACTGCTTTAATCCAGCCTTACTTGGCTGCTCTCTGATTTCCCAAATATTATTCTTACCCATGGAAAATCACCCTAGGGCTCAGCTATGGGGATCTCTGACTGTTATTAAGGCCAGGTTAGGGAGTAAACAGGCCCTCTTCCTCAGCCAGAATGTGCAGAACACTTGCCTGCAATCCTATCCAGCTCTTTCTCTCTCATACTCTTTCACTCTCGCGCCTTCATGATATGTTCTCATTCCGAGGTCTCTGGTCATTAGTCTTTCCACTCCCTCATTACCAGAATGTGCCATTAAAGTTTTGCTCACTTCAAAATGATCTCTTATTATCTCTCCATGGAAATTGCCCTAGCAACAAGCTCCTTCCTTCAATATCTATCAAGCCGAAGAAAGCCATTAGAGAAATTGCAGAGCGCACGGCATGGACTCCCGCCCACCCCTTCCTCTCCCCTCCCTTTCAGCATCCTTTTACACAGGTAGAAAGGAGGCAAGGTATGATGCCACAATAGCTCCACCTAGGGGCCATAGGGAGTGGCCTGGTGTTTTCTACTTGCTCCAGTGGCTTACTCTTAGGCAATTCCTCGTTGTCCTCCGAGTTCGGTGTCCTGGCGGTGGGTACAGAGATGACTGTGGAGCCCTATTCTTGAGCCACATGTTCTCCCACCATGAAGGTGGTCCCAGTCAGGGTTGGCTTGACGTGCCTTCCTCTTGGCATGTTTCTCTCTTTCACCCTCCATTCGTGCCTCTTCAAATTCTACAGCACTGCTAGTCACAGCTGACTTCCAGCTAGAGCGCTTCCCAGTTCTCGGTGTCTATGCCACAGTTTTTAAGGTTGGCTTTAAGTCAAATTTTCAATCTCATTTCCTGTCCACCAATATTCCATTTTCTGTTCTTGAGTTCAGAGTAGAGTAAATGCTTTGGGAGATGGTGATCGGGCATCCGGACAACGGAGTTGATAGCAGAGAAGCATCGCTTCAGTGCTGGTGGTCTTTGCTTCTTCCAGCACACTGACATTGTCTGCTTGTCTTCCCAAGAGAGTCACAGGATTTTTTTTGGAGGCAGCGCTGATGGAATCGTCCCAGGATGTGATATCTGTAGACAGTCCATGTTTTGCAGGCATATAGCAGTGTTGGAAGGACAATAGCTTTATAAACAATAGCTTTGGTCTCCCTACGGATGGCCCAGTCCTTAAACACTCTGTGCTTCTGAGTTGTTGTAGGTTTTTTTGGGCTATGTGGCCATGGTCTAGAGGCATTCTCTCCTGACGTTTTGCCTGCATCTATGGCAAGCATCCTCAGAGGTAGTGAGGTCTGTTGGAACTAGGAAAAAGGGTTTATATATCTGTGGACTGACCAGGGTGAGATAAAGGGCTCTTGTCTGGTGGAGCTAGGTGTGAATGTTTCAACTGACCACCTTGATTAGCATGTGTGCTTCATTTGGAAAAATGCTGCACTCGCAGAGCTCAGGCAGTGTTGTATTTCAGTATCAATGTTGACTTTTGTGGAGAGGTGGCTACTAACCTAGCAGAAATTATCAACATTTTCTAATGCTGCAGCATTAAGCTGTATTTCTAGCATTGCAGATGGATTGGCTGATGACTGCTGGAAGAGCACTTTTGTTTTCTTGATGTTCAATGACAGGCTGAGCTTCTCGTATGCTTCTATGAAGGTGCTTAGAGTGGCTTGTAGGTCTTCTGAATGTACAGAGATGACATTGTCATCAGCATGTTGAAGTTCTATAACAATATTGTTATAACCTTGGTTTTGGCTTTCAGTCTGCTAAGGTTAAATAGCTTGCCATCTGTCCGATAGATGATTTCCACTCCGGTGGGAATCTTCCCATCAACAAGAGGAATTATCATACCAATGATAAGGAGCCCCCGGTGGCACAGTGAGTTAAAGCCCTGTGCTGGCAGGACTGAAGACCAACAGGTCACAGGTTCAAATCCTGGGAGAGGCAGATGAGCTCCCTCTATCGGCTCCAGCTCCTCATGCAGGGACAAGAGAGAAGCCTCCCACAAGGATGACAAAACATCAGAAATCATCCAGGCGTCCCCTGGGCAACGTCCTTGCAGACAGCCAATTCTCTCACAACAGAAGCGGTTGCTCCTGACACGACAAAAAAAAAAAATCATACCAATGAAGATGGAAAATAAGATTCACCTATGGATCACCTTTGTGTTCATAGCTCAAAGTGGAACCTCATCCAGAGAAGGGAGAACAAAATGGCCAAAGGTTTGGAAACCAAGCCATACAAGGAATGTCCGAGGAAGCTGGGGATGTTTAGCTTGATGGTCCAGGGACTAGGACACAATGCAGCGCTGGATTCAAGCTACAGGAAAAGAGGTTCCACCTAAACATCAGGAAGAACATCCTGATGGTAACAGGTATTCTGAAAACATGATGATCCAACCATCACATTTTCTTGACAAGATTTCATAGAATTATAGAATCATTGGGTTGGAAGAGATCTTGTGGGCCATCCAGTCCAACCTCATTCTGTGGGATATGGTACTTAGAAGTTTAGTGAAGTCTCCTTCTCTGGAGGTTTTCAAACAATGGATAGATGACCATCTGCATGGATAGTTGAACTGGATGGCCCTTGAGGTCTCTCCCTACTCTATCTCCCTCGGATTCCAGGATTCTACCATTCTTTTGCATAGAAAAATAAATGTGTTTCTGCACAAAAATGAATTTTTCAAAATTAGAGATTGTGCAAGCACCAAGAGAATGCCACCTCTTCTCCTTCATTGTGATCATGAGAGGTGCTTTAGGGATATCAGCTTTGTTAGCTTGGCTGACTCAGAAAACATCATCCTGAGCCAGTCTCAAGGCCAGCAGGCATCACCTCCTCCCTTATTAAATGCACACATTACCGATTCTGGGCCGATTGATTCTCCTTCCTTCCGGCTCTTGAAACCACATTCTGTGCCAGTCGGGAGCTTTGGCAACCCTGGACTGGAGAAACTGGAGGAAGGCTGTTTGAAAGCCAAGGCATTGAAGCGATTGACAGAAAGTGGCTCTCGCCAGCCAGGATGCCGGCAGCAAAATCAAACAGCTTGGAGATGTGTTGTTTCCCTGGCCAGGGTAGTGAAGGACCAGAATAAACAAGAAGATGGAGACCAAATGGAAACAGTGAATCTGACTGAAATGATGGTTCTCAGTGGAAATATTGATGGGTGATTTTATCCATCACCTAGCAGTCTCAACATCTCATGTTGTTCGTTTTTGTGGTCAACTTTTCACCTCTTCCACCTTGTTGCAATCCAGGCCTCTGACTATAAACACCCCACAGCTGAGTAAAAATGCAAGCAGTTTATTGAAGATATTTAAAAGCAGTAGCAGTAAAAAGCAATCCACAAAAATAGGTACATCCAATTAGGTAGAAAGAAAGATAGAAACAAACAGTCCAGGAAATTTGTCCACCAGAGTGCTGAAACTTCCAATGTAAAACCCCAAAACTTGAACATGAATCAAACATGGCACTAACACAGGAATCTATCCAAGGCAAGGCTTCCAGGGACCTGGGATGAAGTTATTATTATTATTGTTATTATTATTATTATTATTATCTTTATTTGGCCACGTATCTACGTGGGGTTGCCTTTGAAGACGGCTCAGAAGCTCCAGCTAGTCCAACGCTTGGCAGCCATGATACTAACAGGAGCGGAGCGCAAGGAGCATACAACTCCTCTGCTGCACCAGCTCCACTGGCTGCCGATTTGCTACCGGGCTCAATTCAAAGTGCTGGTGTTGGCCTATAAAGCCCTAAACGGTTCGGGCCCAAGCTACCTATCCGAACGTATCTCTGCCTATGAACCCACCAGGACTCTAAGTTCTTCTGGGGAGGCCCTGCTCTCGATCCCGCCGGCTTCACAAGCATGGCTGGCGGGGACGAGGGACAGGGCCTTCTCTGTGGTGGCCCCTCAGCTGTGGAACGCCCTTCCCAAGGACATTAGATCAGCTCCGACGTTAATGGTTTTTCGAAGAAAACTAAAAACCTGGCTGTTTGAACAGGCATTCGGATAAACAGTGCAATGAATACAATGAATATAGGAACGGAATTATAGACGACGAATTGGATCACGATTCTAGTTACAAGACATTAATGTGTTGTTATTGATGTGCCATTACTTGTATATTATGCTCTCATAGTTTTAAATTGTATATTGCTATTTTGTTATGACTGTCTTTTTGCTCTTGTTGTGAACTGCGTTGAGTCGCCTACGGGCTGAGAAACTGCGGTATACAAGCAAAGTAAATAAATATTTGTACCTCGCTAACATCTCCCGAAGGACTTGATGTGGCTTACAAAGGCCAAAGCCTCAATAAAACAATAGCATAACAAATACACAACTTAAAGTAAATCAAAACGTTAAAGCAATAACAGAAACAACAAAAACAATACACCATAACACAATAAAACTAGGGCCGGGCCAAATGTAATGGGTACAGATTAAAAAGTGCTGGTTGTGACAGGTGGTATGTCGGAATTTAGGGTAGTGCAATGTGCAGGCAATCTTAAAACTCTGATAAAGTGCTTCTGGGACACATTGCTGGAGTTTTCCTATTCTGGAAAGGCACATCGGAACAACCAGGTCTTCAAGCTCTTCCTAAAGACCGCCAACGTAGGGGCTTGTCTGATGTCTTTGGGGAGAGTGTTCCAAAGTCGGGGGGCTACCACAGAAAAGGCCCTCTCCCTCGTCCCCATCAAACACACCTGCGACGCAGGTGGAATCGCAAGTAGGGCCTCTCTGGATGAGCGAAGAGAATGTGTGGGTTCATAAATGGAGATGAGGTCATGCAGATAGGCTGGTCCCAAACCATTTAGGGCATTGTAGTTAAGCACCTGCACCTTGAATTGAGATCGGAAAATAAACGGCAGCCAATCGAGCTCCTTGAACAGGAGGGTCCTGTTCAAGGAGCTCCATTGGCTGCCGTTTATTTTCCGATCTTGACTCAATTCCAGTGTTGCTTCATCTGGCTACAGATTCTGTACTTGACACTTTTATCCCCTAATCTACTCTATATCCTAAGTGGCCAGGAATGGATTTCTTTTCAGCCTTGAATTTGTTATCAATCTCTCCCACAATCTGGGCACCTGAGAGCTTGATTTGCTTGTCTGAGCTGACTGAAAGCATTTCTCCTATCTCCTGGCTCATTACTTTCTGCAGCTGGCCCAGGTGCTGAGCTTTTCTCAGGCTCAAAGCCTTGGGAATTCTCTGGTAGCAATTCAGGCCCATCATCCCCAAACCCTCATCAGAATCCCATTGTCATTCTCTGCATCTAGAGCAGTGTTTCTCAACCTGGGGGTTGGGACCCCTGTGGGGGGGGGGTCATGAGGGGGTGTCGGAGGGGTCGCCAAAGACCACCAGAAAACACAGTATTTTCTGTTGGTCATGGGAGTTCTGTGTGGGAAGTCTGGCCCAATTCTATCGTTGGTGGGGTTCAGAATGTTCTGTGATTGTAGGTGAACTATAAATCTCAGCAACTACAACTTCCAAATGTCAAGGTCTATTTTCCCCAAACACCACCAGTGTTCACATTTGGGCATATTGAGTATCCGTGCGAAGTATAGTCTAGATCTATCATTGTTTGAGTCCACAGTGCTTTCTGGATATAGGTGAACTACAACTCCCAAGCTCAAGGCCAATGCTCACCTACCCCTTTCATTATTTTTTGCTGGTCATGGGCGTTCTGTGTGCCAAGTTTGGGTCAATTCCATCTCTGGTGGAGTTCAGAATGCTCTTTGATTGTAGGTGTACTATAAATCCCAGCCAACTACAACTCCCAAGGTCCAGAGAATAAAAATATATCCTGCCTATCAGATATTTACATGTCAATTCATAACAGCAGCAAAATTCCAGTTATGAAGTAGCAACGAAAATAATTTTAGGGTTGGGGGTCACCACAACATGAGGAACTGTATTAAGGGGTCGCAGACTTAGGAAGGTTGAGAACCACTGATCTAGAGCAACCTCATCATTAGAAACATCATTAGATACATGAACCTCATTGTCACTCCCAACATCCAGAGTACCCTGATCATTATTATTATTATTATTATTATTAACTTTATTTATACCCCACAAAATCTCCCGAAGGACTCGATGCGGCTTACAAAGGCCAAGGCCGTCGACAATACAAAATACAATGCACAATAAACCCATAAGCAAATAATAAAACATCAAGCAAAACCGTAAAACAGTAACAATGACACCGTGACGCAATTAAAACCAGGCCGGGCCAAATGTAATGAACACAATTTAAAAGTGCTGGACTTGACAGGTAATATGAGGAGGTATTTGGAGGTAGGTGCATGTGCAGATAATCCCGAATCTCCAATAAGGTGCATTTGGGACTTAAGCTAGGAGTTTCCTATTCCGGAAAGGCACACTGGAACAGCCAAGTCTTCAGGCTCTTCCTAAAGATAGCCAATGTTGGGGCTTGTCTGATGTCCCTGGGGAGAGAGTTCCAGAGTTGGGGGGCTACCACAGAGAAGGCCCTGTCCCTCGTCCCCACCAAACACGCCTGCGACGCAGGTGGGACTGTGAGCAGGGCCTCTCCGGATGAGACACAATCACAGGCTGAACTCCAACACACCTGCAAAGTTTGAATAATTTCACGTTACTGGTACAAATATCATCAACAGAAGAGAAGGCTGCGAGGAGACATGATATCCATGTATAAATATGTGAGAGGAAGTCATAGGGAGGAGGGAGCAAGCTTGTTTTCTGCTTCCCTGGAGACTAGGACGAGGAACAATGGCTACAAGAAATGAGATTCCATCTGAACATGAGGAAGAACTTCCTGACTGTGAGAGCCATTCAGCAGCGGAACTCTCTGCCCCAGAGTGTGGTGGCCATCTGTCGGGGGTTCTTTGAATGCAATTTTCTTGCCAGGGGGTTGGACTAGATGGTCCATGAGGTCCCTTCCAACTCTATGATTCTATTATTCTAGATGGAATCTCTTTTCCTGCAGTGTGAATCCATAGCTCTATGTCCTAGTCTCTAGAGCAGTGTTTCTCAACCTGGGGGTCGGGACCCCCCATGGGGGTCACGAGGGGGTGTCAGAGGGGTCGCTAAAGACCATCAGAAAACATAGTATGTTCTGTTGGTCATGGGGGTTCTGTGTGGAAAGTTTGGTCCAATTCTATCGGTGGGGTTCGGAATGCTATTTTATTGTGGGTGAACTATAAATCCCAACAATTACAACTCCCAAATGGCAAGGTCTATTTTCTCCAAACTCTATCAGTGTTCATTTGGGCATATTGAGTATTTGTGCCAGGTTTGATCCAGATCCATCATTGTTTGAGTCCACAGTGTTCTCTGGATGTGGGTGAACTACAACTCCAAAAAAGGTCAATGTCCAGCAGACCTTCCCAGTATTTTCTCTTGGTCATGGGAATTCTGCGTGCCCAGTTTGATTCATCCATCACTGGTGGAGTTCAGAAGGCTCTTTGATTTTAGGTGAACTATAAATCCCAGCAACTCCAGCATTACCAAATGACCAAATCAATCACCCCCAACCTCACCAGTATTCAAATTTGGGCGTATTGGGTATTTGTGCCAAATTTGGTCCAGTGACTGAAAATAAATCCTGCATATCAGATATTTAGATTACCATTCATAACAGTAGCAAAATTACAGTTGTGAAGTAGCAACGAAAATAATATTATGGTTGGGGGTCACCACAACATGAGGACCTGTACAAAGGGGTCGTGGCATTAGGAAGGTTGAGAACCACTGCTCTAGAGACACAAAAAGCAAGCTTTCCACCAGTTAAATCAGTGCCAGACTGCTATAACTGTGTACTCTAGATGTGTGTTTTTTGTCTCCTAAGGTATGATGGCTCCATTGATGGATAATCATGGAGGAAGAGGACCTGAGAGCATTATAGTTGTTGCTATTTTATTTTACCATTAGATTTACACCTTCTACCTTCAGTAGGACCGTTCTCATACAGAGAGGCAGCAAATGGTTAAACACTGTGCAATTTATCAATGGGTGATCAATAAAGTAACACACGGCAGCAGATAAAGCAGGGCCAATCGATAACAGAGCCAGATAAGGGCGAACTAAAAACTGACAACAGCTCAAAAGCTCTAAACAGATACCGAAAGCATTGGAGAACAAGAAGCTTGAAAACGTAGCCCTGACAATATAGGAAATCCACATCAAAGAGCAACCTTGGCAGATGGACATATAATCCCAACCTTTGTTTTAAAGCTCCTGTCCCTTCTTTAGTTGTCAAGAGCATGTTTATTTGAGGCTTGACATGATTTTTTAATTCATTTGTTAAGTACTTGCATATAATGGCCTAAAGCAGCATTTCTCAACCTGGGGGTCAGGACTCCTGGGAGGTCATGGGGGTGGGGGGTCAGATGGGTGACCAAAGACCAGCAAAAAACACAGAATTTTCTTTTGGTTGTGGGGGAATCTGTGTGGGAAGTTTGACCCAATTCTATCGTTGGTGGGATTCAGAATGCTTTTTGATTGTAGGTGAACTATAAATCCCAGCAACTACAACTCCCAAATGTAAAGGTCTTGTTGAGATTAATTTCACAATTCAGCAGCAGATCAGTTGCGCAGCTTCAGCACTTTCCAGTAGCTTCTTCCTGCACAGTATTTTCAGTCAACTGATCCCTCAGCCTGCAGTCACTCTGGAACCTTTTACAGACACTTGAGCACATGCCCGGCCATTGTCAGTTTTCCCATTGTCTTTCCCCCAGTCTAGATGACATTACAAACTTACTACAGCATACAGTTATATCAGGTTCTTTTAATCAATTACATAGAGCCTTCGACGACCAACATCACAGCACAAGGAGAGGAATACACACTGTACATGACTTCCTTATATACAATTCTATACAATTACACATAGCAATCTCTGATTGGTTCCCAACCCATTAACTTAACTCAGACCCAGGATTACATCATTCACAATCACCTGGACTAGGCCAGAACACATTCCCCAAATGATTCCCTATATACAGTTAATGCATGACTCAGCATTTCCAATAGAAGCCCATTAGCAGTGCATGACTCAGCTATATTACATTACAATACATTGTAAAACCTGACAGGTCTATTTTTCCCAAACTCCACCAGTGTCCACGTTTGGGCATTTTGAGGATTCATGCCAAGCTTGGTCTAGATCCATCATTGTTTGAGTCCACAGAGCTCTCTAAATGTCAGTGAACTACAACTCCAAAACTCAAGGTCAATGTCCACCAAACCCTTCCAGTATTTTCTGTTGGTCATGGGAGTTCTGTGTGCCAAGTTTGGTTCAATTCCATCGTTGGAGAAGAATGCTCTTTGATTGTAGGTGAACTATAAATCCCAGCAACTATATCTCCTATACGACAAAATCAGAAAACCAGTATTCAAATTTGGGTGTATTGGGTATTTGTGCCAAACTTGGTCCAGTGAATGAAAATACATCCTCCATATCAGATATTTACATTATGATTCATAACAGTGGCAAAATTATAGTTATGAAGTAGCAACGAAAATAATTTTATGGTTGGGGGTCACCACAACATGAGGAACTGTATTAAGGGGTCATGGCATTAGGAAGGTTGAGAACCACTACTTTAGTTGGAGATCCTACATTGAAGGGAGTTGGCCCCAATGGTCCATGATGCCCTTTTCAATTCTTATGATTCAAATAGACAGCTCTTCTCCTGTAGTTCATCTCCAGGAGGGAACTGTCCAATACACTGAATTTATTCTGGAGATAGGGTTCAGGACCATGGATAGATATATACAGCTCAGGCCTATCGATCTCTTCATATGAGCCAATATATTGTAGTCCAGAGAGCATTCGAGGTATTTTTCTGAAGGTTCAGAGGATGAGGGGGATGATGGGTTTCAAACTGAGAAGTCTGTGTGTGATTGGAGATAACTGCAGGCAGACGAGGCTAATTTTTTGAATTCTTGTTCTTGTTCGCAGACAACAGTGGCAAGTGAAAGTTCTAGTTCCCTTGGGCAGATGGGGAGTTTTCCAGGGAAGCTAGATTAGACATGAGAACACAGGGAGTGAAAAACAGGCACACTAAATATTCTCAGAGGATCGAAGATAAGACCCTGAAGTTCAGATGTGTCAGACATGATGTCATGGGTGTCTTAGAGGGCTTAAATTACGTGGTTTGGTTTGGGGCCTTTCAGAGGAGACAACTTTGCTATAGGAGATTTATCTCCTGTCTCTGCTCTTGAGTTATTGGTTTAAGTATTTTCAAGTTTCCTGTTCTTTGTTTCTTTGGAGATTTGACCTTCGGAAAGTTCCTGTTTCATGTCCATGCATTTATGTTTGGAGTACTGCTGTGGATTTTGGTTTCCTTGCCTTTATGTTCCTTATCATTTTTGGACTACTGCTATTTTGTATTTTCTATTTTTCTGACACTTTTGCAATTGACCTTTCCCCCCTTTTTGCCTGTTTCCTTTAATAAACATTTTTAGATAGAATTACTGGACTCTGGTGTGTTGCTGGGTGAAAAGGCATTTCAGTGCTAGAGTGCAACACTATGGTTGCATCTACACTGAAGAATTAATGCAGTCTGATGCCACTTTAAGTGCCATGGCATCATAAGAGCTCAAGCTTGATGAGTCACCTGCAGTCTGAAATGTCTTAAAAGGGTTTGAATGTGTTGTTTTAAATATTATTTCAGTTGTGATTGTATATGTTTTGAACTATGTGTATTTTATTTTCCTCTTTACCTTTTTGTAAGCCTCCTTGAGCCCCAATCTGGGAGAAAAGCAGGGTAGAAATAAAGGGATTGGTAGAACGGATAGCTTCTTCTACTGAGCTTCTTCAGCCCTTTTCTCCAAAGTTGCCTGTAATGCTGTTATCACTCCATCTGTCCTTAGTGATCATTAATAGAAAGCTCCCAAAGATTCATCTGAGCCTTGAATGTGACTCATACAATTTGGGGACATCTGGCTGCACATAAACACAAACCAGTGGCTCTTAGGAACATCTGCAATGGCCTTACTAAATAAAGAGTGTGCTGGTATTTAATTATCAGCATTTCTTTCCATTGCAGTTGGGTGTGTGTGTGTGTGTATAGTGTCAACAAAAGTTTCTGGAGTGGATGCCAAAGATATTTCATCAGTTTCCAAGGCTTCGTGTATTCTAAGCAGAAACATTTTTCATGGAGATATCCGATGGACATTTTACACTTTTTAGGTTCTATTCTATCATCTCTAAGTTTTTTCCCTACAAGAAGGATCTTAAAACTTGGCTTTTCCGTTGCACCTTTGGAGAGTGACCATATACTTCTTTTGTTGCTCCTCCCAAAATCTTGTCCTCGTATTGTACTTCCCTTCGCCTGTGCGAAAGCCTGTCTCCAGTACTCTGTATTCTATTTTTTATTACATTATATTATTGTATATTGTATTATAGTATATTATATATTATATATATATATATTATATATATATATATAATATTATTATAATATACAATTATAATATAATATACAATACTATAATATAATATAATAATATTATAATAATATATATAATATATAATATATAATAATATATAATATAATAATATAATATAATATACAACAATATAATATAATAATATTATAATAATATAATATAATATAATATAGTTGTTTGTTTTATCACACCAACAGTCAACAACAGAGGGAGAGGGAAGCTTCAGAAGTTCCCCCTGTCCCATTTGGAGGTTTTTTTAGCATATTGCGCAATCGCGTCCGCCATTAACGAATCGATTCGTAATTTTACGAAATTTCGTATATTTCGAAATTTTTAAAAGGAAAATTTCGGAATTCTTAAAAAAAAGAAATGCAAGGGCCCCCTAAAAACAAAACGAGTTTAGAACCAATTTTTTCCGTGGTTACCCAAACCTAGTAGATAGCCAAACAATTCAACTGTACATTCACATACAAGTGGGGCCTGACGCGCCGTCACAATTTACATACTGTAGTTGAGGCCCATAGTGAACGCAAACAATTCACTGTTAATGACACATTCTTGAAGTACCCCTGATGGAGTCCATCCTTTGACCATCTTTGATGGATCTCCAAGGGTTTAGCTACTCTGTGGCCCAACATTTCCGCACTGCGTACAGAAGTGAGAGGCAGAGTGAGAAGGCAGAGACAGCGAAAGAGCAAGATAGCAGGCAACAAGAAATACCCTCTGGAGATCAGACAAAGAGAGAAAGAAAGAAAATAAAGTGTCAGAAATTAGAGCGACATGTAGACCAGGAGAAACCAAGGAGGAGAAATCTGCTTGTGCTTAAAGTTGCTAGAGAAATCACTCCCGAGCTAAAGCAGCTTTAGGATTAGAGTCTGCCTTTGGTGAAAACAAGTATTCTTTTATGTGTTTCTTTTCGAAGGTCTCTCTTTCTCTCCTCCAGCGATCCCACCCTCTGTTTCTGACCCACTTCCCTCACCATCTCGCCTCCTTTTTCTGCAGGTTCAGTTTTAGCTCCAAACCCCATAAATGCCTTGTTTAAATTGCTTTAATCTCCAAGCGCTCCTTCTATTCATCTCAAACAGTTAAGCTGTCAATCAGACTTTTTTTCCTCCTGCTCTGGAGGATGAGACCAGAAAGATTAAAACAACAATAAAATGTGAGGTTGCGCTTGGAGTGGGAAAAGGGGTTCAAGAGGGATTTCCCAAACCTGCTACTCTGTCATCGTCATGATGTTGGGCACAGACCCCCCAGATCAAAATTATTATCAATATTAATAATATTAGTATTACTAATAATAATACTATTAATAATAATTCTAATTCTAATTATTATTAATAATAATACTATTAATTAATATTATTAATGTCATCGCCATGATGTCGGGCACAGACCACCTAGATAAAAATTATTATTAATGTCATTGCCATGATGTCGGGCACAGACCCCCTAGATCAAAGTTATTATATTAATAATATTAGTATTATTAATAATAATACTATTAGTAATAATACTAATATTATTAATTTTCTCATTGGAGCCATAACCCCTATTGTGCAGAGGATGACACAATCCATTTGCAGGGCTTTCCCGCCCTTTATCACAGTCACCAGAACATAAAATAAATATTCATAGAATCATAGAGTTGGAAGAGACCTCATGAGCCATCCAGTCCAACCCCTTGCCAAGAAATTGCATCCAAAGCACTCCTGACAGATGGCCATCCAGCCTTTGTTTCAAAGCCTCCAAAGAAGGAGCCTCCACCACACTCCTTGGTGAGATATGGGAACAATGAGGCAATCTTGGTTGAAGTTTTGGCTGAGAGAAGCTCAAATGAGCAAACAGATCAGAACAAAGTGTGGCTTTCCGAAAGCCCTTTGTCCTGTAGAGATATGATCATTTATGCCAAGAATGTATCTCACTCTGGGGGGTCAAACTCCGAGCCCTAGGATCACTGTCCATTGTATTGTCCATGCAAATATGTCTCTTGATAAGATTCTTTTCAAACAGGAGATTTTCCTCCTTTCCAGGGTCACTGAGGGTGGCTTCTTATTTTTTTATACATATAAAAGGGAATAAGGAGAAGGGTCAGGCAAGGGTCAGATACATAGGGAAAAATATAGAAATCATAGTGTAGAAAACATACCCACTTATCCCTCCCACCAGAGTTCCATAGTGAAATTGATGAGAGCCTCGATCATGGCTCAGTATATGTCCAAAGTTCATAATATTTTTGTGAGAGTCCATAAAAGGAGAGGGAACCTATATCCTCATCAAAAGGTCCTTCGAGGGGGCAAAAAGTGTCCATAAAACATGAGATGTGGTTTGGTAAGTCCACTGAGTGAGAATATGGAGTCCTGCATCACTGGGGCTAAAGCTTGCCCTATGGTCCAAAGAGAACTACAATTCCCTCCAGGGTCTGGAGCGAGGGTGGCAGGTCCATTTCCTGAGGGTCTCATGGGATAACCACATCAAGTTCCCCGGGTCTTGGGGCTCCAAAAGGACGAAGAAGCGACGGCGGGCGCAGCGCAGCAGTAGGAAGCCCAGTTTGACAATCAGCTGTTTCTTATTAAATATATTCTTAAAAACAAAAAGGTTATTCCCAGAGCGCAGGAGTCCGAAATGCAAAAAGTGAGATAGCAGTTAGTGTTAGACTTGGGCTAGGAAAAATATGGCACCAAAGTGGAGTCATTTGGTTAATTCGCGGATACGGGGGCCCGAGGGGTTTCCGTATCCACGGTTTAAAGAAAAGCAGATTCGGCCTCCCTGGGATGCCTGGAAGGCATCCCAGGCGAACCGGCAGCTGCCCGCATCCCAAAAAAGGATAAGTACATGTATTTGATACCTTTGAATCAAGAAATAGACACCATGTATCACTGTGGAGAGATGAAGGTTACAATTCAATTAGTTTTTATTAGGGGATTGTTACAATGTTTGGGCTGGGGAGAAAAGCAAAAGGAGAGAGCTCAAGGATGGAGAGAGTCCTTGGTTGAGGCTGCTGCTGGGGCATATTTCATCAAAGTTGGCCCAACGGGGCATCCAGGAACTGTGGAACTCCCTGTAGCTGGTCAGATCAGCTGGAAAGCAGGGGCCTTGGGTGGGCTCGCCATCAGAGGGAGAAAACACAATGGAGCAATGGCTTCAAACTACAAGAAAGGAGATTCCATCTGAACATTAGGAAGAACTTCCTGACTGTGAGAGCTGTTCAGCAGTGGAACTCTCTGCCCTGGAGTGTGGTGGAGGCTCCTTCTTTGGAAGCTTTTAAACAGAGGCTGGATGGCCATCTGTCGGGGGTGCTTTGAATACAATTTTCCTGCTTCTTGGCAGAATAGGGTTGGACTGGATGGCCCATGAGGTCACTTCCAACTCTATGATTCCTCTACTTTCTCCTCCTCGTCTTGCTTTACTTCTCACCCATCTTAAAACTGAAGGTGAATCTGATTTCTGCTCTCTCTAGTTTTAAATGTGTATCCCATTATTAAATCTTGATTTACATGGGAGAGCAGCAGCTTGCTATTGATTCTCTTTGCTCCTCAGATTTGGTTTGACTCCCCTTTTTTCATTATTCCAGATAATGCTCTTTTTCTTTGCATTCGCCCCCTCCCGGCCTCTATTACGGCTCCATTACAGTTATATCGTACTGTTTTTGTAACTCTTTATATCGATTAGGAATGTTATTACTTTCTGTGGATTACGTCTGTTCTTAATTTTGAATGCGGCACTGCGGTTGTCTTATTGAAATCCTTCAATAACAACCTATGGTATGAAAGCAAAAGGGGGGGGGGACTCACCAGGATGGGGTGCGGAGGTGGAGAGAAAGAACGGCCTCCCTGGGTGGTCTTCCCAACCCGGCATTAAGCATTTATACCATTTTGTAAAGAATTAGTGCTTGAATGTGCTTGCTTTCCTGGTCCCTCCTCCTCCTCTCTCTCTCCCTTTTGTATTTTAGCAATTAGATGGTGTTTGTGCAAGCAAAGTCTGTATAGTTTTGAATTCTTTATGAAGTGCCTAGGAAAAAAAATCAAGAATAGTCAGAAGAGCAACAGCATCGGCAATCAAATGGAGCTCATACTGTATGATTGTTGTTGTTATATCTATTTATATCCTCTATTTTTCCCAGTTAATTGACGTCAAGGCGGCGTTGACTTATGGCAACCCTATGAGTCTGAGACATGCAAGTGTTCCTCTGATCCAAAGTTCTGCTCAAGTCTTGCAAACTCCGGGTTTCTTGATTCACTCTATCCATCTGTAATGCAACCCTTGTCTTTTTCTGCAACCGTACCTCGTGAAGGCAGATCTGGCCAGGGTGGTCCATGCCTTGGTCACCTCCAGATTGGACTACTGTAATGCACTCTACGTGGGGCTGCCCTTGAAAACGGCCTGGAAATTCCAACTGGTCCAACGGGCGGTGGCCAGGTTGTTAACTGGTGCTCCTTACAGAGAGAGGTCAACCCTCCTGTTTAAGGAGCTCCATTGGCTGCCATTCATTTTCCGGTCCCAATTCAAGGTGCAGGTGCTTACCTACAAAGCCCTAAATGGTTTGGGACCCGCCTACCTTTGTGACCACATTTCTGTATATGAACCCATACGATCTCTCCAATCATCTGGAGAGGCCCTGCTCGCGCTCCCACCTCCATCGCAGTCGCGATTGGTGGGGACGAGGGAGAGGGCCTTTTCGGTGGTGGCCCCTCGACTCTGGAACTCACTCCCCAAGGACATCAGGCATGCCCCAACATTGGCTGTCTTTAGGGCTTGAAGATGTGGCTTTCCAGAATAGGAAACTCCTAGCATCATGTCCCAAATGCACTTTACTAGAGATTTAAGATTGTCTGCACACCGCACCTATCTCCAAAAACCTATCAATTTCACCTGTCATGTCCAGCATTTAAAAAAAAAATCATTACATTTGGCCCAGCCTCAGTTTTAAATGTGTCGTGGTGTTACTGTCTAATGTTTATTGTTATTGTTTTAATGTTTATTGCTTTGCTTTATGAGTTTATTTATTGTTGTATTTGTTATGCTGTTGTTTAATTGATGTGTTGGGCCTTGGCCTCTTGTAAGCCGCACCGAGTCATTCGGGAGATGTTAGCGTGTATAAATAAAGTTAATAAATAATAAATAATAAATAGGTGATACCTCATTATCCAAGTAAGATTGTCCTCCTAAGTCAGTGTCCTGGTGGTGGGTACATAGGTGATTGTTGAGCCCTATTCTTGATTTGCAAGTTCTCCCGCAGTGAGGACATCGGTTTCCAGACGGAAGGTGGTCCCAGTTGGGGTTGTCTTAATGTGCCTTCCTCTTGGCACGTTTCTCTCTTTCACCCTCCATTCATGCATCTTCAAATTCTACAGCACTGCTGGTCACAGCAGACTTCCAGCTTTAGTGGTCAAGGGCCAGGGCTTCCCAGTTCTCAGTGTCTATGTCAGAGTTTTAAAGGTTGGCTTTGAGCCCATCTTTAAATCTCTTTTCCTGTCATCCAACATTTCATTTTCCATTCTTGAGTTTGGAGTAGATCAACTGCTTTGGGAGATGGCGGTCAGGCATTCGGACAATATGGCCGGTCCAGTGGAGTTGATGGCGGAAGACCATCGCTTCAGTGCTGGTGGTCTTTGCTTCTTCCAGCACGCTGACATTTGTCTGACAGTCTTCCCAAGAGTTTTGCAGGATTTTTCGGAGGCAGTGCTGATGGAATCATTCCAGGAGTTGCATGTGACGTCTGTAGATAGTCCATGTTTCATAGGCATATAGCAGGATTGGGAGGACAATAGCTTTATAAACAAGCATCTTGGTATCCCTATGGATGTTCCTGTCCTCAAACACTCTCTGCTTCATTCGGAAAAATGCTGCACTCACAGAGCTCAGGCGGTATTGTATTTCAGTGTCAATGTTGACTTTTGTGGAGAGGTGGCTGCCACGGTAGTGGAAATGATCAACATTTTCTAATGTTACACCATTAAGCTTTATTTCTGGCATTGGAGAGGGATTGGCTGGTGACTGCTGGAAGAGTACTTTGGTTTTCTCGATGTTCAATGACAGGCCGAGCTTCTCGTATGCTTCTGTGAAGGTGTTTAGAGTGGCTTGTTGGTCTTCTTCTGAATGTGCACAGACGACTTTGTCATCAGCATCTTCCCATGATATATTCAGGTATGTCACAGGAGTAGACAAGGTTGACCATGGCCACAGGGTCAATAACAAGTTGTTGTTGTTGTTTATATATATATATATATATATATATATATATATATATATTATTAAATACATAGATACATAATACATAGATAGAGGGAGAACAATATATAGCAGATAGTGCAGTAGGAAAAATACAGGGGTGCCCTGTTATTGGAAATAATCCCAAGGGATGTAGGGTGGGGAGGTAGGTAGGGAAGGGGTCGGATGAAGATGGGGCGGGGGTAGAGGGGGGTGGGTGGGCTATGGGGTAGTTAAAAACTTTGAGCTTCCATCTATTCAATGAGGATTTTCTATAAATATTTTCAGTTTAGCTTCTTCCTTTCTTGTGATGCTGGATTTGTGATTTACTCTTTTGTGGTTATTTATTTATTTATTTATTTATTTTTATTTTTAATAAATGATGTCTATTTTCCATTTCTTAAGGAAGACCTTTACTAAGCCCCAGTTCGTAGGTTTGCTTGGGATGCCATGGTTTGGTGTTATCCAATAAGTCAGTTCATCCATGGTCATTATATCAAGGATTTTATTGATCCAGTCTTCTCTTTGAGGGGCTTCTCTCTGTTTCCATTTTTTAGCGAATTCGATCCGTGCTGCTGTAATTAAGTAATGGAATAATTTGTCATTATTTTTTTCCTCCTTAATGTCATACATTCCCAGGAGAAAGAATTCTGGTTTGTTTTCCATTTGTATTCCTAAGATCTTTTGAATATCTTTTTGAATCATTGTCCAGTATCTTTTGGCTATAGGGCAAGACCACCAGATGTGGAAGAAAGTCCCAATCTGGTGTTCGCACTTCCAACATTTGTTTGAAGTGTTTTTATAACATTTTGAAATGATTTGAGGAGTCAGGTACCACCGATGGATCATTTTGACCAGATTTTCTTTTAATTCATATGAGTAGGTTAATTTCATTCTTTGGTTGCAAACTTTCTCCCATTTATTCAGTTCAATTTGGTGGCCTATGTTTTGGGCCCACTTGATCATTGAGTCTTTTACTTGTTCCATTTCGGTGGTCCACTCTAGTAACTTTTTGTAGAGTTTTGTGATAAGTTTGTTGTTTGTCTTCAATATGCTGTCCAAGAAACCATTTTGATCAGCAAATTCTGCGATTCTGTCTATCTTGTAGATATCAACCAGTTGTCTATAGTTTAGCCAAGAGAGGTTAGGGAAGATTTATTTTATTTTATTTTCATCTTTAAGTACATATTTTCCTTCTGCCTTTTCTAGGATGTCGCGATAAGTAGGCCATTGTTGCCAGCCCATTTCTCTCCGGTGAAGGGCTTCGGGGATGAGAGCCACAGTGGAGTTTTATTATATAGTCTTTTTTTGTGTCTCTCCCATATTTTTATTAGGCCTGCTCTTATATAATGATTGTTAAAGTTCCTTTCGATCTTTGTTTTATCGTCGTGCAGATAGGCATGCCAGGCTCGCCTGAGGTCTACACCTTCTAGGGAAAGTAGGTTTTTGTTTGTTAATAGGATCCAATCTCTGACCCATATCAGACCGCAGGCTTCATAATAGCTGTTGTTGTTGTTGTTGTCGTTGTTTGAAACACAACAAGATGAATCCACAGCAAGCAAGATCACTGTGCTGGCTATTGTATTAGATCACATGTCGGACACTTCCCAAGTGTCTAGGACTGTGTGATGTATTGGCAAATAATGCAGATCCCATTAGGCTGGCCTTTTGCATCTGACAGATTGTGTTTAAGTGCAGGCCAAGGTCATTAGGCACTGCTTTAATTCTAAGGGAGCAATTGGCAAAACCACCCCTGAAAACCCATGAAATTCATGGGGTTCTCATAAGTCAACAGGTTATTTGACAGCACCTCCACATGGAAGCAAGCCAGTAGGAAATTATGAAACCACTGAATGATGGTGTCATGGAGAAGAGGTGTTGGGACATCTCAGGTGTTTTGATAGGCAATCCAAGAAGGACCTGGTCTTTTTCCAAGGTCTGAGCATCCCAGCCTGATGCTGCTGAACTTTAGGTGAGACCTTGAAAGACCTTTGAAGGAGAATTGTTTCTGACAACTGCTAAGTCTCCTTCCTCTTCTCCCCGAGAAGCATGAGCTGCAGATCTATGGACTGGAGCCTTTGGGCATTAGGGACACACATGGTTCACTTCACCTCCATTCTCCTTCTTTTTTCCTTGGCTGCTCACCTCCGAATCGACGAGCGGCACGGGAGGTGTCATTATCCCTCAGTGTTAATGATAAAATAATGACTCACTGCCTCTTCCTTGCCACCCGGATTGCCTTTTGTACAGATGGCTTGCTTTTTATATCCAGGCAACTGAAGCTCCAGAGACTTCATCCCTCCGGATAAGAGAGTTTCAGAAAGGTTTTTTGGAGCTTTTTTGTCTTGCTCATTGCAAGTGGAGGAGGGAGAGAAAAGGAAAAGGATACAGTGTTAAGGTGATGGGTTGAGAGTTGGAAGAGCAGGTTTCGAATCCCCTTGCTGAGCTCTGAATGTCACACTGTGACCTTTCGAATCCCCTCGCTGAGGTTGACTTCTCTCTGAAAGTTTAGTAGTGATAGCGGAAATATTGTACACTGCCTTGAGCTCTTTGGAGGAAAGGTGGCATATACTGTATTTCTACTATTCTAAAATACCAATTAATGTAAGACATACATAAATTTTAGTATCAACACCACCAAGAACAAAATATCTAAGACACACCTCATCTTTAGAAATGCTTATACGGGAGGAGGCTGCATCTTATGGTATGGTAATTAAGCTTGTGTATGAAATTCATTTCTTCCATTTCTTCTGTTACCTTTGGTTCCTTCAGTACTTTGGGAGTAACTTGATGTGTTCATTCTCTGTAACTTTTTCCAGCTTGTGATCCCACCAGTTCTTTGTCGCAGGCAGATGGTATTTGTGGCACAAGTTCCACTGAATCATCTGAGCAACGGTGTTATGCCTCTGCTTATAGTCTGTCTGCACAATCTTCTTGAAGCAGCTGAGGATGTTGAATATCAAGCAAAAAGTGGGTGCTAGAAACAATATCATACGAAAGCTGACTGGCACAACCTGGGGATCACAACCAGACACAGTGAAGACATCTGCCCTTGCGCTATGCTACTCTGCTGCTGAGTATGCATGCCCGGTGTGGAACACATCTCACCACACGAAAACAGTGGATGCTGCATTATCACAGGGTGTCTGCATCCTACACCACTGGAGAAATTACACTGTTTAGCTGGTATTGCACCACCTGACACCCGCCGGGAAGTAGCAGCCAATAGTGAAAGTTACCAAGGCAGTGGCATCTCTAGCTCATCCCTTGTTTGGGTATCAGCCAGCACGTCAATGACTTAAATTTAGAAATAGTTTTATAAGATCTACAGAGACACTCGCTGGAACACCCCAGCAAGCGAGAGTCCAAAAGTGGCAGGCTCAAACCCAGAACCTCAACCAATGGCTGATACCAAATGAGAGATCCCCCTGGGCACACAGACGACTGGGCAACTAGGAAGGCGCTGAACAGACTGAGCTCTGGCACCACGAGATGCAGAGCCAATCTTAGGAAATGGGGCTACAAAGTGGAATCCATGACATCCGAGTGTGGAGAAGAGCAAACCACTGACCACCTGCTGCAATGCAACCTGCTGTAATAATAATAATAATAATAAGAAGAAGAAGAAGAAGAAGAAGAAGAAGAAGAAGAAGACTTTACTTGTACCCCGCTACCATCTCCCGAGGGAATCGGTGCAGCTTACATGAGGCCGAGCCCACAACACAACAATAACAATAACAGCAATAATACAAAAAGAATACAACACTCATAGCAAAATAGCAAAAACAATAACAATAACACGACGCATTTAAAAACCAATGGCTGGGCCAAATGCAATAATTAAAAAATTAAAAAATAATGCTGGGCATGAACAGCTAGCATGTAATTGGAATAAAGGTTTTGAAGAGGGAAGAAATGTGCAGACAATCCAAAATCATTATTAAATGCAACCTGAGCCCTGCTACATGCACAATGGAGGACCTTCTTGCGGCAACACCAGAGGCACTCCAAGTAGCCAGATACTGGTCAAAGGACATTTAATCAGCTACCAAGTTTGCAAAATTTGTGGGTTTTTTATCTGTTTGTTTGCTTTGTTCTGTGAGAAATGTAATACAATGGTCTGGTTGCTCCTGACACAATAAATAAAGCTGAGGATGTGATCTATTGTTTCATCTGCTTCCTTGCAGAGTCTACATTTGGGATCTGTCATCGACTTTTCAATTCTGGCTTTGATGGCCTTGGTTCAAATGGCTTGTTCTTGGGCTGCCAGAATCAGGTCCTTCTTTGTCTCCTTTTTCTGAGTTCCACTTGTGAGCCACAGCCATTTTTTTCTTTGTCAATTTGGCTCTCAATTTTTCCCAGGAACTGTCCATGGAGAGCCTTCTTTTGCCAGTTTCATCTTCTGCTCTGCATTGTGTTTTTATGGTATATTATTATTATTATTATTATTATTATTATTATTATTATTAATTATTATTATGTCACACGCTGGGCCTGTAAAGAATTGTCTTTAAGTAGGACATGTGACTTGAGCCCAGTGGGAAGCCAGGGGCCCCCGAAGAGAAGTCCTCAGAGGTTTTCCACCACAAATGGTCTTTAGATGGCTTGTGAAGTATAACAAAGTCCTTTATTAATGAACAATCAAACAGAAACTTCTCTTGTCTTCGGTAAAGTTAAACACATGATTCCAGGCTTTATGCAACTGGTGGCTTCCTAATCTTGCCCACGAAGGACAGGCAATTGTCTTCAATAACTGTTTCTTTGCTTTAAAGGAAAATCCCCTTTTTTAACTTCTCCCAGGCTGACTGTAATCTAATCCTTACTGATGTGGGCTCCGCTACCGGGTCGATCTGCTTCTCAACCACCGAGTGGACCTACCAGAAAGGCTAGTAGATTCTCCAGCTGGTGTTCTTTGGTCTTTCAAAACTGTTTTCCCTCTGAAATTCCTCAGAGCTTTAAGGCTGTTTCTCTGGAAATCTTTAGAATCTTTGGAGGCTCTTAAGACTGTTCTCCCCCGGAAGGTCTTAAGGGTTGATGCTTTTGTACAGGAGAAGCTTGAACACGTCCTGTACATTAGCTTTCCTTACTGAGGCTAACTAAAAATGGCTCCCTTCCCTTCCCAATTATTATTATTATTATTATTATTATTATTATTATTATTATTATTTACTTTACTTATATACCGCTGTTCTCAGCCCAAAGGCAACTCACAGCGGTTCACAACAAATACGAACAGGAAAAATTCAGTGCTACAGTATAGAAACAGTTAACAACCTAACACATTACACAATTAATAGTTACTACAATACCCATTCACTGTCGTCTCGTCATCAAAAACATGTTCCAGATTCGTCATCCATTGTTCCATTCCAGTGTTCATTAACCAATCATTGCACTAATTATTCGAACGCCTGCTCAAACAGCCAGGTCTTCACTTTTTTGCGGAATACCATTAGCGATGGTGCTAGTCTAATGTCCGTAGGAAGGGCGTTCCACAGCCGAGGAGCCACCACCGAGAAGGCCCTATCTCTCGTTCCCGCCAGCCGAGCTTGAGAAGCAGGCGGGATTGAGAGCAGGGTCTCCCCGGAAGATCTCAAAGTCCTGGTGGGTTCATAGGCTGAGATGCGGTCGGATAGGTAGCTTGGGCCGGAACCGTTTAGGGCTTTAAAGGCCAACGCCAGCACTTTGAATTCAGCCTGGTAGCAGATCGGTAGCCAGTGGAGTTAACCTGAGTAAGGGGCGGAACCAAAACTTAATGATGATGGACAGGTGACTTGCCCTACAACTGCAACCAAAGGAAGCCACCTGTTTGCAGAGTCCCTGAAACCTTGGACTGCAAGCAAACATTTAATACAAAGCAAATAAAATTGGAGCTCCTGGTACAGCCGTACCAGCACAATTATCATTATCATTATCATTATTATTATTATTATTATTATTCCAATAATGAGAAAAGACCAATATCATTTCTTTATCCAAACAAGAAAAACACTCCTCCCTCCCAAAGGAAAAAAAACCCCAAAGAGACAACCCATAAAGTGAATGGGCTGCAGATTTTGCAAGCGTACATTGATAGGCTGGAAGAAGACTGTACTACCTTTGTATCCTTGTCTACATTGTTTGCTTTCCTCCCTAAGGGTCATTATCTTCCTTCACATCACCCCTTTAATCCGATCCAATTACGCTTCTTCTCTCTTGGCTTGGCCTCCCTGATGAGACCCAGTTTAAAAGGTTCTTTTTGGCTGACTAAATATTTGAAAAGATGATTTTCCCCCACTCTGCTTGCTCTTTTAAAAGGGGAAAGGGCCACAAATGGTAGGAGACGGTGTAATGGAAAGCCCTGCGAAAGATACAAAATTGGTTCTGCACACTGATCCACCTTTCCAATACGAGAGGGAGAGGCTATCACATGATGAAAGGTTTGGGAACGGCTTTTGATTCGTTAATGATAACTTTTTGCCCACGGATAAGCCATGTGTTGCGCTCCAATTTCCCCTGCGACTCATGTCATTCCAAATCTCCTTCTAGGTTTATTTTTTTGGTTTTAATTATTTTATTTGAACTCTGGGAAAGAGAGAACCTGACATCTCTGGATATTTTTTTAGCACGAGAACATAGCCGAAAGGTGACATTTAACACATGTTTGATTTGAAAATTGTTTGTAATCCCTGCACATCAAATGCCAGTGAAAGGAGAGAGAAAATAGACACTTCCATTGCCATTCAACATTACCAGAGTAATAGCTGTGACCCAGGAGCGGTTACAAAACTCTATGCATGGTAACAGAGCAATTACAGTGATATTACCGCATTTAGGATTGCACAGCCATCATGAGCTGACAACACACAGTTGCCAGGAATCGGCAGATGGTAACTCCGATACAGGCAGAGTGGGGAATTTGCTCAGAATTTTAGTCTGAACTTTAAAGGAACTGTCCAAGGTAACTGTTCTGCTTTTGGGTTGTTGTAGCTTTTTCAGGTTGTATGGCCATGTTCTAGAAGCATTCTCTCCTGACATTTTGCCTGCATCTGTGGCAGGCATCCTCAGAGGTGAGCCCCCAGTGGCACAGTGGGTTAAACCCCTGTGCTGGCAGGACTGAAGACCGACAGGTCGTAGGTTCGAATCTGGGGAGAGGCGGATGAGCTCCCTCTGTCAGCTCCAGCTCCCCAAGCAGGGACATGAGAGAAGCCTCCCACAAGGATGATAAAAACATCAAATCATCCGGGCGTCCCCTGGGCAACGTCCTTGCAGACAGCCAATTCTCTCACACCAGAAGCAACTTGCAGTTTCTCAAGTCGGTCCTGACATGACAAAAAAAAATCCTCAGAGGTTGTGAGGTTTGTTGGAAACTAGGAAAATTGGGCTTATATATCTGTGGAATATTGTCCAATAGATTAAAAAAATGGTGGTGTGGCAGGCAGGCAGGCCCGGAGCATGCCTGCAGCTGAGCACCTCTTACTCTAGAGTAGAAATAGCAGATGCCAGGTAAGAAAAATGGAAGCCTCCTTAAAGCATGCACCGGGAAGGGGAGCCAGTGGATGGAAAGTCCCCCTTCCCATAAAGGTCTTTTTTTTCGGGCCCCATACTGAAAACAAATATCTACCCTCCCAATTTCATGACGCTTCCAAAAAACGGATTGGGAACCCCAACGAAAGCCAGAATATGAAACGGGACAAGGTTTATCCCGAAAGCACAACCCTTATAATAAGGGCCATGTTGCAACTCAAAGTAAGCTTCACCTTGCTGCCAAACACCACCACACAAGAGCTGTAGTTTTATAGTTTATTGAGGAGAAAACCCAAGTCAAAATAAAGAATAAGCATTGCAAAATTCCAAAGATTAAGGTTAAAAGCAGAATATAGTTCCAAAGATCTTCAGGTAAAAACAGGAGACATAATCCTATCGGCAAAGTTCAAACCAGAGTCCCAGGTACAAGCAATGAAACAATTCCCCCATGAATCACCATGCAAGAAATCCCAAGTGTACTGCTTTCCAGGCTAAGATTATTCCATGTAGCTTTCAGGCTAGTAAGCTACGTTGAACTGACGCTTTCACAGAGTTTCCAAGAGGCCTAAATACTTTTCTAACAACAAAACATTAGGCTCTCAGCATCATAAAAGCATTGCGACGTCCTTTCACCGAGCTGGCTTCTCGTCTGCTTACCAGACGCGAACTCTGCCTGACCCGGAGATCAAAGTGAGCTTCCCGGGTCAAGTCACTATCTACACTTTCGGTATCAGCGTGGGAAGGCACCTGCTCGCTATCTCCTTCGTTAAAATTCCTTTCTGGTGAAAACGGCTGTGTTGATACTGCACTGTCTGTGAGAGCCTCAGAAGCAGGCTCAGAGATTTGAGGCACAGACAAAGAGCCTGGAAGCTGAAACCCAGCAGGAATCTGAATCCCATCATCCTCATCATCAGAAAATAGCTCAGCCACAACAGGTCGTTTGATCATACAGAAGTAGATAATATAGTTTTGAAAGTGAAAGTAGCAAAATGAACCGCCCAGATCCTGTTGTTACTCCAGACTAGAATAACAACAGGCTCTGCTGTTATTCCGGTCCCAAGACATTTTGCCACTGGTGACATCAAGAAGTTGTGTCCCTGCCTATCTAAATAAAGTCCAGACACATGCAACCCAGCTGTTGAAATCTGAGAGAAAAACCTTACCATCTTCTTGGCAGTCAATGTGTTAAATTGCATAGTAAACAAAGAATTGTTCGCTGATGGTTTATGACATTCAGCTATGCTTTTCAAGCCACCTTACTTCAATATACCAGTACACGCCTTCCGCTGCCTTCCATAAGGATTCACCATTCATCCCCAGGTGGCCATCTTCCCTGAGAAATTCTTTTACATTCATGCTCCCACAGTAGTTAGAGTGAGCTTGACCGTCATAGCCCAGCTTCAGCAAGATCATCTGAAAGAGCTGCACTATGAGTGAGGTGAAAGAGGTGGCGGTGTGCACGGCCACTTGCCGAATCTTATTTGTGTAGAAAGAGAGGCCTCTGGACTTGTGTTTTTGGCTTCAATCCCAATCATGAGGGTGGAAAGTGAGATGTGGAGTAGGCCGTGAGGACTTCCTTGCGCTCGGAGAGCATGCTGCAGTCATTGCAGGTGTAGCCATTGCTCAGTGTGCTTTGGTTCTCAGTCACTACAACATCCTCATTGGCCTGGATCACTGTCACGCTTCCACCTTTGAGATCACCATCATCGTCAAGTCCCCAAAAATGGTCAACAGCTGTTTGCTCCTGTATTGAAGACTCATCCAATATGGTTGACATGAGAGACCCATCACTTGTTTGACTACTGAACCTACTGTGGCTGAAAACGGAAGAGCCGGGCACGTTTTTCCTTGAGTTGTACTTTACAGAGCCAGATTGTTTTGCCACACTTTTGTGTTGTTTCGTAATTTTGGCTGACTGGTCTACCAAAGCCTTCTTCCCAGATTAGGTGTTGGGGTTCAGCCTGAGTTTGAACTTGAACCTGATTCTCTGTTTGTTCCTCCTGATGCTAATGAAAATATATTTACTGATGCTAATGGAAATGTACCTTTTGATGCCAATGCTCCTGAAATTAGTGAGGAAGAAACTGCTGTAGGTTTGGAAAATGCCAATGTTCCTGAAATTAGTGAGGAAGGAACTTCTGTAGATTTGGAAAATGAAAGTACCAGTGTTCCTGAGAATGTTTCAGAGGGAGACCTTGAACTTTCCCTCCCTTCTGCACCTGTTAACTGTAATGACAACAGAAGGGGCCAAATTTGGGAAGACAGAAGTAAATCACTCAGTTTGCGTCAATCCTCCCGAATTCAAGAATTAAAAACATTGGCTTCAAAACAGAAGGGCGGTTCACGGAACCAATTCTTGAGTTTTAATTGCAATACGCCGAGCTGATTGTCTCAGTTCAGGCATCGTTTCAGAATTGATGAAGACCTTTGCAGTTCTCCCGGTTCCCTGGCCATAGTTTGGGAAGATTTCTAGGATATCAAGTACGGTTAGTGGATTGCTAACAGGTTCCAGTATTTCACAGTGAGGCATTTGGTTTTGCTTTGTCCATTTAAATTCATGTTTGCTGATTTTGCTGTGGCTTCTGACTTGCATTTTTCCTTTATTTTGTAACCATTTTTCTTCAATAAAAAAGGATTGTTTTTCACAGCCAAGTGTGGTGAATAGTAGGGCTGGTCAATTCGTTTCGTTAATTCGTATTTCGTTAAAAAATTCGTTAATTTTTGAATTACGAAACGATTACAAAACATATTTTTAAACCTGGAAGTGTTTTTAAATATCGAAACGGCAGGCGCCAAAAAAATTTGTATTTCCGTCCATTTCGGAAATACGTAAGATGGCCGCCTGGCTTGCTGGGAGCTCTCCTCTCTCGGCGCCGGCTGAGCAAGCGAGAGGGCGAGCGAGAGGGCGAGCGGCGAGCGAGAAGGCGAGGGCGAGCGGCGAGCGAGAGGGCGAAGGCAAGCGGCAAGTGAGAGGGCGAGTGAGAGGGCGAGCGGCGAGCGAGCGGCGAGCGAGAGGGCCCGCCAGACTGAGTGCCTGCCTTCCCAAGTGCCTGCCTTCCCTCAATAATAATTTCTCCTCCCTATTCTACTAAATTAATAATTAAATTTAAAAAATATTTAAAAAATATTGAAAAAAAAAGGGCGCCATCTTTACAAAATGTTTTGTAAATATTTACGAAATTTCGTAAATACCGAACTTTTTTTTTGGAAAATTTTGTAATTATTTTAAATATCGAAACAAAAAAAACACCCCAATTACAAATCGATTTTAGAAACAAATTTTTGCGTTGTTACCCAGGCTAGTGAATAGTTATCTTAGGGCCTCGTTCCCTGCTCTGGATTGCAACATTAGGAGATGCTGCTTCCAGCGGCATAGACCTTCTCACTAGAAACATCCCTGGTCGTGCTGTATGCAGCGGCAGACAAGTGCAAGTTGCGCCTGGACATTCTCGGAGAGTCAAACACAGGGTCCAAATTGTGCTCTTTCTCAAAATCCAGAGTAACTTGAAGTGAGGCATGCGGCCGCGCATGCGCACACTCTCCCTCCTGCTGTGAGGTACCACTTCAATATATTTGAAAGCAAAGTTCTCTCTCCAAATATTTCAGCTTTCTCGTGATGACCTTGCTCCTTGATTGCTGGTGTTGCCTCTTCTCTGAACCCATCTCTGCAGGATTTCTTTAGAGGTTCCATTGATCAATACCTCATGAATAGATACAATTGGGATGAGGGGATCATGGGTTGCTGACATTTGGGAGCTCTGCCATCCATGCTCAATTTGCTAGCTCACCCTTGTTTCATGGAGGTCCCATCAAATTGATTCCTTTTTGGTCTCTGGACATCACAGTCTTTCACTGTAGAGCTTCTCCAGCAAACTGACTTAGCCTGTATGCCCTGAAGACCTCCATGGTTGTCTCTTTCCAGTCATAATCAACCCTGGACAAGATTTTAATGAGGGCAGAGGTCTCCGGATGAAATAAGCACACGGTCCCGGAGCCTTCTAAGCAAAACCTAATGAAAAATATATGCTTTCTCTCCCATGCGCCATCTCATTTTCACATCTCACAAATTACCTCTGATAATGCAAGTTGCACCCATACTCCGCTATGAGTTCAGACGCTGAACTTGTGAGTCTTTGTCACTTCATCTGGCATCGAGTAATTCCATACCAGAAGTCTGACATTTCCATTTGAGGAGAGAAAAAGAAAGAAAGAAAAGAGAGAGAGAAAAGGAGATACATTGATTGAAATTCAATAGGCATGGAGGGCTCAGCTTTTAAAGGTCGGAGAATCCAGCAGATGATCAACTGTAAAATAATTCAACATTTAGTGCGGCACGAGAGAGGGGAGGTAAAGAGATGAGAGGGGAAGCATTCAATACTTTGGCTGGCTGGAGATTAACCAAAGAACTGTAATTGCAGCCAATGCAATTATAAACTGACGAACAGATAACCTGCTCCTCACCCTAGTTGAAGAAAATCAGGAGTAACCTTTACTTCTTGGAAGAACAGAACGGAAAGTTCTGATCATGCATGAGAAAGGAAGTGTTCATTATTCACAACTAGCTTGGAGACCTGGCAATGCCCGAGTTATTTGAGAAAGGCATTGTTTGTCTTTGCTTCAAGTTTTATCTAGATACAATGTTGGCTGGGTTCAGTGGGTATGGGTGAACTACAACTCCCATATGCAAGTCCCATCGTCCATGGTCCATCCTCCCTCAAACCATACCAGGATGTAAAGTGGGTCATGGGGGTTATGTGTGCCAAGTTTGGCTCTGGTCCATCATTCATGGGGGTCACAGTGGCCTGTGAAAGTGGCAGCCAATCAGAACATTGGCACATAGATACATACACCACCCTCCCACCCACCCACCACATACAAACACTGACTTTTATTATATACTAGCTTGGGGACTTGGCAATGTGTGGGTTATTTGGGAAAGACATTGTTTGTCTGTGCTCTAAGATTAGTCTAGATCCAATGTAAGGTGGGTTCAGTCAGTATGGGTGAACTACAACTTCCATATGCAAGTCCAATGGTCCATCCTCCTCCAAACTGCACCAGGATGCATAGTGGGTCATGAGAGCTCTGTGTGCCAAATTTGGTCTTGATCAGTCATTGGTGTGGGTTGCAGTGGTCTCGGAAAGTGAGTGAAGGTACTGCAAGTCCCATCATCCATGGTCTGTTGTCCCCCAAACCACACAAGGATTTAGAGTGAGTCATGGGGGCTCTGTGTGCTAATTTTCATCATTGGTGACAGTCGCAGTGGTCTCAGGAAGTGAGTGAAGGTATTACAAGTGCCATCGCCCATGGTCCATCCTCCATCAAACCACAACAGGATGTAAAGTGTGTCATGGGGACTCTGTGTGTGAAGTTTCATCATGATCCTTCATTGTTGAGGGTCGCAGTGTTCTCAGGAAGTGAGTGAAGGTATTGTGAGTGCCATCACCCATGGTCCATCCTCCATCAAACCACAGCAGGATGCAGAGTGGGGCATGGGGGCTCTGTGTGAGAATTTTTGTCATGATCAGTCATTGGTGATGGTCAAAGGGGTCTCAGGAAGTGAGTGAAGGTACTGCAAGTCCCATCATCCATGGTCTGTTTTCCTCCCAACCACACAAGGATGTAGAGTGTGTCATGGGGGCTCTGCGTGCTAAGTTTTGTTGTGATCTGTCATTGGTGAGGACTGCAGTGGTCTCAGGAAGTTAGTGAAGGTATTGCAAGTGCCATCGCCCATGGTCCATCCTCCATCAAACCACAGCAAGATGTAGTGTGTGTTATGGGGGCTCTGTGTGTGAAGTTTTGTCATGATGAGGGTCACAGTGGTCTCATGAAGTGAGGGTCACAGTGGTCTCATGAAGTGAGTGAAGGTATTGCAAGTGCCATCACCCATGATCCATCCTCCATAAAACCACAGCAAGATGTAGTGTGTGGGGGCTCTATGTGTGAAGTCTTGTTGTGATCCGTCATTGGTGAGGGTCACAGTGGTCTCATGAAGTGAGTGAAGGTATTGCAAGTGCCATCGCCCGTGGTCCATCCTCCATCAAACCACAGCAGGATGTAGAGTGTGTTATAGGGGCTCTGTGTGTGAAGTTTTGTCGTGATCCATCATTGATGAGGGTCGAGTGGTCTCAGGAAGTGAGTGAAGGTACTGCAAGTCCCATCATCTATGGTCTGTTGTCCCCCAAACCACACAAGGATGTAGAGTGTGTCATGGAGGCTCTGTGTGCTAAGTTTCGTCATGATCCGTCATTGGTGATGGTCGCAGTGGTCTCAGGAAGTGAGTGAAGGTATCACAAGTGCCATCGCCCATGATTCATCCTCCGCCAAACCACAGCAGGATGTAGAGTGGGGCATGGGGGCTCTGTGTGCCAAGTTTGGTCCTGATCCTTCATTAATGTGAAGGATTAAAGATGCTCTGAGCCCCCTTCAGGGTGAGAAGGGTGGCATATAAATGTCGTAAATAAATAAATAATAATCTATGTATATAATAAAAGTCAGTGTTTGTACGCGGAGGGAGCGAGGGCGGTGTATGTGGCAGCTTTCTGATTAGCTGCCACTTTCACAGGCCACTGTGGCCTGCACAGGTGACGGACCTGGACCAAACTTGGCACACATAACCCCCATGACCCCCTTTACATCCTGGTGTGGTTTGGGGGAAGTGGACCACGGATTATGGGATCTGTAATACTTTCAAATGCTTTGGCTCCCACACACCACTGTGGCCCCCACCAATGACAGATCAAGACCAAACTTGGCACACAGAGCCCACATGACCCACTCTACATCCTGGTGAGGACCAACCATGGATGATGGGACTTGAAGTACCTTCAACCACTCCTCGAGACCTCTGCGACCTTCATCCAATGACTGATCAAGACCAAACTTGCAAACAGAGCCCCCATGACCCACTTTACATCCTGGTGCAGTTTGGAGGAGGAGGGACCATGGATGATGGGACTTGCAGTACCTTTACTCACTTTCAGAGACCACTGTGACCCTCATTCAATGACTGATCAAGACCAAACTTGGCACACAGAGTCCTCATGACCTACTCTACATGCTGGTGCAGTTTGGAGGAAGATGGACCACAGATGATGGGACTTGAAGTACCTTCACTAACTTCCTGAGACCACTGTGAACCATATAACTAACTGATAAAGACCAACCTTGATACACAATTCCTTTCTCAAATAACCCGGGTACTGCCGGGTCCCCAAGCTAGTAATAAATAAATGTGGGTCACAGTTGTCTCTGGAAGTAACTGAAGATACTGCGAATCCCATCATCCATTGCCCAACTGCACCAGGATGTACAGTGAGCCATGAGGGGGTCTTTTTGCCAAGTTTGGTCCAGGTCTGTGATTAGATTGTTTCTGACTTTGTGTTCTGGTCGACTTTGGGCTGCAGTGAACCAGAAGTGAGGTGACTCAATCATGATGTAAGGCAAAGCAGAGGCGACATGCCATCTTTGCATCTTCTCCGCCCTAATCATCTTTGTTGCATGGAAGCCAAAAGGCCTGACATGATGTTGATTATGCAGGAGTGCCTTCTTAACAACTTTAATCGGTAGATAATCCAATAACGTTCACAGCTGAGACACTCTCTTATCACCTGATGACTGAGGGAGAAAATGTACAATTGCATCAGCTTACTCATTATTGCCTGACAGCAGGAAAGCAGAGCATATTGGGAGAAAACATTGATTCTTTGCACCAATTCTCCCCAGTGTTGTGTTTTCTTGGATTGAATAAATCAGGGGAGAGAATTTCTCCTCAATCAGTACTCATTCATTGAGTTATATAGCCTGGCTTTTCTGTAATGAGCTTCAAGGTAGCATATGTGCTTCTACTTCTTCTCACTTAGTTTCCACAATAATTCTTTGGGATGTGTCAGATGTGGTCATCCAATACATTTGATGGCTCTATATAGATTTGGTGCACTGAGACTCTGGAGCAGCTAGCTGGGAGTCAGCTCTATTACGATCATTACTGACCAAAAGGTCATGAGTTCGAAACCAGCCCGGGTCGGAGTGAGCTTCCGACCATCTGTGTAGCTTGCTGTCGATCTACAAGAAAGGAGATTCCACCTGAACATTAGGAAGAACTTCCTGATTGTAAGAGCCGTTCAGCAGTGGAACTCTCTGCCCCGGAGTGTGGTGGAGGCTCCTTCTTTGGAAGCTTTTAAACAGAGGCTGGATGGCCATCTGTCGGGGGTGCTTTGAATGCAATTTTCCTGCTTCTTGGCAGAATGGGGTTGGACTGGATGGCCCATGAGTTCTCTTCCAACTCTATGATTCTATGACCTTTGCAGTCCAAAAGACAGTTGCATCTGTCAAGTAGGAAATTTAGATACCGCTTATGCGGGGAGGCTAAATTAACTAATTTACAACACCATAAAATCTCCAGCAAGCAAGCAAAAGAATGAGGAAGTACTCCATCAGTGTCACAAATGGACGGTGAAGTGTCAGCTCCCCTGGTGGGCAAAATACCCTCATGAAGCTAGAATGTTACATAGCCTCTGTGTGTCTGTCTGTATATGTTGTGTGTCCATGGCATTGAATGTTCGCGATGTATATGTACATTGTAATCCGCCCTGAGTGGCTCACTATAGAGCTGACTCAATATAAAGCTTCAAATGCTGGAGAAGGGAGTGTTCTTGCATTCAAGACCTATTTATTTACTTTGCTGAGACCTCTGGCTGGCCGCTTGTCTGTTCATTGCCTCAAAATTGTGGGCTATTCCTGCACAATCTATAGAAATTAAAATGTAATGTTTGTTTGTGGGATTAACATAACTCAAAAACCACTGGATGAATTGACATCAAATTTGGACACAAGACACCTCTCAGGCCAACAAGTGACCATCACTCATAAAAACATTGAAAAACACAGCAGAAGAGACTTAAAAAGCCAAAAATAAATAAATAAAATACATTACAACACCTGCGCAAAACCGCACATATATATACACACACAAATATATCTATTTATTTATTTATTTATTTATTTATTTACTGTCCTTGTATACCGCCGTTTCTCAGCCTAACTGGCGACTCAACGCGGTTTACAACAAAATATACAGTGCACAGTATACAATTAAAACCATAAAAAACATAATACACAATATTACACGTAAATCACAATCCAATACATCTCCTAACTAAAATCGTGGTCCAATTGCATCATCCATATTACCAATCCGTAATCAACACATTCATTGCACCGAATTAGCCAAATGCCTGCTTGAACATCCAAGTTTTTAGTCTTCTTCGGAATACCATCAGCGAGGAGGCTGATCTTACCTCCATGGGAAGGGCGTTCCAGAGCCGAGGGGCCACCACAGAAAAGGCCCTGTCTCTCGTCCCCGCCAGCCGCACCTGTGAAGCAGGCGGGATAGAGAGCAAGGCCTCCCCAGAAGATCTTAGGGTCCTGGTGGGCTGATAGGCCGAGATACGTTCGGATAGGTAGGTTGGGCCAGAACCGTTTAGGGCTTTAAAGGCCAACGCCAGCACTTTGAATTGAGCACATTTATGCATATACACATACAAAAACACATACACAGAAAGGAGGAAGGAAGGAAGGAAGGAAGGAAGGAGAGAAGGGGGGGGAGAAAGAGGGGAGGAGAGAAGGAAGGAAAGAAGGGTAAAGAAGGAAGGAAGGAGGGAAAGAAGGAGGGAAAGAGATAAAGAAGGCAAGAAAGAAGGATAGAGAAGGAAGGAAAGCAGGAGAAAAGGAGGGAGAGAAAGAGGGGGAGAAAGAGAATAAGAAGGAAGGAAGGGGAGAAGGAAAGAAAGAAAAGTAGAGAAGGAAAGAAAGAGAGAAGGAGGGAGAGAAAGAGGGAAAGAAGAAAGGAAAGAAGGAGGGAAGGAGAAAGGGAAGGAAAGAAAAAAGGGTAGGGAAGGAAGGAGAGAAGGAGGGAAAGTAGAAAGGAAAGAAGGAGAGGAGAAAAAGAAGGAAAGAAAGAAGGGTAGAGAAGTAAGGAGAGAACTGAGGGAGAGAATGAAGTGAAAGAGGAAAGGAAGGAAAGAAAGAATGAAAGAGAGAGCAAAGGAAGCAAGAAAAGAAACAGGTAGAGAAAGAAGAAAGAAGGGAAAGAAAAAGAGGGAAGGAAGGAAGGAAAGAAAGAGGGAGGGAAGGAAGGAAGGAAGGAAGGAAGGAAGGAAGGAAGGAAGGAAGGAAGGTAGGAAGGAAGGAAGGAGA
This sequence comes from Anolis sagrei, assembly GCF_037176765.1. Lineage (NCBI taxonomy): Eukaryota > Metazoa > Chordata > Lepidosauria > Squamata > Anolidae > Anolis > Anolis sagrei. The sequence continues at coordinate 12,110,953 of NC_090031.1, read as the reverse complement.
GAAAGAAAAAGGAAAGAAAGAAGGAGGGAAGGTTGACCACAGCAATGCATGGCGGGTACAGCTAGTAGAATAGATAGAACTTTGGTCTGATCACTATGATTCCAGATGTATAAACATTGATACATGTACATTCTAAATATTCCTTTAATCCTATCCTTCTAGCAGTAGCTACACAACCATCTGTTAGTCATGCTAGCACCAAACAGACGAAGCCCAATATTTAGAGAGTTACGGAGATTAGATATATCGCTTTTCGTATTGAGACAACCTATGTTCCATTTGCATTGCCTAACATTGAACCCCATTTGTTGGTCACACTGAAGCATAACCAAAATATGGATCCCAGAAACGGGCTTCTTTTGCATATTACTGTTATTACGACGCCGTTTAGTTATTTGTCACAAAATGAAACATGCACTCTCCCACCCCAATGGAAATGCCCCAGCTGCAAGGGGGAAAAACATATTCAATCAAATAAATAGACCAAGAAGCACATAGCACACGGGGCAATTTTCCAGATTACGCACAGTGCACTTTAATATCCAGGTTCTTAGAGAGGAAAGGAAAAATCATCTAAGATTCCATCTCTGTAAAACAAGAGTACAATATTCTCCTGAGCCAACGATTGCAGCAGAAGAATTTGTGTTTTAGATATGGTAAAGAGCCATTGTGGCTGTTGTTGTTGTGTACCTTCAAGACTGCAAATACTGCATGTCTCAGCCATACATCACTGTCCTTATTAGAGAGATGGGCCAAAACTAACAAAATGAAGTTCAACAGGGACAAATGCAAGATACTCCACTTAGGCAGAAAAAACGAAAGATACAGAATGGGGGACACGTGGCTCAAGAGCAGTATGTGTGAAAAAGATCTTGGAGTCCTTATGGACAACAAGTTAAACATGAGCCAACAATGTTATGCGGTGACAAAAAAAGCCAATGGGATTTTGGCCTGCATCAATAAGAGTATAGTGTCTACATCCAGGGAAGTCTTGCTACCCCTCTATTCTGCCTTGGTTAGATCACACGTGGAATACTGTGTCCAATTCTGGGCACCACAATTGAAGGGAGATATTGACAAGCTGGAATGTGTCCAGAGGAGGCGACTAAAATGATCAAGGGTCTGGAGAACAAGCCCTATGAGGAGCGGCTTAAAGAGCTGGGCATGTTTAGCCTGAAGAAGAGAAGGCTGAGAGGAGACATGTATAAATATGTAAGAGGAAGTCATAGGGAGGAGCAGAGGCGGCCCTAGGTAATTTTCAACTGTAAGCAAACAGTATTTTGGAGCCCCGCCAACCAATCACTGATACATATTTTCTGTTGATCATGGGAGTTCTGTGTGCCATATTTGGTTCAATTCAATCATTGGTGGAGTTCAGAATGCTCTTTCATTGTAGATGGACTATACATCCCAGTAACTTTGGTCACATCCCGCCTCGACTACTGCAACGCTCTCTACGTGGGGCTGCCCTTGAAGACGGCCCGGAAGCTTCAGCTAGTACAACGCGCGGCAGCCATGTTGTTAACAGGAGCTGGACGCAGAGAGCACACAACGCCCCTGCTGTCCCAACTCCACTGGCTGCCGATCTGCTACCGGGCCCAATTTAAGGTGCTGGTGTTATCCTACAAAGCCCTAAACGGTTCCGGCCCAAAATACCTTGCAGACCGCATTTCGGCCTATGAGCCCACGAGGACCTTGAGATCATCCGGGGAGGCCCTTCTCTCGGTCCCGCCTGCCTCACAGGCACGCCTGGCGGGGACGAGGGAGCGGGCCTTCTCGGTGGTGGCCCCCCGGCTGTGGAACACCCTCCCTACTGAAGTTAGACATGGCTCTTCGAGCAGGCCTTCAACTGAATATCTTGGAACGACACTGGAATGGACTAGGACTATGAAATTGACTTTGACCCCAGGTTTTTGACGAAGCGGATTTTTAGCATAAGTATATGTATGTTGTAGTAGTCTGGTTTGTATTGTTTGATTCACTGTACACTGTCTTTCTATGTTGCTGTTCACCGCCACGAGTCGCCCTAGGGCTGAGAGTGGCGGTCAATAAATGCAAAAAATAAATAAATAATAAATAAATAAACTACAACTCGCATATGTCAAGGTCTATTTTCCCCCAAGAGTGCCTCAAGAGCGCCCCTGGGCAAAATCAACTATACTGCGAATGCTTACTTTGCATAATGGTTGAGCCGCCCCTGGGGAGGAGGGAGCAAGCTTGTTTTCTGCTGCCCTGGAGACTAGGGTGCAATGGAACAATGACTTCAAACTATTGCATCGCAAGTACGTTTGGTGGGGACAAGAGAGAGGGCCTTCTCGGTGGTGGCCCCTCGACTCTGGAATTCACTCCCTAAGGACATCAGGCATGCCCCATCTTTGGCAGTCTTCAGGAGGAGCTGGAAAACATGGTTGTTCCAGTGTGCCTTCCCAGAATAATGAACCCTTAGCAATATGTCGATAAAATAGTAAAGAGCAGAGACATCAGACTGGCAACAAAGATCCGCCTAGTCAAAGCCATGGTATTCCCTGTAGTCACCTACGGATGTGAGAGCTGGACCTTAGGGAAGGCCGAGCGAAGGAAGATCGATGCTTTTGAGCTGTGGTGTTGGAGGAAAGTGCTGAGAGTGCCTTGGACTGCGAGAAGATCCAACCAGTCCATCCTCCAGGAAAGAAAGCCCGACTGCTCACTGGAGGGAAAGATACTAGAGACAAAGTTGAAGTACTTTGGCCACATCATGAGGAGACAGCAAAGCCTAGAGAAGACAATTATGCTGGGGAAAGTGGAAGGTAAAAGGAAGAGGGGCCGACCAAGGGCAAGATGGATGGATGGCATCCTTGAAGTGACTGGACTGACCTTGAAGGAGCTGGGGGTGGTGGCGGCCGACAGGGAGCTCTGGCGTGGGCTGGTCCATGAGGTCACGAAGAGTCGGAGATGACTGAATGAATGAACAACAACAAAGCAATATGTCCCCCAAAAGCACTTTACATTGATTTAGGACTGCTTGTATTTTTCCATCAATTCCCCATCTCCTGCAACTTGTCCTGTACCTTGTTTAATGTTTATGCTATTTGTGTATGTGATTTATTTTTAATTGCTTTGCATTGTACCTGTTATTGCTTGTATTGCTTGTATTGTTTGTATTGCGGGCTCGGCCTCATGTAAGCCGCATCAAGTCCCTTGGGGAGATGGTAACGGGGTATAAATAAAGTTTCATTATTATTATTATTATTATTATTATTATTATTATTATTATTACTGGAAAGGAGATTGCACCTGAACATTAGGAAGAACTTCCTGACTGTGAGAGCTATTCAGCAGTGGAACTCTCTGCCCCGGAGTGTGGTAGAAGCTCCATCTTTGGAAGCTTTTAAACAGAGGCTGGATGGCCATCTGTCAGGGGTGCTTTGAATGCAATTTTCCTGCTTCTTGGCCGAATGAGGTTAGACTGGATGGCCCTCAAGGTCTCTTCCAACTCTATGATTCTATTATTCCTCTTGCCATTGCCTAGCGCAGTGGTTCTCAACGTTCCTAATGCCATGACCCCTTAATACATGTGGTGGTGACCCCCAGCCATTAAATTATTTTCATTGCTACTTCATAATTGTAATTTTGCTACTGTTATGAATCATTATGTAGATATCTGATATGTAGGATGTATTCTCATTCACTGGACCAAATTCGGCACAAATACCCAATATGCCCAAATTTGAATACTGGTGGGGTGGAATGGGAGGATTGATTTTGTCATTTGGGAGTTGTAGTTGCTGGGATTTATAGTTCACCTACATTCAAAGAGCATTCTGAACTCTACCAATGATGGAATTGGACCAAACTTAGCACACAGATCTCCCATGACCAACAAAAAATACTGGAAGGGTTTGGTGGGCATTGACCTTGAGTTTGGGAGTTGTAGTTCACCTACATCCAGAGAGCACTGTGGACTCAAACAATGATGGATCTGAACCAAACCTGACACTCCAGTGACAAACAGAAAATATTGGAAGGTTTTGATGGGCATTGACCTTGAGTTTGGGAGTTGTAGTTCACCTACATCCAGAGAGCACTGTGGACTCAAACAATGATGGATCTGAACCAAACCTGGCACTCCAGTGACAAACAGAGAATATTGGAAGGTTTTGATGGGCATTGACCTTGAGTTTGGGAGTTGTAGTTCACCTACATCCAGAGAGCACTGTGAACTCAAACAATGATGGATCTGAACCAAACTTGGCACGAATGTTCCATAAGCCCAAATATAAACACAGATGGAGTTTGGAGGAAATAGACCTTGACATTTGGAAGTTGCAGTTACTGGGATTTATAGTTCACTTACAACCAAAGAGCATTCTGAAGCCCACTAACAATAGAATTAGGCCAAACTTCCCACATAGAACTCCCATGACCAACAGAAAATACTGTCTGTGATGGTCTTCGACGACCCCTCAGAAATCCCCTCGCGACCCCTCTAGGGGTCCCGACACCCAGGTTGAGAACCACTGGCCTAGCAGTTCCCAATCATCAAGCAGAAGTGATCCCTAAGAAACGGAAAAGTGGTCCATTGGGTTAAGCCCCCCCCCCCCACACACACACACACATACACACACCCTTCTTTTCCTGCTCACCCTCCCTTTCTCCTTCATCCCAAACAGAGCCTTGGCTCTTGTTAGCACTCAGGCATGGAGTGCTTCTCTCCCACTGGCCCAGCCAAAGGGAGATGAGACCATCCATGTGCTTCCTCCCCTTCCTTTGCTTCCTCACAAGAAGCCAGTGAAGATGGAGCTATCCTTGGCCCGCACCTTCATATAATCATTTACTTACTTGCTATATTTATATCCCTCTTTCTTTCACCCTGAAGGGGACTCAGAGCAGCTTACAAGTTATATGTGGATGCAATATATTATCTTATTAGCCTAGCTCAATATTAGTATTACAGTGTTCCCTCACTTATCGCGGGTGTTACGTTACAGGAAAAGTGAAAATCTACAAAGTAGGGATGGTATATATGTATATCGAGTTTGAGGGTGAGGCAGAAGTGAGGAGAGATTGTGTTGCCTCATTGTGTTGCCTCATCCCCGGTGCTTAGACACTACCTCATGGTCTTGCATCATGCATCAAACTCATGGTGCCATCCTGACCTAGCCATTAGCTATCTGCACATGCCGTCACATTTGGCTTCTTGACAAAATCCTGACATATTCTTGGTTTTGCTAACCTTTGGTTGTAACGTTTTTTATATTCCCTTGGTTCATTTGGGGTCTGTATTGTTTTGGTTTCTTCTGCTTCTCATCTCTTGCCTCAGGCTGCAGCCCACTCATACCAGAAAACTTTGTTTGCTCTAACACAGGGATTCTCATTCGACACAGTGAACCACAGCGCTCTCTGGACCATCCTCCAAAAAATCAGGTGCCCAAGCAAATTTGTGAACATCCTGCGGCTCCTCCATGATGACATGATGGCAACAGTCCTGGACAGCAATGGCTCCCAAAGTGACCCATTTAAGGTGGAATTGGGTGACAAACAGGGATGTGTTATTGCCCCAACTTTATTCTCCATCTTCATCGCTATGATACTTCACCTTGTTGACGGGAAGCTTCCCACCAGAATGGAAATCATCTATCGGACAGATGGCAAGCTGTTTAACCTCAGCAGACTGAAAGCCAAAACCAAGGTTACAGCAACATCTGTTGTAGAACTCCAGTATGCTGATGACAATGTCGTCTGTGCGCATTCAGAAGAAGATCTACAAGCCACTCTAAACACCTTCGCAGAAGCATACACGAAGCTTGGCCTGTCACTGAACATCAAGAAAACCAAAGTGCTCTTCCAACAGTCACCAGCCACCCCCTCCCCAATGCCAGAGATACAACTTAATGGTGTAACATTAGAAAATGTTGACCATTTCCGCTACCTTGGCAGCCACCTCTCCACCAAAGTCAACATCGACACCGAAATACAACACCGCCTGAGCTCTGCGAGTGCAGCATTTTCCCGAATGAAGCAGAAAGTGTTTGAGGACCGGGACATCCGTAGGGAGACCAAGGTGCTTGTCTATAAAGTTATTGTCCTCCCAACCCTACTCTAAGCCTGCGAAACGTGAACTGTCTACAGATGTCACATGCAACTCCTGGAAAGATTCCATCAGTGCTGCCTTCGGAAAATCCTGCAAATATCTTGGGAAGACAAGCGGACAAACGTCAGCGTGCTGGAAGAAGCAAAGACCACCAGCATTGAAGCGATGGTCCTCTGCCATCAAGTCTGCTGGACCAGCCACGTTGTCCGGATGCCCGACCACCGTCTCCCAAAGCAGTTGCTCTACTCTGAACTTAAGAATGGAAAACGGAATGTTGTTGGGCAGGAAAAGAGATTTAAAGATGGCCTCAAAGCCAACCTTAAAATCTCTGGCATAGACACTGAGAACTGGGAAGCCCTGGCCCTTGACCGCTCCAGCTGGAGGTCAGCTGTGACCAGCAGTGCTGCAGAATTCGAGGAGGCACGAGTGGAGGGAGAAAGAGAGAAACGTGCCAGGAGGAAGGCGTGTCAAGTCAACCCCGACCGGGACCGCCTTCCACCTGGAAACCAATGCCCTCACTGCGGAAGAAGATGCAGAGCAAGAATAGGGCTCCACAGCCACATAAGGGACCCACAAGGAAACCCATAATGGAAGACCATCTTACTCGTCCAACGAGGGATCGCCTAAGTAAGTAAGTAAGGGGTTCTCAAACTTTTTCAGCCACAGAGCCTTTTTTGAAGCAAAACTTTCTCATGGCGCACCAAGAATTGTTTATATACAGTGCTCCCTCTCTCTTTGCTGTTTGCTATTAGCGGAGTTGCTGTTTTGCGTTTTTCAAAAAAATATTAATCTATATAAATAAAAATGTAATGTTCGTTTGTGGGATTAACAGAACTCAAAAACCACTGGACAAATTGACACCAAATTTAGACACAAGACACTTAAAACCCAATGTATGTCCTTCACTCAAAAAATTGATTTTGCCATTTGGGAGTTCCCATGAATCCATCTGTCAAAGATGATCATGCCTTACCACGCAGATATACCCAACTAATTTACTTCCGAAGGAAGCCCATCCACCAGCCTTTGAGGCAATCCAGTCAAACACTCCTAAAATAAAGACAAACTTTCTAATGTTTAGGTGGAATCACTTTTTCATAATTTGAATCCATTGGTTCAAGTTTTAGCCGCTGGGGCATTTAGTCCAACTTTCTTGGGTGGGAAGGTAATTTCATTACATGTCTGCACTCCCCCCAAAATCAATTAAGCAAACAAAAATGAAAGATTAATAATAATAATAATAATAATAATAGAAACCGCCTCGTCTAAGTATACACAAATATGTTCGTATCGGCCTATTCCATCATTTCTAATATGCAAATCCAAACTCGTAAATGGATCGATCCATCTCTATTAGGCAGTATATTAAATGTCAGAACCTTTGATAGTAATCCAAAAAACGACCCGATCTGATTCAATACTTGTCATAATGTATTTCACATTTATGAAAATAAAGACTAAGGATGGATAATATCCTGGAACTTGTGATTTCGCAATATAACAAAGTGCCACCCGTTTATCAACAAGACGTTTCTCAAGCTTTCCGTTTTCCATGGAACACATATAAAATGTTAATTTTATCATGATTTCACTATCGGAAATTCAAAGGAAAGACTTGCGGGGGATTTTCTTTTTCTATAGATGTTTTAAAGGTCTTTAAAGCAGTGAACGAAGGATTAAATATTCTTGGTGCCTTCCCCCCCCCCCCTAATTCTTGAAGGTGCCCCATGTTCCACATCTATGTTCTCAAAGTAATCCTTTCAGACTGGAGCTTAGAGATTTTGAAAACTAATGAGCTACAATTCTAACAGCTCCAAGAGTAGTTAGTTATCATTGTAATCACCATAAGGTTGAAATCCTGTTAGGGATTTATTCCAGCATGAGGTCCTTGTGATGCCACCCTTTTAAGGTCACCATGGCTTGCCACCAAGGATTCATGGGGCATTGGTGGCATGAGATAGTACTGAACTGGAAATCCTGGTCAAATCAGATATAGCATAGGCAGCTATGAGAGTTGTGTGTGAATCCATTTTTAGACATTTCCTTTGGCCAATTTGGATCCTTCGGTTTATTCGAGTACACGAAACAGCAACCGTTATGGATTCCCCTCTATAACAGGACCGCCTGGCAGCTGATCTTGGCTCTTCTTACCCTATTCAGGATCATAGTTGAAACTTTTTTATTAATCTCCCAGCAAACAAAAAAGGAACCCCCGGTGGTGCAGTTGGTTAAACCCCTGTGCCGACAGGACTGAAGACCAACAGGTCGCAGGTTCGAATCCAGGGAGAGGCGGATAGCTCCCTCTATCAGCTCCAGCTCCTCATGCGGGGACATGAGAGAAGCCTCCCACAAGGATGATAAAACATCAAATCATCCAGGCGTCCCCTGGGCAACGTCCTTGCAGACAGCCAATTCTCTCACACCAGAAGCGACTTGCAGTTTCTCAGGTTGGTCTTGACACGACCAAAAAAAGCAAACAAAAAGAAAACTCTCATTCATTGAAAACTACTAGCAGTTACTTCTCCTCTAGACTAGAAATAACAGCTGTAAGGAAACAGTAAATCCAAAGCAGAAAGGAGATTGAAGCGTACCAGGAAAAAAGAGGGTTTTGTTAAGGAAGCCCAGGGAGGATAGTTCCAGAAAGTCATCCCTCTTCCTTATCTGGAAGTGGGAAGCCTTCTTAAAAATGCCTTGGAAAGAGGATGTGGTGTGGTGCAGGCCCAGGAGAGAAAGCATATGTGCCTGCCTGCAGCACCACTCCTCTAGAGTAGAAACAGCTTTAAAGCCTCCTTAAAGCAAGTGTGCAGGCCTGCAGTGACTCTCCTCTAGAGTAGAAAGAGTTTTAAGATGCTTCCATAAAATACCTTGGAAATGTGTGTGTTGTAGTGTAGGCCTGGGAGAGAAAGTGTGTGCGCCTGCTTACAGTGCCTCTCCTCTAGAGTAGAAAGTTTTAAGAAGCCTCCTTAAAATACCTTGGAAAAATGTGTGTTGTAGTGTAGGCCTGGGAGAGAAAGTGTGTGCACCTGCCTGCAGTGCCTCTCCTCTAGAGTAGAAACAGCTTCAATGCCTAAAATGATGGGAAGGGGACCCTGGGAAGTCCCCCCCCCCCAAAAAAATGCAAAAATACAGAATGGGGGATGCGTGGCTCTGGAGCAGTACTTGTGGAAAAGATCTTGGGGTCCTCATGGACAAGTTAAACATGTTTCGGGACACCGAAACAGATCGCGGTTTACTCAGAATGCACAAGCCTAGCAGCTATTGTATCTCAGCAAGTTTGTTGTAACATCTAAAGAACAAAGTATTGACCACAAAGCTTGAAAGCATTTTTCTGCGAGCTGTTGAACTTTGCGACTAAGAATGCATGCCGGAATTTACTTATTTCTTCCTTATCTGCCACTCGCTTTTCCTGTTGTGCCTCCTATATTCGAAGCCTGACTGTTAAGCCTAATATAGGCCTGTAGGTTTCGTTTCGTTAATTCGTTATTTCGTATTAAAATCGTTTTTTTTGCATATCCGAAGTGATATCAAAACAATATTTTTAAACCCGGAAGGGTTTAAAAATATCGAAGCAGCAGCCCCATGTATTTTACGAGCGGAAGCTCCGCTCGTTAATGGCATGGAGGCTGCTGCTGAGTGGTGCTGCAGTGGTGCCTGGGAGCCAATCCGGCGCTCCCAAGCACCCCAGCAGTGCACCGTGGCAGAAGCCGGATGGCGCGCGGAGGCCGCTTGTGAGCGCGCGCGCGCCATCCAATGGGCTCTGGCTCCTGCGCCCCCCTCCTCCTCCTCCTCCTCCTCCTCCTCCTCCCATCTGGGAGGAGGAGGAGGAGGAGGAGGAGGAGGGGGGCGCAGAAGCCGGAGCCCATTGGATGGCGCGCGCGCGCTCACAAGCGGCCTCCGCGCGCCATCCGGCTCCGGTTCCTGCGCCCCCCCTCCTCCTCCTCCTCCTCCTCCTCCTCCCAGGAGGAGGAGGAGGGAGGGCGCAGGAACCGGAGCCGGATGGCGCGCGGAGGCCGCTTGTGAGCGCGCGCGCCATCCAAGCGGCCTCCGCGCGCCATCCGGCTCCGGTTCCTGCGCCCCCCCCCCTCCTCCTGGGAGGAGGAGGAGGAGGAGGAGGAGGAGGGGGGGCGCAGGAACCGGAGCCCATTGGATGGCGCGCGCGCGCTCACAAGCGGCCTCCGTGCGCCATCCGGCTCTGGCTCCTGCGCCCCCCTCCTCCTCCTCCTCCTCCTCCTCCTCCCATCTGGGAGGAGGAGGAGGAGGAGGAGGAGGAGGGGGGCGCAGAAGCCGGAACCCATTGGATTAAAAACATCGAACTTACAAACTGCTTGTAGTCCCTGGAGACTAGGACGCAATGGAGCAATGGCTTCAAACTACAAGATGGGAGGAGGAGGAGGAGGAGGAGGGGGGCGCAGGAGCCGGAGCCCATTGGATGGCGCGCGCGCGCTCACAAGCGGCCTCCGCGCGCCATCCGGCTTGTGTAACTTTTCAGGGCTGTATGACCATGTTCCAGAAGCATTCTCTCCTGACATTTTGCCCACATCTATGGCAGGCATCCTCAGAGGTCTGTTGGAAACTAATGGTGAGTTATATATCATCTCTCTAATACTATGGAATGTCCAGGGTGGGAGAAAGCCATTGGTGACCATTACTGCAACATTCACACTTAGCCTGTTTGATCAAGAAAATTTTTTTTTCTAAAATGTTTTGTAAATAATAACGAAAATTCGTAAATAACAAAACATTTTTTTGGTAAGTTTTGTAAATATTTTTAATATCGAAACAAAAAAACACCCCAATTAAGAATCGAATTTAGAAACAAATTTTTTCTTGATCAAACAGGCCTAGCCTAATATGCTGTTGTTCATTTTATAATGTCTTGGAAGGGAAAGGGAAAAATGGGTTACAAACTTTTAAATAAATAAATACGCATAAAGCTTCCATCCCTGGCATCTCTAGATGGCATGTAGGAGAGAAACATCTGCTCTGGACCCTCGGTAACCCTTTGCCACACAACAGGACATTTCTAGATTGGAGGTTCTCCACTTTTTATTGTTCCTCTGATAGCAATCTTTCCTCTGCTTCATCCATGTAATTGCCTCTGAAGTGGAATGGCTTCTCATTTCCACCTGCTTTGCCTCTCTTTGCCTGGATACCAAGAGCTCTGCAGGTCACCGAGCTGCTTTACAAATGAGCTGGGCTTCCTGCCTCAACAAAAGACACATTTCCTTATCTCAGATTACAAAATTCAGTGACATTCCTCCCCTTTCCCGAAAAATCCATTCAGTCCTAAAATAAAGGTGAAATTAGTAATTGAAGAAGCAATAGTAAGACCTGGTTTCCCTTCCTTAAGGATTCTTTATCTGATCAGTTGAGGTTCTCCAAGGTCTCAGCCACTTTCCAGCCATTGGACTTGGCCACGGTAGTCCAAGCTCTGGTTACATCCCGTTTAGACTACTGCAACGCTCTCTACGTGGGGTTGCCTCTGAAGACGGCCCGGAAGCTTCAATTGGTCCAACGTGCGGCAGCCATGATACTAACAGGAGCGGGATACAGGGAGCATACAACTCCCTTGTTGTACCAGCTCCACTGGCTGCCGATTTGCTACCGGGCTCAATTCAAGGTGCTGGCGTTTGCCTATAAAGCCTTAAACGGTTCCGGCCCAAGATACCTATCCGACCGCATCTCGACCTACGAGCCCACAAGGACTTTGAGATCTTCTGGGGAGGCCCTGCTCTCGATCCCGCCTGCTTCACAAGCACGGCTGGCGGGGACAAGAGATAGGGCCTTCTCGGTGGTGGCTCCTCGGCTGTGGAACATCCTTCCCGTGGACATTAGACTGGCTCCTTCCCTGATGATATTCCGCAGGAAGTTAAAGACTTGGTTGTTCAAGAAGGCGTTCGAACAAGAAGTGCAATGATTGGTAATGACTATAGGATTGGAATGACGGAAAATGATACTGGATTGTGGTTTGGACGATGAGACGACGCTGAATGGTTTTCGTAGTAATGACGATGTTTTTGTATAATGCTGGATTGTGAATTGTTTTTATACTGTGTCTTGAATTTTGTTACTCCTATGTTGTACACCGCTGTGAGTCGCCCCCGGGCTGAGAACAGCGGTATATAAGTAAATAAATAAATAAATAAATTGTTGTTCATTCGTTCAGTCATTTCCGACTCTTGGTGACCTCATGGACCAGCCCATGCCAGAGCTCCCTGTAGGCCATCTCCACCTCCGGCTCCTTCAAGATCAATCCAGTCACCTATGATAGGTTCACCTTAGAGTCACCATAAGTCAGAAACAACTTGAAGGCACACAACACACACCTAACCCTCCTCACCCTAGATATTGAAGGATTACCCATCGTCATCATCCTGAGCTGCCTCCTCCTCTTCCTTCTCCAACTTTAATTATGAACAGTAAACAAAATCAGGAGTTCAAGTCATCTGAGATGCCCAGGCAGACAATTCAGAAACAACAACACCATCCATCCGCCTTGCCCTTGGTCGGCCCCTCTTCCTTTTTCCTTCCATTTTCCCCAGCATCATTGTCTTCTCTGAGCTTTCCTTTCTTCTCATGATGTGGCCAAAGTACTTCATCTTGGCCTCTACTATCCTTCCCTCCAATGAGAAGTCAGGCTTTATTTCCTGAAGTATGGACTGGTTGGATCTTCTCATGGTTGAAGGCACTCTCAGAACTTTTCTCCAACACCACAGTTCAAAAGAATCTCTCTTCCTTCACTCAGCCTTCCCTAAGGTCCAGCTCTCACATCCGTAGGTGACTATGGGGAATACCATTGTTTAAACAGTCATATTGGTCCTTTTAACCAGAGAAGAACTGGAGCTGTACATTTCTACATCTAGAGCAAGGTTCCCAACCTTTTTTGACCAGGGACCACTTTGACCAGAGACCACTTTGACCAGGGAACATTTAAACAGGAACCACTTTGACCAGAGACCACTATACATCAGTACCAAAAGGATTATAAATGAGTTTTTGGTGAACTTTAGGTTTGGTTTGGTTATTTGGGGTGCTGATTCAGAAAAATGCATTGGATAGACCACATCAGCTCTACTTTCTGATACAGAACATATGCTATCCAGCTGTTGCCATCTTCTTACCCACAGAAAACCATATTTGATAATCTAGAGCTTTGGGCAACTGAAATAACACTTCTGAAACTCTGCTATCTATCTATCTATCTATCTATCTATCTATCTATCTATCTATCTATCTACCTATCTACTTATCTATATATGTATATAAATAAAAATGTACTGTTAGTTTGTGGGATTACCATAACTCAAAAACCACAGGATGACTTGACACCAGATTTGGACACAACACACCTATCTGGCCAATGAGTGGCCATCACTCATAAAAACAAAAAAATGCACAGTGGAAAGGACTTAAAAAACCAAAAAGGAAGGAAGGAAAGAGGGAGGGAAGAAAGGAGAGAAAGAAGGAAAGAAAGAAAGAAAGAGGTAGAGAAGGAAGGATGGATGGATGCAAAGAGCAAAGGAAGGAAGGAAAGAAGGAAGGAAGGAAGGAAGGAAGGAAGGAAGGAAGGAAGGAAGGAAGGAAAGAAGGAAAGAAAGAAAGAAAGAAAGAAAGAAAGAGGTAGAGAAGGAAGAAAGGAGAGAGAAAAGTTGGGAAATAAAAAGGGGAAAGGAAGGAAAGAGGTAGAGAATGAAGAAAGGAGAGAAGGAAAGAAAAAAGGGAAGGAAGGAAAGCAGAGGGAGATAAGGTTGGGCACATCAATATGTGCCACGTACAGCTAGTGTGTGTGTTTTTTGCATTGGCATATATTTGTCCCTAACAGTTCAAAGAAATATCTAGATATATCAGCTGAGAAACCTAATTGCCTTGCATGAATACTAAAGGATATTTACTAGGCCTGGGTAACAACGCAAAAATTTGTTTCTAAAATCGATTCTTTTTTGGGGTTTTTTGCGTTTTGATATTTAAAATAATTACAAAATTTTCCTTTTTAAAAGTTCGGTATTTACGAAATTTCGTTATTATTAACGAATCGATTCGTTAAAATGGCGGGCGCGGTTGCGCAACATAAAAATATTAGTTTTAAATAATAGTTTTAATAATAATAGTTTTTAATAATAGTTTTAGTCCGCCCCCTCTCTATCCCTCCCTCCCTCTCCCTCCCTCCCTCCCACCCGCGCGGTCGCCTCCGTCTCGTTGCTGCGCCTCCTCCTGCGTTTCCTTTTCCCGGCGGGAGAGGCGATCGGGGGAGTCAGCAACCGCAGCGTCATCAGCCTTGCCGCTGCTGCTGGGTGGGGGTCTTTCCCAGGGCGGCGGATGCCAGGGCCCCGCCGAGTGGGCACGCCAGACCACCCCTGCGCCGGGCCGGGCATGTGAAGATGTCAGTGGGGTGTGCATGCCCAGGTGAGCCGGGGAAAGGGGGAAGAAGGGGGCGGGGGGAGCCAGGGGAGCGAGGGGAGGAAGCCAGGCCGGGAAGGGAGCTTGCTCGCTCAGTCTCTCTCTCTCGCCTGCCTTCCCTTCTCCTTGCCCCTGCTCGGGCCCCTTTGCAGCCAGGAGCTGAAATAATAACGAAACAATTACAAAACAATTACAAAATAGCTTTAAAAATTCGTTTCGTTTTTTAGTTGCTCCTGGATGGTTTGTTATCGCTTCGTTATCAAGAAAAATAACGAAATATTAACGAATTACAAAATTAACGAATGAAACCGCCCAGCCCTAATATTTACTGCTAACGAGAAGGTCGATTCAAGCAAATTTTTAACTCTTCTCAGGAAGATTCCTGGTTTTTCCAAATGGTTATGAATGCCTTTCCAAAAGGTTATGTCTTTCCTATGACCATTGGTTTTCCAAAAGGTTATGGAGATCCCCATTTTCTGATTTTCCAAAAATTATCCCGCATGATAGCCTATTTTAGACACACACAGAGCAATTAGCCCATAGATGAACAGTGTAGGCAAGGTGGAAAAACACCCTTGAACACAGGGGGAAATATTACTACCCAACCCCAAAGGCGTCCCCATAAGTACATTGTTAGCTGGCAGGAGGTGGGTCAGTGCCAGATCAAAATTGAACACCAGGGTCGATCCACATGACTATACTGGCCCTGGCCCTTCAAAAAGTCACAACTGGGAATATATCCACAGCTCTCCTTCTCTGGAAAGGAGCAAAAAGCTTATTCTCCTCCATTCTCAAAAGGATTGGATGTAATGACGTCCAGAAAATCAACCTCCCATGTTAGCAGCCATTTCTTTCTCCATCTCTCCGGCGTGTCATCTATTGCCATGCCCCAGACATTGTCATGTGTCTGGAAGCTCATCCTGATGTCCCACCCCACTTCCTCCACCCTTCTGCCCCCCTTCCTCTGTCTTTTTGTGACAGAATGGAATCAAATTAAATCCCCATTTAGCCATTTTTATAGCCTATTATTTATAACACTTCGGCTCCAAAGTGCTGTTTTATAGAGTGTTAAAACTGCCATCGTCTGGATAGACTTTGCCATAAATGTCTCCAAGTGCGCCGAACATAATGTCCCAATGTCACAAAGGAAAAAGCGAGAGATTACTCTCAATTATTTCATAGAGTCTGTTTTATTGTCTTTTTGCAATAAACTGTCATTCCCCTACAACACTTTAAAATCAATAGTTTGCATTAAAAGTAATGAAAAGTAGTTATTAATCCCACTTAGTGCGGCTGCTCCTGCACTCACCGAGACGGCCTCGCAGACAGAGGAAGGGAGCAATTATTCATCTCCAATCAATAGGAACATTGCCAAATGGTCCTACGAGTATCATCACTGCAATGTGAGTTAATGATGGCGAGGAACTCTGGCCCAATGGGACATTTTTCCATGCATGGCACCTTATAGGGTGCCCTCTGAGAAGACCGATCTCCAAAGGGATCATTACAACAACATCTCCTAAAAGCATCATCCCAAGGGAAGCTTTTGCACCATCTTTACAATAAAGAATGATTGGCAAAAGCCACTGGTTCACTTTGAAGGTTGTCTGGGATAATTGTCCTCCAAATGCCATTTTAGAGAATATCTGTATAGCTGTTTGATACCATTTTAACCACCATGACTACATCCTTTAAAATCCTAGAATTTTGTAGTTTGGGTGATTTGCTAGGAATTATTAATGCTGCCCAGCAGTCACCAGCCAACCCCTTTCCAATGCCAGAGATACAACTTAATGGTGTAACATTAGAAAATGTTGACCATTTCCGCTACCTTGGCAGCCAACTCTCCACCAAAGTCAACATTGACACCGAAATACAGCACCGTTTGAGCTCTGCGAGCGCAGCATTTTTCCGAATGAAGCAGAGAGTGTTTGAGGACAGGGACATCTGTAGGGATACCAAGGCGCTATTGTCCTCTCTGTTGGTGGACAGGAAAAGAGATTTAATGATGGGCTCAAAACCAACCTTAAGAACTCTGGCATAGACACTGAGAACTGGGAAGCCCTGGCCCTTGAGCACTCCAGCTGGAGGTCAGCTGTGACCAGCAGTGCTGCAGAATTTGAAGAGGCACGAATGGAAGGTGAAAGGGAAAAGTGTGCCAAGAGGAAGGCACATCAAGCCAACCTTGACCAGGACCATCTTCCACCTAGAAACCAATGCCCTCACTGCGGAAGAAGATACAGATCAAGAATAGGGCTCCACAGCCACCTACAGACTCACAAGAATTCTGATCCTGGAAGACTATCCTACTCGGCCAACGAGGGACCGCCTTAGTAAGTAAGTAATTAATGCTGTCCTCAATGTGACATTACTTCCAATTATTTCAAGATAGCTCTCTTGTCCCCTCTCAACCTTCTCTCCTCCAAGCTAAACATCCCCAGCTCCTGCAGTCATTCTTCATAGGCCTTGGCTTCCAAAATTTTGATCATTTTGGTTCGACAGATTTCGGCTTGGCAATATCCTTCTTGCAAATGTGAGTAGATAAATAGGTACCGCTTCGGCAGGAAAGGCATAAGATGCTCCAAGTAGTCATGCCAGTCACAAGAGGTGACAATGCAGGGTCCTCAGCTTGGAAATGGAGAATAGCACCTCTCCCAGTCAGAGAATAGCACTGCCTCCAAAGCAGGAAATGAAAGAAGAAGCTTTTGCCTTTGTTTGTGTTTGTGTGTCTCATTGTATTGTAACAAGGCACTGGATTTTTGCTGGTATCCGTTTACACTGTAATCTACTCTGAATTCCCATAGCGAGAAGGGCGGAATATAAATAAATAAATTATTATTATTATTTTAACAACGCAAAAACACAGTATGTCACAGCAAACGAGATCTGTATGTTGGATTTCCTATCACAAAATCACAAGTCGAACACTTCCCAAGCGTCTAGGACTGTGTGATGTATTTTCAAATGATGAGTGCAGATTCAAGTATGGTGGCCTTTTGCCGTTGCAAATTATTATTATTATTATTATTATTATTATTATTATTATTATTTGAAACACAACAAGATGAGTCCACAGCAGACATTCTGCTGGCTGTTGAGTTGGATCACATGTCGGACACTTCCCAAGTGTCTGGGACTGTGTGATGAATATTATTATTATTATTATTATTATTATTATTGTTGAATTGTGGTTACCCAAACTTCACACAGTACTCCAGGTGAGGTCTGGCCAAAGCAGAATAGAGTAGGACTATAACTTTCCTAGATTTTATGTTTTTTACTATATCTAGTTTAATGGACTTCTGTTGTATCCAATTTTTAACTATATTGTATTTGCCTCAAGCTGTGTGGAGAAACAAGAAACAAACACATCGTAATCATCATTACTGTGTTTCCAAGATATATGTTAGAATGCCTACCAGAGACTCTCCAAAGTCGCCTTTCAGAAGAAAACACTTTAGCACTTGGAACTATCATGATGACTTTCCACAGAGCATTCCCTACTAGGGTTGTGCTTTCGGGGAAAGCCCTGACCCGTATCATGTCTGGGCTTTTGGTGGGGGGCTCGATGCATTTTTGGGAGCCTCCCAAAATCCTAAGGGCAGGTATCTGTTTTTGCTCTGGGGTGCTGAAAGATCTGTTTTCTATCGGCCCATTCTTGTCATTTTAGGCATTGAAGCCATTTTACTCTAGAGGCAAGGTGCTCAGCTGCAGGCCAATGGATACTCCACCTCAGACATCAGAAGAGCTGCAAGACCAAGAACAAACCACGAGAGTAAAGACGAAGATCCACCCAGAGGAAAAGTGTTCCTGCCATACATCAAGGGAACCACTGACCGCATAGGGAAGCTGATGAGGAAACATAACATACAAACAATCTACAAACCCACCAAGAAAATCCAACAAATGCTACGTTCAGCAAAGGACAAGAGGGATCCTCTCACCTCTGCAGGAGTCTACCGTATACCATGCAGCTGTGGATAAGTCTACATAGGGACCACCAAACGCAGCATTGCCCAGACACGCATCAAGGAACATGAAAGGCACTGCAGACTACTTCAACCAGAGAAGTCAGCCATAGCAGAGCACCTGATGAACCAGCCTGGACACAGCATATTATTTGAGAACACAGAAATGCTGGACCACACCAGCAACCACCATGTCAGACTACACAGAGAAGCCATTGAAATCCACAAGCATGTGGACAATTTCAACAGAAAGGAGGAGACCATGAAAATGAACAAAATCTGGCTACCAGTATTAAAAAACTCTAAAATTACTACAGCTAAACAACAGAGAGGAAACAACCAGGCACAGATTAACACCTCCCAGCAAGAGATTTTCCCAGGCTCAGGCAGGCCTTCAAATGCTAATGAAAACGTCAGGAGAGAATGCCTCTAGAAACATGGACATATAGCCTGGAAAAACCTACAACCCAATAGGATAGGGTGTCTGATGGAAAGTTTGGATGAGATTCATCCATGTAATTGCCTCTGAAGTGGAATGGCTTCCCATTTCCACCTGCTTTGCCTCTCTTTGCCTGACAGTGCCTGGAGCAAACTTTTGTTGAGAGGTCATTAGATGTCCTTTTTTGTTTCCTCTCTGTTGTTGTGCTGTTGTAATTTTTGAGTTTTTTTTAATACTGGTAGCCAGATTTTGTTCATTTTCATGGTTTCATGGATGGGACAAACAATGGGAGCTAATTCCCTGAGTGGTGGGATAAATTGCATCGAAAGACATTATATGCTGTGTTGGTCAAGGTAAGGGACTTGTTCAATCATCGAAGGCACACCGAAACAGCCAAGTTTTTAGTAGGCACTTGACTAATCTCACCAGGCAGCAAGTTCCAAAGTCTAGGGGCCACCACAGAGAAGGCCCTTTCCTTCGTCCCCACAAGTCTCGCTCACGACAGAGGGGGAGCGAAAGAAGGGCTTACCCCAATGATTGACGTCCTTATAGAACACTAACACCTGCAACCCCCCCCCCACCCCCCCCCCCAAAAAAAACCCCACCAGTCAAGCCATTTCTTCTCTTTGGATGTCTTTTAATCAAATTTCCAGAAGTTTAATCAGTGCCCAGCTGGTTGGTCGGATTTACTCCGCCTTTGATGCAATGTCACTCTAATGAAAAAGTGCATGGTGGCACATTAATTCTGATGGATGATAAACATCATGGCCCGCATGCCCTCTTGCTGAACATAACATAGTAGATGCCAATCGCAGTAGAGTCAGGTTTCTACTACAGCTTCATCATAACAAGACACGGAGCAAATAATTGTTATGTGGGATTAGAGATCAAGGAAGAGTGTGTTTCAATAAACCTCGCCATCGCCTTGTTTGTTGGAAGCGTTTTGGGTTAAACGTTGCACAGGCTGTGATCACAGAAAATGGATGTGACTTCAAATCTCTGTAGCGGATTTTGAACGACTTCCTTAGGAAAGAAGTATCATTATACATTTAAATGATTGCATGCTGGAGGTGAGGGAGCTGCTGGCAGAGCTCTGTAGCTAAGAAACTGAACTGGAAAGCCTCCGGTTGGAATCGGGAAACTGTTGCAAAGAGCTGTGAACAGTGCAGAGAGGTGCCAACAATGGCTAACTATTTTGTCACATTCGGAAAGTGGTAGTGGAACCACATATAACTTTGGAGATGTTTCAGTGGTACCCAAAATATTTGTGCTAGGATTTGTCCACCAGAACAACCGAAATACCAGATTCGGTCTCATCTTCCGCTGAGAGAGGTCATCCGGACTTTTGGAGTACGGTGCCATCTCTACTCAGATGACACCCAACTCCACTACTCTTTTCCATTTGATTCCAAGGAAGCCCCGAGGATACTGGACCAGTGCCTGGCTGCTGTGGCGACCTGGATGAGGAAGAACAAGCTGAGGATCAATCCTGATAAGACAGAGGTCCTCCAGGTCAGTCATTCGGCTGACCGGGGCATTGGGTGGCAACCTGTGCTGGACGGGGTTGCACTCCCCCTGAAATCACAGGTCCGCAGTTTGGGGGTCCTCCTAGACTCAGCGCTGACGCTTGATGTGCAGGTGCCGGCAGGTAATTAAAACTTGTGCGCCAACTGCGACCTTACCTCATGAAGTCTGACTTGTGCGCCAACTGCGACCTTACCTCGTGAAGTCTGACTTGACCATGGTTGTCCATGCTTTAGTTACCTCTAGATTAGACTACTGTAATGCTCTCTACATGGGGCTACCCTTGAAGACGGTCCGGAAATTACAACTCATCCAATGTTCAGCAGCCAGACTAATAACTGGGGCAACTTACAGGGAGCGGTCAACCCCCCTGTTTAAGGAGCTCCACTGGCTGCCATTTATTTTCCGGTCCCAATTCAAGGTGCAGGTTATCACCTATAAAGCCCTAAACGGTTTAGGACCCGCCTACCTTCGTGACCGTATCTCTCTCCATGAACCATCTCGGGCCCTCCGTTCTTCTGGGGAGGCCCTTCTTTCGCCCCCGCCAGTCTCCCAGATTCGTCTGGTGAGTACAAAGGAGAGAGCTTTTTCCTCTGTGGCTCCCCAACTCTGGAACTCACTTCCTGGAGAGATTAGGAAAGCCCCTACCCTAGAAACCTTTAAAAAGAACCTCAAAACCTGGCTCTTCCGCTGCGCATTTGATGAATACATTTACATCCTCATACTAGTGCTTAGTTTTAATGGTTCTGTTATTGGAGTGTGTAATACAATTTAGGGGCTGAGCTTATGTTATATATACAAGTGACCGATGTTGCTGGTAAGTATGACTGCCACCACCTCAGTATTATTGGCCTGAGGAACCAAAAGGTGTGAATGTGCTGTAGGTAAGGTGTATTTGCCCTTGGCTCTTCTGCGACTTCTTCACTGGCTGACTGGACTTTGAAAAGGCTTCTTTTATTGACTTGGTTCTGAAGCGATTCATAGACTGAGGCATACACCAGTTAAAGGTAAACTAAGAATGGTTTATTGAACTTTATATTAACAACAACTCATAGAAATGAGTGGTACAGAAGCGTGATGCAGTTGCAGAAACTTGGTTACTTAAACAAATAGTTCCCCTGACAGAAAAGCTTTTAAAATTGTGAGTTCCCTTAAATACACTGCTCTCTCCTTAGATACAGTATCAACTGGAGAACAGACTCCTATCTGTCTCCACCACAGGGCCAATAAGCTCTCTTAGAGCCGTCGCAAACTCTGTTCCTGCGAGAGAAAACCTTGCTAGCATGTCCCTGACGTCACGAGACTCCGCCTCTCGCCCCGCCCCTTTCTCTGCCCCTTTCTCCATGCGAGCGTGGTTTTTCCTTTGCTAGGGCAGCATTGCCCGCATTTTCTCTCAGTTGGCTGAATTCAACTGAGAGAAAATGCGGGCAATGCTGCCCTAGCAAAGGAAAAACCACGCTCGCAAAGAGAAAGGGGCGGAGAAAGGGGCGGGGAGAGAGGCGCAGGCTCATGACGTCAAGGACTTGCTAGCAAGGTTTTCTCCAGCAGAAACCTAGTTTGCGACGGGCCTTATACTATCCCAAGTATAAGGAGACAAATCTTTCTTTTACTGGCCCTCACAACACAGTAAAATCCTAGCCTTTGTCTCAGCCTATTCCCTAAACTTAAGGCTCACTAAAAGCTCTTCCTTTTCTGTCAGATCCCTGCCCTATCTCGCTTCCTTTCCTAAAAATCCCTTCCTTCTCTCTCCCTTGTCAAAAAACTCCTTTCCCTGTCTGATGTCAAGACACTCCCCCCCCCCCGTCACCAGCTGACAGCCACTTTTTCTCTCTCAACGGACTCCTCCCCTAGTGGCTCCAACCAATCAGGAGTCGGCTTGACTCCTCCCCCCGCTTTCTGCCTGTCTTCCTGGTGACAACTACTGTCTCGCCTTGTCGTCTTAAAGGTAGATTTTACCTTTAAGACGTTCTTCTGGGAGGCCCTTCTTTCGCCCCCGCCAGTCTCCCAGACTTGTCTGGTGAGTACAAAGGAGAGAGCTTTTTCCTCTGTGGCTCCCCAACTCTGGAACTCACTTCCTGGAGAGATTAGGAAAGCCCCTACCCTAGAAACCTTTAAAAAGAACCTCAAAACCTGGCTCTTCCGCTGCGCATTTGATGAATACATTTACATCCTCATACTAGTGCTTAGTTTTAATGGTTCTGTTATTGGAGTGCATTCCCCCCATAGGAAAGCTTTGCTTCACAACCTCCACTAAAACGAGCTCTCCTCCGCAAATAATCTGTCCTTGTTTATCTCGTGTTTATCTCGCCTGAGTTTTTAAAACAAAGTGCAAGGGCAGATGTCTTCACTGTGTCTGGTTGTCATCCCCAGGTTGTGCCAGTCAGCTTTTGTGATATTATTTCTAGCACCCACTTTTTGCTTGATAGTCTCTGGTGTGAGAGAATTGGCCCTTTGCAAGGATGTTGCCCAGGGGATGCCTGTAGGTTTTGATGTTTTATCATCCTTGTGGAAGGCTTCTCTCATGTCCCTGCATGGGGAGCTGGAGCTGACAGAGGAAGCTCATTCATGCTGTTCCTGGATTCAAATCTCTGACCTGTCAGTCTTTTGTCTTGCTGGCACAAGTGTTTAAGCCACTGAACCACCGGGGGTTACAACAGCTTAAGTTGATTCCCAGAAGAAAAATAGGAGTCTAGTGTCTGTATCCAGAGAAGTCATGCTGCCCCTCTATTCTGCCTTGGTCAGACCACATCTGTTAATTTTATGTGTGGCTTTCACTCTCCAGAAACAGACATGTGCTTTTCACCTTAAGAACAGACAAGCATCCCGAGCTCTGAGGATCACCTGGGAAGGAATCCCACTGGAGCATTGCAGCGCACCCAAATACCTGGGAGTCGCCCTGGACCGTGCTCTGACCTACAAGAAGCACTGCCTGAACATCAAGCAAAAAGTGGGTGCTAGAAATAATATCATACGAAAGCTGACTGGCACAACCTGGGGATCACAACCAGACACAGTGAAGACATCTGCCCTTCCGCTATGCTGCTCTGCTGCTGAGTATGCATGCCCGGTGTGGAACACATCTCACCACACTAAAACAGTGCCTGTGGCTCTTAATGAGACATGCCGCATTATCACGGGGTATCTGCGCCCTACACCACTGGAGAAATTACACTGTTTAGCCGGTATCGCACCACCTGACATCTGCCGGGAAATAGCAGCCAATAGTGAAAGGACCAAGGCAGTGACATCTCCAGCTCACCCCCTGTTTGGGTATCAGCCAGCACGTCAACGACTTAAATCAAGAAATAGTTTTCTAAGATCTACAGAGACACTCGTTGGAACACCCCAGCAAGCGAGAGTCCAAAAGTGGCAGGCTTAAACCCAGAACCTCAATCAATGGCTGATATCAAATGAGAGACTCCCCCTGGGCACACAGAAGACTGGACGACTTGGAAGGTGTTGAACAGACTGCGCTCTGGCATCATGTGATGCAGAGCCAACCTCAAGAAATGGGGCCACAAAGTGGAATCCACGACATGCGAGTGCGGAGAAGAGCAACCCACTGACCATCTGCCGCAATGCAACTTGAGCCCTGCTACATGCACCATGGAGGACCTTCTTGCAGCAACACCAGAGGCACTCAAAGTGGCCAGCTACTGGTCAAAGGACATTAAATCAACTACCAAGCTTGCAAATTCTCTGTTTTGTTTGTTGGTTTGTTTGTTTTTGTTAAAAATGTAATATTAATGTCTGGTTGCTGATGACACGATAGATAAATAAATAAATCTCAGTGAAAGTGTGATAACCCAATATCTTTAAGGCAACCTGCACCTGATTTCAATGTGACCTTCCTCCAGTTGCTTGGCAATGGAAATCTGACCGTATCCAGCTCTTGTTGGCAAGTCCATGATACAGTCAGAAGGCAAGTTGAAGTGCTTTTGGAACCCTTTATTTTTGGGACTTAGCATGCACTGAATCTTTCAGTGACTTCAGACACTTTCCTAAAGCTGCCTCCGAAATCCCAAAGTCAGAGGGGAAAGCATTGATCTCATCCTCCAAGGTATCCAGCACCCCTTGTGCATGATGGAAACCAGGTCACTCTAATTTGGGTGCGTAAATATGGATTTTAGCAGCGTACCTCGCAGGCAACCTGCTGGTCTGGCTTTGCTGGAGGAGCCAGGAATAGAATGCAGATCAATAGAACCTTTTTTGTCTTATCCTCAAGACTAAGGGACCAAGAAAGAGCTAAGTGGGACAGATCAAGCAGTGAGCAAGTCAGCAGAAGGAAAGGGTAGGCACATCAAAAGTTTGGCGACAGGATAACACTCATTTGGGACATTTCCATTCTTTCCTCCAAAATGTCTACTCTTTTATGTTTAACTAGCTGTCCCCTGCCACACGTTGCTGTGGCCTAGTCGGGTGATCTGGAAAATAAAGTAATGAGAAAGTGTTGGTTTCTAATATATGTAATTTCTTTATTCTTGTGGGTAAACAGTATTTCTTGTTGATTCTTTGTTGATGTCGATGTGAAGAGTGTCTGGTTTGCCTACTCTGGAATATGCAACAGATCATAGTCCTTCTTTAGGGGTCCCTTTCAAACCTATGATACTATATATTATTTATTTATTTATTTCAAAGTTTTATATACCGAGCTTCTCACCTCATAAGAGGGACTCAGCCCGGTTTCCAACCATAAAAACACATACAATCGGTAAAATATCAAAATACACATTACAATAAAACATTAAAAAAGCACCTATATTTAAAACTACAGTGGTCAGTCGTCATACTAAAATTGAATATACACCGTCTTCCATCCAGATCATTGTCTCATTCTTCGAAAGCCTGTCTCCATAACCACGACTTCACCTGTTTCCTGAATGTCAGGATTGTTGGGGCGGTTCTAACCTTTGGCGGGAGAGAGTTCCAGAGTCACGGGGCCACTACCGAGAAGGCCCTGTCCCTCGTCCCCAGCAGCCGCGCTTGTGAGGCCGGCAGGACCAAGAGCAGGGCCCCTCCAGACGATCTTAGTAATCTTGATGGTTCATAAGGGAGAATACGTTCGGAGAGGTAAACCGGGCCGGAGTCGTTTAGGGCTTTATAGGTTAACACCAGCACTTTGAATTGTGCTCGGAAGCTAATTGGCAGCCAGTGGAGCTGGCGCAACAGGGGAGTGGTGTGCTCCCTGTACTATATATATATATATACTATATCTATCTATCTATCTATCTATCTATCGTACCCTGTACTATATCTGTGTGTGTATGAATTATATATATCTATATCTATATCTATGGCTGGATGGCTCTTTGTCAGGAGGGCTCTGATTACATTTTCTTGCCCTGGTGAAGAGAGTTGGACTGGATGGACTTAAGTATTTTCTGTTGGTCAGGGTGGTTCTGTGTGGGAAATTTGCCCCAATTCTGTCGTTTGTGGGATTCAGAATGCTTTTTGATTGTGGGTGAACTATAAATCGCAGTAACTACAAATCCCAAATGTCAAGGTCTATTTTCCCCAAACTCCATCTGTGTTCATATTTGGGCATATGGAATATTCGTGCCAAGTTTGGTCCAGATCCATCATTGTTTGAGTCTTGATATAGGTGAACTACAACTCCCAAACTCAAAGTCAATGCCCACCAAACCCTTTTCTGTTGGTCAGGGGAGTCCTGTGTGCCAAGATTGATTCAACTCCATCATTGGTGGGGTTCAGAATGCACTTTGATTGTAGTTGAACTATAAATCCCAGCCACTACAACTCCCAAATGACAAAATCAACATTTTTTGAGTGAAGGACATACATTGGTTTGTTAGGTGCCTTGTGTCCAAATTTGGTGTCAATTGGCCCTCTGGTTTTTGAGTTCTGTTAATCCCACAAATGAACATTACATTTTTATTTATGTAGATATATACCTGCAACATCAGAGGTTTTTTTTTAATTAATTGTGATGCATACACAGGGTGCAGCAGCATAACTTCCTTTTTTCAAAACTTAATAGAACCTATTGTATTTAAAAACCTTATCAAGCATTAGACATATTTCAGTGAAGAGAAACCTAAGATGCTTCTACGTTGTAGAATTAAGGTGGTCTGACACTAGAGTTGTTGCAGTGGTCTCAGGAATTGAGAAACCGTACTGCAAGTCCCATAATCCATGGTCCATCCCCGGCCAAACCACACCAGGACATAAAGTGGGTCATGAGAGGTCTATGTGCCAAATTTGGTCCTGATCAGTCATTGGATGAGGTTAACAGCGGTCTCAGAATGTGAGTGATGGTACTGCAAGTCCCATCATCCATGGTTCATCCTCCTCCAAACTGCAGTAGGATGTTGAGTGGGTCTTGCAGGCTCTGTGTGCCAAGTTGGGTCTGTATTGGTAATTTTCTGACAGAGCCCCTGGCCTTTTCCTTTCCTCTCTTTGTCATCTCGGAATCTTGGAATTGAGGCCGGCCAATCAGAGACCATATGCAAATTTCCTTCTCTCATGTCCCCGTTTCTGTCATGAACCCTTTTCTCCACCAGGGGCTCCTGTTGAAGCCAGCCAATCAGGGACCATATGCAAATAGCACCACAGCGGCAGCCAATCAGAAAGCCGACACATACACCGCCACACTTCCGCCACATACAAACATTGACTTTTATTATATGGATAGATAGATAGATTATTATTATTATTATTATTATTATTATTATTATTATTATCATAGAGTATTAAACTCAGTCTCCTCCTCTACCTCCTCTACAGGGAAAGGATCCTGAAACGTACAAGTGGTAACTCTGATGCATTTCTAAATTCAAGATTTAATGAAGGATATGGAAGGGGAGCCTGTGAGAAGTCCCACCCATAATGGGCTGCATAGGGTGCTTTCTTACCCCAGTTGTTGTGGAAAGAAAGGAAAGACTCTTAGGGGAACGGGTGTTTTATCCATGGATGAGCCAATGGAAAGGAAAGCAGGCTGACTTCGTTTCTCATTGGGATTTCAGTATGGTGGCTGGATCATTACTAGGTATAATAGCCAAACATGCATGGATGAGGAAGAGACAGGAGTTGCAGTAACAGAAGAAGAGATGGCTTTCTCTACAGACGGCAGGCCTCTAATAGGGTGGTGACTTTATCTGAAATTAAAATCAAACCTGACATAGGGACAGTGGCAGGAATGAATTACACTGCAGCCGCCACTGGAGAATCCCCGGCTAATTTTCCGCTTTATTCAGTCAAAGGGGAGTTTAAAATCCGAAAGAGGAGAAGGAAATTTTCCTCGTGCCCTACTCCTTCCTCAAACTTCAGGTGTTATGAGATGAAATAAAATGAGGCACTATGGAAGAGAACAAAGGACTGATTTCAGCATTTAATTCCAGTTAGATTCAGAGGTTAAGGCCAAAGCTGTATGCCCATTTTTAGCTCCTTCTGCTTTCGCTCTCACAATGCATATATTAATTCTTTCTTGGTTTAGATAGCGATAGATCCATTCCTGCTAATTGGGGTGACCGTTCAAAAAGGTTGGTGGAAATCTTATATGTACTAAAGGTAAAGATTTCCCCTTGATGTTAAGTCTAGTTGTGTCTTACTCTGGGGGGTGATGCTCATTTCTAAGCTGAAGAGTTGGCATTGTCCATAGATGCCTCGTAGGTCATGTGGGTGGCACGATTGCATGGAGCACCATTACCCTCCCACCAAAGCCGTACCTAGTGATCTACTCACATTTGCATGTTTTCAAACTGCTAGGTTGGCAGAAGCTGGTACTACAAATAATAATAATAATAATAATAATAATAATAATAATAATAATGTGTGTGTGTGTGTGTGTGTGTGTGTGTGTGTGTGTCCAAGTGATGACATGTGCAAGAGACAATGACATATACAGGAGACAAGATGGAACTGTCCCCTGTCTCCTGTCTCTACACTCTCTCCTGGCCCCCTCTCCCTTCACTCTGGCCCAGAGGGACGGATGGTGCTGGGGGAGGGGGTCCCCATGTGCAAGAGACAAGATGGAACTGTCCCCTCGACCCCTCTCTCTTCACTCTGGCACAGAGTGCTAGGGGGAGGGGGTTCCCAGCTAATGACATGTGCAGGAGACAAGATGTAACTGTCCCACGCCCCCCTCTATCTTCACTCTGGCCCAGTTGGTGCTGGGGGGAGGGGTCCCCATGTACAAGAGACAAGATGGAACTGTACCCTGGCTCCCTCTCTCTTCACTCTGGCCCAGAGTGCTGGGGGAGGGTGTTCCCAGCTGATGACATGTGCAGGAGACAAAATGGAACTCTCTCCTGGCCCCCTCTCTCTTCACTCTAGTTCAGAGGGATAGTTGGTGCTGGGGGAGGGGGTCCCCATGTGCAAGAGACAAGATGGAACTGTCCCCTCAACCCCTCTCTCTTCACTCTGGCCCAGAGTCCTGGAGGGAGGGGGTTCCCAGCTGATGACATGTGCAGGAGACAAGATGTAACTGCCCCATGCCCCCCTCTATCGTCACTCTGGCCCAGAGGGACAGTTGGTGCTGGGGGGAGGGGTCCCCATGTGCAAGAGACAAGATGGAACTGTACCCTGGCTCCCTCTCTCTTCACTCTGGCCCAGAGCACTGGGGGAGGGGGTCCCCAGCTGATGACATGTGCAAGAGACAAGATGGAACTCTCCCCTGGCCCCCTCTCTCTTCACTCTGGCCCAGAGGGACAGTTGGTGCTGGGGGAGGGGGTCCCCATGTTCAAGAGACAAGATGGAACTGTCCCCTGGCCCCCTATCTCTTCACTCTGGCCCAGAGTGCTGGGGGAGGGGTTCCCCAGCTGATGACATATGCAGGAGACAAGATGGAACTGTCCCCTGCCTCCTCTCTCTACACTCTCTCCTGGCCCCTCATCTCTTCACTCTGGCCCAGAGGGACAGTTGGTGCTGGGGGAGGGGGTCCCCATGTTCAAGAGACAAGATGGAACTGTCCCCTGCCCCCCTATCTCTTCACTCTGGCCCAGAGTGCTGGGGGAGGGGTTCCCCAGCTGATGACATGCAGGAGACAAGATGGAACTGTCCCCTGCCTCCTCTCTCTACACTCTCTCCTGGCCCCTCATCTCTTCACTCTGGCCCAGAGTGCTGGAGGGAGGGGGTTCCCAGCTGATGACATGTGCAGGAGACAAGATGTAACTGTCCCCTGCCCCCCCCTCTCTCTTCACTCTGGCCCAGGGGACAGATGGTGCTGGGGGGAGGGGTCCCCATGTGCAAGAGACAAGATGGAACTGTCCCCTGCCTCCCTCTCTCTTCACTCTGGCCCAGAGTGCTGGGGGAGGGTGTTCCCACCTGATGACATATGCAGGAGACAAAATGGAACTCTCTCCTGGCCCCCTCTCTCTTCACTCTGGCCCAGAGCGGCAGTTGGTGCTGGGGGAAGGGGTCAAATCCATGTTTACATTTCACCAGAGAATGAAAGACATCTATGATGTCCTGCTCCATCAGGGTTCCTGCATCCCAACACGATCATTGTGGCTGCTAGAATGAAGAAAGGAAGGTAAGTTTGCCAAGAGGCAGATTCAGTACCTTGGAGAGCTCTCCATGAATAGCATTCCTAAAGCTAACACAAGGCGCAAGGGACCTTTTTCCAGGACAGTGCAAAAGAATGAAATGTATCTTGGGTGATGGGATTGAAGGCAGGTTTACGAAATTTGCAGATGACACCAAATTGAGATGGATAGCTAATACCACTTAGTCATATCTCTGCTCCTTTCCTTTCTGGTTCCTTCAGACTCCTTTGCTTCCCAATTCCTGTAACCAGCAGGAGAGAAGAAATTATAGCTTGGCTAAAGCAAAAATAAAAAAAATGGTGGCAGCAGAGATGTCTGCAACACAATTCAATTTCAAAGCCATTCCAGACAATAATGGAACGGCTCTAAACAGAACATAATGAGTAATTCACAGCGCAATGCCATCCTAATTACAAAGGAGAAGAGAGGCGAGATGGGTTTTGGAACAGGTTCCGTTGCATTGGATTTGGTGAGGTCACAAAACAGGACGCCCATATTCGAGTGTCTCATAAATCAATTTCTAGCCCTCAAACGCAGTATTTATAAATGGAAAAGAAGACCGACACTGCTTTCGTCAATCAAGCCGTCTCAGTTCAGCAGCAAAAAAACAAACAAAACAAAAGTCTAACATTCTGTATCAGTGAATGGGTTCAGTATATTTAACCGAACATAGAATCATAGAATCAAAGAGTTGGAAGAGACCTCATGGGCCATCCAGTCCAACCCCCTGCCAAGAAGCAGGAATATTGCATTCAAATCACCCCTCACAGATGGCCATCCAGCCTCTGTTTAAAAGCTTCCAAAGAAGGAGCCTCCACCAAACTCCGGGGCAGAGAGTTCCACTGCTGAACGGCTCTCACAGTCAGGAAGTTCTTCCTCATGTTCAGATGGAATCTCCTCTCTTGTAGTTTGAAGCCATTGTTCAGTGTCCAAGGAAACAGAAACAGAAATCAAGCTTGCTCCCTCCTCCCTGTGGCTTCCTCTCACATATTTATACATGGCTATCATATCTCCTCTCAGTCTTCTCTTCTTCAGGCTAAACATGCCCAGCTCCTTAAGCCGCTCCTCATAGGGCTTGTTCTCCAGACCCTTGATCATTTTAGTCACCCTCCTCTGGACACATTCCAGCTTCTCAATATCTCTCTTGAATTGTGGTGCCCAGAATTGGACACAGTATTCCAGGTGTGGTTTAACCAAAGCGGAATAGAGAATGGGGAGCATGACTTCCCTAGATCTAGACACTCTGCTCCTATTGATGCAGGCCAAAATCCCATTGGCTTTTTTTACCGCCACATCACATTGTTGGCTCATGTTTAACTTGTTGTCCACGAGGACTCCAAGATCTTTTTCACACGTGCTGCTCTCAAGCCAGGCATTGTCCCCCATTCTGTATCTTTGCATTTTGTTTTTTCTGCCAAAGTGGAGTATCTTGCATTTGTCCCTGTTGAACTTCATTTTGTTAATTCAACATCTCCATCACTAAGTAACAATCTTAAATGCAGAACAGTTATCTGTGCTCATCCATAAATTTTGCATTTATGATTACTAATTAGTCACAATTTTAACTATATTGCCACAATTATAACTTCCCTGTCAAAAGACTTTATCAGGCATCGGCTGCATAAAATGAAGGAGCTCCATTCTGGTAGAAATGGCATTCCTATCAAGCTCAGGAGAGATTAGTCTGTATACAATATACTCAAATTTATCAAACTTTATGTTGCACCCTAGCACTGAGACAATCTTTCACCCAGCACCACACCAGAGCCCAGTGATCCAGTAATAAGATGTTTTGTTGACAGGAAGCTTCCCACCAGAGTGGAAAGCATCCATTGGACAGATGGCAAGCTACTTATAGAACTCCAGTATGCTGATGACAATGTCGTCTGTGCACATTCAGAAGAAGACCTACATGCCACTCTAAACACCTTCGCAGAAGCATACGAGAAGCTCAGCCTCCAATTGAACATTCGTAAACCAAAGTGCTCTTCCAGTATTATTTATTATTTATTTATTTACAGCTTTTATATTCCGCCCTTCTCACCCCGCAGGGGACTCAGGGCAGATTACAGTGTACACATATATGGCAAACATTCAATGTCAATTTGACATACAACGTATACAGACATACACAGAGGCCATTTAACTTTTTCTGGCCACCAGGGGAGCTGTCGCTTTCATCGTCCATCTGCGACGCTGATGAAGCACTTCCGCATTCCCCGCATGCTTCCCCGCTGGAATGTTTTGCTGGAGTTTTCTTTATGGCCTCATAAATCAGTTAATTTAGCCTCCCCACACTTTAAGGTGGTACCTTATTTTCCTACTTGACAGATGCAACTGTCTTTCGGGTTGCAAAGGTCGACAACAGGCTACACACAATTGGTTGGAAACCCACTCCAACCCGGGCTGGCTTCGAACTCATGACCTTTTTGGTCAGAGTGATCTTAATGCAGCTGACACTCAGCCAGCTGCGCCACAATCCCGGCGCAGTAGTCACAAGCCAATCCCTCTCTAATGACAGAGATACAGCTTAATTGTGTAACATTAGAAAATGTTGATCATTTTCACTACCTTGGCAGCCACCTCTCCACAAAAGTCAACATTGACACTGAAATACAACACCCCCTGAGCTCTGCGAGTGCAGCTTTTTTCCGAATGAAGCAGTGAGTGTGTGAGGACTGGAACATCCATAGGGGCTTGTTTATAAAGCTATTGTCCTCCCAACCCTGCTATACACCTGCGAGACGTGGACTGTCTACAGACGTCACATGCAACTCCTGGAACGATTCAATCAGCGCTGCCTCTGGAAAATCCTGCAACTCTTGGGAGACAAGTGGACGAATGTCAGCGTGCTGGAAAATGCAAAGACCACCAGCATTGAAGCGATGCTCTTCCGCCATCAACTCCGCATGACCAGCCACATTGTCCGAATACCCGGCCACCATCTCCCAAAGCAGTTGCTCTATTCCAAACTCAAGAATGGAAAAGAGAATGTTGGTGGGCAGGAAAAGAGATTGAAAGATGGGCTCAAAGCCAACCTTAAAAACTCTGGCATAGACACTGAGAACGGGGAAGCCCTGGCCCTTGAGCACTCCAGTTGGAGGTCAGCTATGACAAACAGTGCTATAGAATTTGAAGAGACATGAATGAAGGGTGAAAGAGAGAAACATACCAAGAGGAAGGCACGTCAAACCAACCCCGACCGGGATTGCCTTCCACCTGAAAACCAATGCCCTCACTGTGGAGGAAGATGCAGATCAAGAATAGGGCTCCACAGTCATGTACAGACCCACCAGAACACTGACCTTGGAAGACCATCCTGCTCAGACATCAAGGGATCGCCTAAAACAACAGCACACCATGCCATACACGCACTCTCCTTGGAAACCAATGTTCTCACTGTGAAAGAACATGCAGATGAAGAATAGGGCTCCACAGTCACCTACGGACCCACCAGCACACTGATTGTGGAAGACTATCCTACTTGGACAATGAGGGATTGTCTAAGTAAGGAAGTAATAAGATGTTTATTGAAGCAAGTACATCAAAAGGGGAAAGGGTCAAATCCAAAATTGACAGTCAGAATACAAAAGGCAATACAGAATATAATCCAGAGTTCTGTAGCAGAAATCCAAACATGACAGGGTAAACCCCAAAATCCTGGAGTGGAAGAATACAGAAGTAATTTAAGGTATTTCCATGAACATCAACACAGGAATTTCTCCAAGGTAACTCCACCAAAGGTACACAAGGATAGACAAGAACATTAAATGAGAAATCCCCACTAGCACATTGTCTCCTCTGAGAGACTTGAAACCAAACCACTTAATTTAAACCCATCCAGCACCCATGACATCATGTCTAACACACCTGGACTTCAAGGTCTTATCGCGAATCCACTGGGCATGCCTAGTTTGTCTGTTTTTCATGCCCTGTTGTAGTGAAATTGCTACTCTATGTTAAAGTTTTGGTGTATAGCTCTATGTTTACATATGGCAGATAGGGAAGAATAGGCACAGACAGGGTAGCAACAGCAGAGATAAGATTCATTTGCATATGTGAAGCCATATGCAGATTAGTGTAGGCCCAGGATTTGAAAAGGCTGCTAGGCCAAAATGACAGTTGGGGAGAGCAGAGCTGAACATTCCAAAGAAGCCAAGGTTCTGAAAGAGGCAGTTAGAGTGAAGGAGTTTGAAAATGAGTTAGGAATCTGTGTGTGAAGAAGAGAGTTGGTTTTTGAGTGCCTGATAGAAATAAGCAGTTATGAAGATGTGTTAAAGACTTCTGATATAGAGAAGCAGTTAGTTAAATAGAGCTCAAGTTTTAAGGAACATAAAGAAGGCTAGTGTTGCCTTAGTTCAGAATATAATTCCGCCAAGAGTGTGTAAAGCAAGTAACATGTTGGTGAATGTGAAATATTGATAATTTATTCAGAAAAGTTAACCAAGTAAATGATA
This sequence comes from Anolis sagrei, assembly GCF_037176765.1. Classification (NCBI taxonomy): domain Eukaryota; kingdom Metazoa; phylum Chordata; class Lepidosauria; order Squamata; family Anolidae; genus Anolis; species Anolis sagrei. The sequence continues at coordinate 12,076,595 of NC_090031.1, read as the reverse complement.
CTGACTGTAAGCCTCAAGATTGCAACAAAACACAAATGTAACCACAAGCATTGGAGCCAGAAGTTATAAATAAACTGTGTTACTTGGTTATACACAAGAGTGTTTCATTGCCTGCATTATAAAGTGCAAAGGTTTAACAGCACACAGAAAGTCCCAGCCAATATAAAAGAAGAAACTGAAACAGTATAAAGCAACAAAGAGGTTTTAAAAGAGGAAATAGTCTCTCTCCCTCGCTACACCTGTGTTTTCAAGTTTAATCTACAGACCCTTGAAAGCTCCCTGTCTTCCCAAAGTTATCTCCTAAGGGAATTAGTGTTTTTATTTCCCCCTGTTGCCTTGGAACGATCTGAAAGATTCCAAACATCAGCCTTGTGTGCCTGCAATTCCTCCTGAATACTCACAGACACATCATTTTGGAACCCATCATCCCCCTCACCCTCTGAACATTCAGAAAAATCCCCTGTTGCTTGCCAGACTACACTTTACCTTTTCTGATCTGGAAAGTTCTTGCCACTGAGTTATTCCCTTGATTAAATTTGATTTATTGCAATCAACTGACTACATCTGTTTTAATCCATCAGCTGACAACATCTGCATATGAAAAGCAATTATAGTTCTGGAGAAAGAAAGCATGTATATTATTTTTTCCAGGATATTACAGTCGGCATGATTTTGTACTTTTAAAATGCATTTATTTTAATCATTTCGAGATTACTTTTCTCAATGAGAATCTTGTCAGTGCTGCGGAAAGGAGACGCCCCCAAAACTTCTGCCAGCTGGTTGGGACTGAAGAATCCCCTCCTTTCACACACGATTTATCCTGGTCTTCGCCTATGCTGGCTTATCAATAAATCAAGCAGCAACCCTTCAGTTCAGCTCAGCAGAGCGTCTAATGGCTTTATTTACACATGCATATATACAAGGGTTACTCACACAACACAATATCTGACCGTAACTCAGTGCACACATGTTACTTTACAGCTTCCCTTATCAGTTTTTCCCAATCTCTGGATTTCATGTCAGCTTGACCAGAAGGTCCTATTCTAGTAGGTCTCTTTATTTTTAACCCTTTTAACTATGGTTTAGAATATATACCAAGAATATATATATAGTCAATGTTTGTATGTATGTTTGTGGGTATATGGCTGCATTCTGATTGGCTGACACTTCCGCAGGCCTCTACGACCTTCATGAATGACCGAACAGGACCAAACTTGGCACACATAATTCCCCACGACCCACTTTATGTCCTGGTGTGGTTTGGGGGAGGTGGACCACATATTATGGGATTTGTAGTACTTTAAAACATTTGGGCAACTACAGACCATTGTCGCCCCCACCAATGACAGATTGACCAAACTTGGCACAGAGAACCCCCTTAACCAATTCAACACTCTGGTGCGGTTTGGGGGAGGAGGGATCACAGATGATGGGACTTTAACTACCTCCATTCACTTCCTGAGACCACTGTGACACTCATCCAATGACTGATCAAGACCACACTTGGCACACAGAGCCCCCATGACTCACTCTACATCCCGGTGCAGTTTGGGGGAGGACAGACCACAAATGATGGGACTTGAAATACCTTCACTCACTTCCCAAGACTGCTGCGACCCTCATCCAATGACTCATCAAGACCAAACTTGGCACACAGAGCCCCCATGACCTACTCTACATCCTGGTGCAGTGTGGAGGAGGATGGACTATGGGTGATGGGACTTCAGCTACCTCCATTCACTTCCCGAGACCACTGTGACACTCACCCAATGATTGATCAAGACCACACTTGGCACACAGAGCACCTATGACTCACTCTACATCCCAGTGCAATTTGGAGGAGGATGAACCATCGATGATGGGACTTGAAATACCTTCACTCACTTCCCAAGACTGCTGCGATCCTCATCCAATGACTGATAAAGACCACACTTGGCACACAGAGCCCCAATGACTCGCTCTACATCTCGATGCAGTTTGGAGGAGGATGAACCATGGATCATGGGACTTGAAATACCTTCACTCACTTCCCAAGACTGCTGCGACACTCATCCAATGACTCATCAAGACCAAATTTGGTACACAGAGCCCCCATGACCTACTCGACATCCTGGTGCAGTGTGGAGGTGGTTGGACCATGGATGATGGGACTTCAACTACCTTCCCTCACTTCCCGAGACCGCTGCAACACTCATCCAATGACTGATCAAGACCACACAGAGGCCTGATGACTCACTCTACATCCTGGTGCAATTTGGAGGAGGATGATGGGACTTGAAATACCTTCAATCACTTCCTGAGACTGCTGCGATCCTCATCCAATGACTCATCAGGACCAAACTTGGCACACAGAGCCCCCATGACCTACTCTACACCCTGGTGCAGTGTGGAGGAGGACCATGGATGATGGGACTTCAACTACCTCCACTCAATTCCTGAGATCACTATGACACTCATCCAATGACTGATGAAGACCACACTTGACACACAGAGCCCTCATGACCTACTCTACATCCTGGTGCAGTGTGGAGGAGGATAGACCATGGATGATGGGACTTGAAGTACCTTCACTCACTTCCTGAGACCACTGCAAGCCACATAAATAACTGATAAAGACTAACCAATACCTTTCTCAAAAAACCTGGGCAGCGCAGGGTCCCCAAGCTAGTGTGTTTGTATGTGTATGTGTGTGTGTGTGTGTGTGTGTGTAGGCAAAGGTTTCCCCTTGACATTAAGTCTAGTCATGTGCAGCTCTTGGGGATGGTGCTCCTCTCCATTTCTAAGTCGAAGAGCCGCCATTTTCCATAGATGCCTCCAAGGTCACGTGGTTGTCATGTTTGCATGGAGCACTGTTACCTTTCCGCCAAAGTGATACCTATTGACCTACTAACATTTACATGTTTTCAAACTGCTAGGTTGGCAGAAGCTGGGGCTAACAGTAGGAGCTCACCCTGTCCTGTGGATTCGAACCACCAATCTTTCGGACATATGTCAAATTTCTTGAATATATAGTAAAGAAACCTACAATATTCACAATAGCCATGAAGGTTTACAAGACGGTGGAATAGCGGACTGCTGGGAAAGTGTTTTTACAAAATCATACTGAGCTATCAATCAAGTGTAACATTCTAAAAAAAAACTTGAGTGGGTTTTTAAAAAGTCTTCAACTGGATCCTGAAAAGATGACAAAAAACGGTCCCTGGTGAGTTTCCCTCAGAAGGGAGTCCCAGAAAAGAGCAGTCAGGAGGGGTGATAAATCTTCTAAGATTATACCTGCCAACCATATGGCTGTAAGCAATTTGTTACCTAGGCTCCATCTGTGTTCTCCCAAGTACTGAGATCCAATGGGAGAGTCTTCTCTCTGTGTGTCTTACCAGCTGGTGACATGGATTGAGATACCACATCACTTCAGTGGGATGTTAATGTATCCACCACCGGAGTTGGAGTTACTGGGATTTATAGTTCACCTACAATCAAAGAACATTCTGAACCCCACAAATGATAGAATTGGGCCAAACTTCCCACACAGAACCCTATGCCTTGAAGGGACTCGCTGGCATGAGCCTCCCTCCAGCCTCACATGCTCTTCCTCACCCACACATGCGCACTATGCATTATAACCATAGCACAATATTAGTATTATATATTACTACTAGCCGTCCCCTGCCATGCGTTGCCCACATGGGGGGTTCTGTGTGGGAGGTTTGGCCCAATTCTATCATTTGTGGAGTTCAGAATGCTCTGCGATTGTAGGTGAACTATAAATCCCAGCAACCACAACTCCCAAATGTCAAGGTCTATTTTCCCAAAACTCCACCAGTGTTCACATTTGGGTTTATTGAGTATTTGTGTCAAGTTTGATCCAGATACATCATTGCTTGAGTCCACAGTGATCTCTGGATGTAGGTGAACTACAACTCCAAAACCAAAGGACACTGCCCACCAAACCCTTCCAGGTCAAGGGAGAACTGTGTGCCAAGTTTAGTCCAATTCTATTGTTGGTGGGGTTCAGAATGCTCTTTGATTGTAGGTGAACTATAAATCCCAGCAACTACAACTCCCAAATATCAATATCTATTTCCCCCAAACTCCACCAGTGTTCAAATTTGGGCATATTGAGTATTTGTGTAGAGTTTGGTCCAGCTCCATCATTGTTTGAGTCCACAGTGATCTCTGGATATAGGTGAACTACAACTCCCAATCACAAGGTCAATGCCCCCCAAACACTTCCAGTATTTTCTGTTGGTCTGTGTGCCAAGTTTGGTTCAATTCTATCGTTGATGTGTATTAAGTTTATGTGTATTAAGATATGTAAATGATAATAATTTGTACATAACGTCAAAATTAACTGATTGATTGAATAAGGTAGATAGGCATGTACACGTCAAAAATATTGGTACCTGATTATATCTGATTTGCCATGGTTTGCTTTTCTGTTATGTACCATAATCAAAATAGTTTTAACAAAAAAAAAAAAATTCTATCGTTGATGGAGTTCAGAATGCTCTTTGATTATAGGTGAACTATAAATCCCAGCAACTACAACTCCCAAATGACAAAATCATAATTTTTGAGTGATGGTCACTCCTTGTGTTGTGAGACGTTGTGTTGCCAAATTTGGTGTGATTTCATTCAGTGGTTCTTTTGTTTTTAAGATACTCATTATGCACAGAGCATTTATATATATATATAGATATTGTACTATACCATTATACTGTATTATTAGTAGTAATGTTACATCTATATAAATAAAAATATAATGTTCTTTTGTGGGATAAACATAAACCACTGGATGAATTGCCACCAAATTTGGCCACAAGACACCTACTAACCCAAGGAGTGACCATCACTCAAAAAAATTGAATTTGTCATTTGGGAGTTGTAGTTGCTGGGATTTATAGTTCACCTACAATCAAAGAGCATTCTGAACTCCACCAATGATGGATGTGCTGTTGCATGCTGGGCCTGTGCATTAGACTGTAGACAGGACATAAATTCTCTATGCCTAACGGGACGCCGGGGCTGCCTCAGATTAAAGGCCCTTAGATTCCCCCAAACATAGTCTTTAGATTACTTAAAGTAAATCCAACAAAGTTCTTTATTGATGAAAACAAACAAGTACTTTCAAGCTTTCTTAACAGTCTATTGGCTCTTGCAATCTTGTTCACTGGGAACAGGCACTATCTTCTTAACTTTAATTAACTAATGGGGAAATGCTTAACTTCTAATCTGGGCAGTCTGTACTTGCCTCTGTTGGCGTGGAGCCCCTGCACCCGGTACCAACTGCGTCTGGCTTCCGTGAGCGACCCTTACCAAGCAGAGCTTTGTAGACTTCCAGGGGAAAAGAAGGAGTTCAGGTTTCAGTGATGGCTGGCTGAAGTCCCTCAGCAAAGGAGCTGTAATGCTGTATGATCCTTGGCCAAGCTGTGGGCTGTAAAACCCTGGCCAAACTGTAGAGCCTTTTCTCCCCGGCCAAGCCATAGAAGACGAAGCTTTCTACAGGAGCTCTTGGTTTTATGTCCTGTGCTAAAGGCTTCTCTGTGAGAACTGACTCAAAAAGGCTCCTATTCCCTCCAAAACTCAAAAAGGGGCGGGACCAGGGAACCTAACTATAATAGACAGGTGGCTTGCCCTATGATTGCAGCCAAAAGAAGCCACCTATCTGCAGAGTCGCTGAAACCTAGGACTGCAACAAACATTAAATGCAAAGCAAACAAAATTGGAGCTCCTGGTGCAGTTGTACCAGCACAATGGATTTGGACCAAACATGGCACACAGGACTCCCATGACCAACAGAAAATACCAGCAGGGTTTGGTGGGCATTGGCATTGAGTTTGGGAGTTGTAGTACAACTACATCCAGAGAGCACTGTGGACTCAAACAATAATGGATCTGGACCAAACTTGGCACGAATATTCCATATGCCCAACTAGATAGAGCTTGGAGGAAATAGACCTTGACATTTGGGAGTTGTAGTTACTGGAATTTATAGTTCACCTACAATCAAAGAACATTCTGAACCCCACGAATAATGGAAGGGTGGGCAATGTCCTTTGGATGTAGTTTATCTACATCCAGAGTTCACTGTGGACTCAAGCAATTATTGATCTGGACCAAACTCTACACAAATACTCAATATGCCCAAATGTGAACACTGGTAGAATCTTGGGGAAAATAGAATCTTGACATTTGGGAGTTGTAGTTGCTGGGATTTATAGTTCACCTACCATCACAGAGCATTCTGAACCCCACCAACAATAGAATTGGGCCAAACCTCCCACACAGGACCCCCATGTGGGCCACAGCAACGCGTGGCAGGGAACAGCTAGTATGAGAAATAAATAATAATAAATAAATAAATTTGTCATCTGTTTCCAAAAAGGAAGAGCAGGTCAGGTGGCGAGATCTTCAGCCTTCTCTGCCAAAGGAGTTCCTAAGACCATCAGGAATGTATGTTTTCTGATAGTCTTTGGTGATGCCTTGGAACCCCCTGGTGACCCCCAAGGTTGAGGAAGTCTGCGTTGAGACCTTTTGGATTCTGATCCTGTCCTTTTGGGGTATGAACGATCCTTCCCTATTTGGTGACATCTGCAAATCGGATGGATGAGCCCTGCTTCCTTAGCTGCTTTCTTCTGCTATGCCATCGCAAGCTTCCCTGCGAATCTCTGCCTTCATTTTTCTAGCCCCACCAAGAGCAGGAAAGAAAATGGCATAACCTTGGGAGATGGATGACCTTGAGAGATTGCAAACATATTGCCTGTCATCCCTTCCCGTGCTGCCTCTGGTCCAGAGCTCCTCTGTGCGTTTGCTTGGCTAAGTGCAGGCCCTGGGAATACAGCGGCGGAGAAATATGACTCATTACAAGGCACATCAGAGAACAGGTTACGAGGCGAGGAGCGGCCGGGTATAATATCAGCACAATGACTCGACAAGACCTCCAATTTCATCCTCTTCTCTCCCTCCCGCTCTCCTTTTTTCCCCTTTTTCTGTGCATTTCTTGGAGATTTAAAAGGTCGCCAGGAGCTAATGAACCTCGGATTGCAAAGCTGTCTCCTGTTTGTTTGTCATTTTGAGTTTTTTCTGCTTGATTAGAATCCAGCCTGGCAGGAAGGTAGGAAATAACAAGCGCCTGGGAGTTAGAGAGGTCACATTTCGTTCCCTGAAAAAATGCTGAATTGACTTTTGAGAGAGGATGGAAGGGGCGGTGTGTCCAGAAGACGAAACCCAAATGGGGAGGGCAAGAGAGAGACAGTCGAAGCAATGAACAGCGTTTTCCCCACATTCGTCCCTTTGAGACAACACTAAACACAGATGGGGAGAGGGACAGAGAAGCAGTTAAAGGAATGGATGTGCTTTTCCCTGCATTCTCCCCTTTGAGACATTTCCTTTTTCCGACTCTTCAATTATTTAGCTCTTGGGCCTTTCTTCCTCCCGCAACCCGTATTTCCGAACGTTTTCTTCCCCACCCCTTCTAACAAAACTCCGCAACTTTGTCACCTGAACCAAAGTAAATGGTGCTAGAGAATTCTATTAGGTTGTGTTTGCTAAGGGCGGCGAATTTACCCTGTTGTATTTCTCAAATTATACAGCTGTTATAAAGGAGCCACCCAAGGACAGAATCTTATTCTCGACAGAAGTGCAACTGCCATAAATCTGAAAGTAAATTCACCACCATCCCAGACACAGATTCGCAGGCTACCCATGGTTTTGTGGGTTTGAATCCTTATTTACTACACTGATTTGATGTTCAAGCTCTCATTGATGGCCTCTTCACATCACTAGTTGGAGTGTCATGGGGTTCTATCCTCGGCCCAGTGCTTTATCAGTACTGGAATAGAAAGCATGCTTATCAAATTTGCTGCAACAAAGTCTAGTGCAGGGGTTCCAAACCTTTTTTTTGACCAGGGACCACCTTGACCAGGGATGACTTGACCAGGGACGATTTGACCAGACACCACTTTGATCAGGGACCATTTTGAGCAGGGACCACTTCACCTGGGACTACTTTGACCAGACACCACTTTGACCAGGGAGCACTTTTTCCAAGGACCACTTTGACCAAGGACCGCATTCACCAAGGACCAATTTAACCAGACACCACTTTGATCAGGGACCATTTTGACCAGGGACCACTTCACCTGGGACTACTTTGACCAGACAACACTTTGACCAGGGAGCACTTTGTCCAAGGACCACTTTGACCAGGGACCGCTTTCACCAAGGACCAATTTAACCAGGGACCACTTTGACCAGAGACCACTTTGACCAGGGACCACTTTGACCAAGGACCACTTTGACCAGGGACCAATTTGACCAGGGACCACTTTGACCAGGGACCACTTTGACCAAGGACCATTTGACCAGGGACCAATTTGACCAAGGGTCACTTTGACCAGGGATGACTTGACCAGAGACCACTTTGACAAGGAACCACTTGATCAGGGATCATTTGACCAGGGACCACTTAGACCAGGGACCACTTTGACCTGGGACCATTTGACCAGGGACCGCTTTGACCTAGGACCACTTTGACCTGGGACCACATTGACCAGGGACCACTTGACCAGGAACCACTTTGACCAGGAACCACTTTGATCAGGGACCACTTTGTCCAGGGACTGCTTTGACCAAGGACTGCTTTGACCAGGAACCACTTTGTCTAGGGAGCACTTTGTCCAGGGACCAATTTGACCAAGGACTGCTTTGACCAAGGACCAATTTGACCAGAGACCACTTTGACCTGAGACCACTTTGACCAGGAACCAGTTAGACCAGGGATCACTTAGACCAGAGATCATCTGACCAAGAACCATTTAGACCAGGGACCACTTTCACCAGGGACCACTCTCCAATATTAGTACCAAAAGGGTTACCAATCTGTTTTTGGTCAACTTTAAATTCAGTTTGGTCATTTAGGTTGCTGGTTCAGAAAATTGCTTTGGATAGACCACATCAGCTCTAGTTTCTGATACAGAACACATGCCATCCAGTAGCCACCATCTGCTCACCTACAGAAAACCATATTTAATAATATAGAGCTGATGTGGTCTATCCAAAGAGGTGGGGCTGGTCAGCAACATGGAAGGGGTGGTAGGCAGTACAAAAGGAGTGAAAATAAAAGAAAGAGGAAAGAGTCTCACAGACCAGATTTTCATCCCCGCAGTCCACTGGTGGTCCACATCCCACAGGTTAAGAACCACTAGACTCTAGTGGAGTCTTCTTTTCAAGCAGAGTCTGTATGGCCATCTTTCAGGAGTGCTTATTTATTTATTTACTATATTTAGAAAGAAATGGGAGAAACTAATTCCACGTACAACTCCAAACTCTCAACACTGAAAAATTGAATGTTGTTCTCTCCTATCCACCTGAAAATTGATGGCTATAACAGCTAGTGTGTGGAAGAAAAGCTGCACAAAGATAGACCAATTTGGGTGGAGGAATCGCTTTTGCAAATTGGATGCAGAGGTGTTCACATCTGGAGCAACTTTTGTGATGCTTTTTGTCCCCTTTCTTTACCCCCACCCCCCACCCCGACATATACATTCCTGCCTGATGTCTGAACACGGCAAAGCCATGCGGTTGGACTAAGTGTTGTTATTACTGCTGAAAGATTTATGCCCTGGCTAAATCGTAATTTGTGTAATTGCATTCTGTCTGCCTTAAATGGGCCCTTGCGGATCCAATTGTATGCCGTATCTTTCATGGGGAGACTCAGCCCTGTTGTGGAGGAGCTATGCAATTGGTGGTGGTTAGGAAGCAACAACTGCTCTTGCTCTGAATTGCAGCAATCTAGGGCAGGATTATAGGGCAATTCAAGACACAAGTACAAGGATGGAGATGACCAGGTACACATTCTTTTGTTGAAGAATGTGCCGTCTCGCCTGGGGGCTATAACTCTTAGTGAAAGAGGCATGGACATGACATCTTTCCCCCAGGGGATTGCTTCTTGCCCTCCTTTAGGAAACTGGAACTCCCAAAGACCAAAACACTGTAGATAACTCAAAATAGGTTTAATTGTTCACAAAGAGTTATCCCTTTAAGGCAATAAGCTGGAAGTTTCAAAGGAGGTAAAGGAAAATATACATTACAGTCTCTGGTTGTCTTGGGTCCAAGGAGTTTTGCATCTGAGAAGCTTTTCCAGGTCCCTCTTTCTCAATGGCTGTGAATATCGGAATAATCACAACCCCAATTCCAATGGCCTATATTTTGAAGGCACAAAGCCTTCCTCTGGTGCCAAAGAACTGGTTTGAAGGCGCTTGAGATTTCTCAACGTCGTCCAGATTGATCTGAACATGAAGCATAAGTCTCAAGGGTAAGAACCTCAGAATTGGTGCTGAGAGGTAACTTAATCAAGGGATTTTAGAGCCAAGTCTCTCTCTCACGTCCATCTGATAGAAAGTTTGATGGTGGAATGGAAAATGAAACACTGTCCTGCTCTCTAGGAAGAGGTGGGGTCAAACAATTGAGCAGGAGGAGCAATTCAACTGGTGCAAACAACATTGATTGACAGCTATAAATAACCAATCAATCCAACTATACATTTACAGGGTAAAAAGGCAAAATCAGGCATGATACAACAGTTCAAATCTTGCAACTTACAGTTCTACATATAGGTGGCGCCACTCGCGCTGTCACAAAGAATCCACCCTAAACAACACCCAACATGGGCAGCAAATCCATTCTGGGTGTCTAGTCACCGGTTGAGTTATGGCAACCCCATGGATTTAAAATGGTTTCTTTAGAGAAGAAATAATAAGAGGTGATTTTACCAATTCCTTCTATTACCATGGAGGAAAATATTGAGTCCAATACATCTTTCCATCTATTTATTTATGTATTTATTTATTTACTGTATTTGTATACCGCCTTTCTCAGGCAATTGGCAACTCAAGGCAGTTTCCAGCAAATCAGTATACATAAAAACATAATACCAATTAAAACATTAAACAGTATAAAACACCACAAAAGCAATAAAAACAACATCTCCTTGTTATCAAGCATTATCCAGTTCCATTGTCAAGTCATTTGATTTCCTATATTACCTACTCTGCATTTGTAAACGCCATGTTTTAACTTGCCTCCGAAACGTTAAGAGGGAGGGTGCAGATCTGATCTCCTTAGGCAGGGTGTTCCAAAGCCGAGAGGCCACCACTGAGGAGGCCCTGTCTCTCGTCCCCTCCAAGCTTACTTGTGACAAAGGCGGGACCAAGAGCAGGGCCTCCCCAGGCGATCTTAAGGTCCTCGATGGTTCATAGAGGGAGATACGTTCGGACAGATAAGTTGGGCCAGAACCGTTTAGGGTTTTATGGGCCAAAGCCAGCACTTTGATTTCGCCCCCGTAGCAAACCGGCAGCCAGTGGAGCTGTAGCAACAAGGGGGTTGTATGCAGGGGCGGCTCAACCCATTACACAAAGTAAGCATTTGCAGTATAGTTGATTTTGCCCAGGGGCGCTCTTGAGGCACTCTTGGGGGAAAATAGACTTTGACATATGCGAGCTGTAGTTCCTGGGATGTATAGTTCACCTACAATCAAAGAGCGTTCTGAACTCCACCAATGATGGAATTGAACCAAATATGGCACACAGAACTCCCACAAGGAACAGAAAATATATATCAGTGATTGGTTGGGGAGAGGGGGGGCAAAATACTGTTTGCTTACCATTGAAAATTACCTACGGCCGCCTCTGGTTGTATGCTCCCTGAGCGCCGCTCCTGTTAGCAACCTGGCTGCTGTTCGTTGGACTAGTTGAAACTTCCGGACCGTCTTCAGAGGCAACCGGACATAGAGCGCGTTCCAGTAGTCTATACAGGATGTAACTAGGAGGGAGGTGGTCGATCTTACCTCAATTGGGAGTGTGTTCCATAGGCAGGGGGCCACCACTGAGAAGGCCCTGTCTCTCATCCCCGCCAGGCACATTTGTGCTGTTGACGGGAGCAAGAACAGGGCCTCCTCGGATGATCTTAGGTTTCGAGGTGGGACGTAGGGGTGGATGCATTCCGACAAGTAAGCTAGGCCAGAACCATATAGAGCTTTATAGGTCAGCACCAGCACTTTGAATTGGGCTTGGAGGTGGACTGGCAGCCAGTGGAGATGGCACAACAGGGATACCGCCAACACGGGGAGGCTAATTTAACTAATTTACGATGCCATAAAAATTTCCAGCAAGCCTGCAAAGAATGAGGAAGTACTTCATCAAGTGGACAGTGAAGCAACAGCTCCCCTGGTGGCCAGAATACCCTCATGAAAAGTTGGAATGTTGAATTGCCTCTGTGTTTGTCTATATATGTTGCAAGTTTATGGCATTGAATGTTTGCAATGCATATGTGCATTGTAATCCGCCCTGAGAAGGGCAGAATATAAATACTGTAAATAAATAAGGATGGGTGCCTGTGACAGTTAAAGTGGAACCAAACTGCATTCAATGCTATGGGATCTTGGGAGATGCAGTTTTGCAAGGTCTTTAGCCTTTTCTGCCCTAAAGTGCTGGTGCCTCCCCAAATTTCAAATCCCAGGATTCCACAGCATTGAGCCACGGTAGTTAAAATGGTGTCAAGCTGCATTAATCCTACAGTATAGATGCATCCCATGCCTGAATAAACTAGAGGCAATGCAAGATTTAGCCAGTAATGAGACAAGCAATTGGATCTCAGAATAGATCGTCTACAAAAGAAACATGCCGAAAGCTGAAATCGTATAGAACACCTATTTGGAACCAAGCCCCACTGCCTTAAATCTGACTAAACACGCTGAGCTAAAAGCTTAATTTGTTCAAAGCGTTTCTCTCCAACTGTTTCCAGTGTTCATGCTGATCTCCGGACTTTGCAACGTTCTGGTCAGTTTCACCTTCATTTAATTTCAGGGAAACAAAAACACGGGAACCGTTGCAGGCAATTAAGGTAAGTTTTACAACAGCTGGGCTCCCACCCAGACATCAAAGGCAAGATAATGATAATCTGCAGTGGCTGAAGTGCCGCTAATAGTCCTGGCTCATTGGATTAAGAAAGCCGTTGCCAAGCCAGAGCTGCTGGTTCACTCAGATCAATGGTCATGCAACTGGATGACGTAGGGATAGATTTGGATTTATGAATAGTAGGCATGGTTAGGTCCAGTTGGAATCTTCACTATTAGGAATAAAGTTGGAAACATTACCTTTTTGAAGCAATTTTGAAATTTTTTTTTTTAGGAAACTGGAAGTCCCCTTGCCCTTCTGAAGCTAGTCTCGCCATTTTTTTTTCCCGACCCAGGAAGTGAGTCGGAAATTGTTCAGTTTTCCCCCCACTTCTGGTCCCTGGCCTTGGCTCAACCCAGACAACCCAGTATAAACCAGAGAAGGATGAATTTGCTCCTGTTTGCTTTTCCTGCATCTGGCTCAAGCCAGAGAAGTGAGTTATAAACCAGAGAAGGGTGAATTTCCTCCCATTTGCTTTTTTCCTGCGTCTGGCTCAAGCCAGAGAAGTGGGTTATAAACCAGAGAAGGGTGAATTTCCTCCCGTTTGCTTTTCCCTGCGTCTGGCTCAAGCCAGAGAAGTGAGTTATAAACCAGAGAAGGGTGAATTTCCTCCCATTTGCTTTTTTCCTGCGTCTGGCTCAAGCCAGAGAAGTGGGTTATAAACCAGAGAAGGGTGAATTTCCTCCCGTTTGCTTTTCCCTGCGTCTGGCTCAAGCCAGAGAAGTGAGTTATAAACCAGAGAAGGGTGAATTTCCTCCTGTTTGCTTTTCCTGCTTCTGGCTCAAGCCAGAGAAGTGAGTTATAAACCAGAGAAGGGTGAATTTCCTCCTGTCTGCTTTTCCTGCGTCTGGCTCAAACTAGAGAAGTGAGTAATAAACCAGAGAAGGGTGAATTTCCTCCCGTTTGCTTTTCCCCACTTCTGGCTCAAGCCAGAGAAGTGGGTTATAAACCAGAGAAGGGTGAATTTCCTCCTGTTTGCTTTTCTCTGCTTCTGGCTCAAGTCAGAGAAGTGAGTTGTAAACCAGAGAAGGATGAATTTCCCCCTGTTTGCTTTTCCTGCTTCTGGCTCAAGCCAGAGAAGTGAATTATAAACCAGAGAAGGGTGAATTTCCTCCCGTTTGCTTTTCCCCGCGTCTGGCTCAAGCCAGAGAAATGAGTTATAAACCAGAGCAGGGTGAATTTCTTCCCGTTTGCTTTTCCTGCATCTGGCTCAAGCCAGAGAAGTGAGTTATAAACCAGAGAAGGGTGAATTTCCTCCCGTTTGCTTTTCCCCGCGTCTGGCTCAAGCCAGAGAAATGAGTTATAAACCAGAGCAGGGTGAATTTCTTCCCGTTTGCTTTTCCCCGCTTCTGGCTCAAGCCAGAGAAGTGGGTTATAAACCAGAGAAGGGTGAATTTCTTCCCATTTGCTTTTCCCCACGTCTGGCTCAAGCCAGAGAAGTGAGTTATAAACCAGAGAAGGATGAATTTGCTCCTGTTTGCTTTTCCTGCTTCTGGCTCAAACCAGAGAAGTGAGTTATAAACCAGAGAAGGGTGATTTTCCTCCCATTTGCTTTTCCTGAGTCTGGCTCAAGCCAGAGAAGTGAGTTATAAACCAGAGAAGGGTGATTTTCCTCCCGTTTGCTTTTCCTGCTTCTGGCTCAAGCCAGAGAAGTGAGTTATAAACCAGAGAAGGGCGAATTTCCTCCCGTTTGCTTTTCCCCACATCTGGCTCAAACCAGAGAAGTGAGTTAGAAACCAGAGAAGGATGACATAAGATGGCGACCAGCATTTGGGTACAGTACTGTAAGTAGGTAAATGACAAAAGCGGGAATGGGCTATTTCCAGGGGCCTGCTAGGAGAATGGCCAGGGTAATATATAAGGTGCTGGATCATGTCCAGACAGTGTCTGGGCTGTGCTAGCACTGGTCACTCTCAAAGATTTGTTGAAACAACCAAGTCTTCAAACTTTTACAAAAAGAGGGGAGGGATGGGGCCTGTCTTATTTCCCTTGGAAGGGCATTCCAGAGGTGAGGGACCACCACCAAGAAGGCCCTCTCTCTTGTCCCCACCAACTGTGCTTGGGAGCGAGAGGAGGACCTCCCTGGAGGATCTTAGAGTTCATGCCAGTTCATAGATGGAGATGCAATCACAAAGATAGGTGGGGCCTGAACCGTTTAGGGCTTTATACGTCATTACCTACACCTTGAATTTGGCTTGGCAACTTATCAGCAGCCAATGAAGCTGTTTTAATAGGGGCATTGTATGCTATTTCTTTCCTGGGCACTTGGCGGGAATGTAACGACGCTCCATGCAGTCATGCCAGACACATGACCTTGGAGGTGTCTATGGACAACACCAGCTCTGCAGCTTAGAAATGGAGATGAGCACCACCACCAAGAGTCAGACATGTCTAGATTTAAAGTCAAGGGGAAACCTTTACCTTTACCTAGATCAGTGTTCCTCAACCAGGGGGTCGGGACCCCGGGGGGGGGGGGGGTCGTGAGGGGTGTCAGAGGGGTTGCCAAAGACAATTAGAAGACACAGTATTTTCTGTTGGTCGTGGGGGTTCCGTGTGGGAGGTTTTGCCCAATTCTATCATTGGTGGAGTTCAGAATGCTCTTTGATTATAGGTGAATTATAAATCCCAGTCACTACAACTCCCAAATGTCAAGGTCTATCTTCCCCAAACCACACCAGTGACCACATTTGGGCATATTGAGTATTCATGCCAAGTCAGATGCATTGGTGTTCTCTGGATGTGGGCAAACTACAACTCCAAAACCCAAGATCAATGCCCACAAATTCCTTCTAGTATTTTCTGTTGGTCATGGGAGACCTGTGTGCCAAGTTTGTTTCAATTTCATTGTTGGTGGAGTTCAGAATGCTCTTTGATATTGTAAGTGAACTATAAATCCCAGCAACTACAACTCCCAAATGACAAAATCAATCCTCCCCTCAATCCCACCAGTATTCAAATTTGGGCGTATTGGGTATTTGTGCCCAATTTGGCCCAATGAATGAAAATACGTCCTGCTTATCATATATTTACATTACAATTCATAACAGGAGCAAAATTGCAGTTTTGAAGTATGGTTGGGGGTCATCACAACACAAGAAACTGTATGAAAGGGTCACCACATTAGGAAGGTTGAGAAACACTGACCTAAACACTATACCTCTGTGGCTTACTTACTTACTTACTTACTTACTTACTTAGGCAATCCCTCATAGTCCGAGGATGATGATCCTCCAAGGTCGGTGTACTGGCGGTGGATCCGTAGCTGACTGTGGAGCCCTGTTTGTGATTTGCATCTTCTCCCGCAGTGAGGGCATCGGTTTCCAGGTGGAAGGCGGTCCCGGTCAGGATTGGCTTGACGTGCCTTCCTCTTGCCATGTTTCTCTTTCGCCCTCCATTCATGCCTCTTCAAATTTTATACACTGCTGGTCATAGCTGACCTCCAACTGGAGCTCTCAAGGGCCAGAGCTTCCCAGTTATCGGTGCCTATGCCACAGTTTTTAAGGTTAGATTTGAGCCCATCTTTAAATCTCTTTTCCTGTCCCCCAACATTCCATTTTCCATTCTTGAGTTTGGAGTAGAGCAACTGCTTTGGGAGACGGTAGTTGGGCATCCGGACAACATGGCCAGTCCAGCGAAGTTGATGGTGGAGGACCATCACTTCAATGCTGGTGATCTTTGCCTCTTCCAGGAAAGATGTCCTTGTCCTCAAACTCTCTGTGCTTCGTTCAGTAAAAAGCTGCACTTGCAGAGCTCAGGTGGTGTTGTATGTTTTCCATTCTTGAGTTTGGAATAGAGCAACTGCTTTGGGCAACGGTGGTCAGGCATCTGGACAACCAGCGGAGTTGATGGCAGAGGACTATCACTTCAATGGTGGTGGTCTTTGCTTCTTCCAGCATGCTGACATTTGTCCGCTTGTCTTCCCAAGAGATTTGCAGGATTTTTCGGAGGCAGCGCTGATGGAATCGTTCCAGGAGTTGCATGTGACGTCTGTAGACTGTCCACATCTTGCAGGCGTATAGCAGGGCTGGGATGACAATCGCTTTATAAACAAGCACCTTGGTATCCCTATGGATGTCCTGGTCCTCAAACACTCTCTGCTTCATTTGGAAAAATGCTGCACTTGCAGAGCTCAGGCGGTGTTGAATTTCACTGTCAATGTTGACTTTTTTGGAGAGGTGACTGCCAAAGGAGCGAGAATGGTTAACATTTTCTAATGTTACACCATTAAGCTGTATTTCTGGCATTGGAAAAATACAACTTAATGGTATTTCTGAGGATGTAGTCTAGGGTTTTTTAGATGCAGCAACCTATCACAATACAAGGAAACCAGGTCTCTAGGGTTGTCCTCCAATGCTGGGGTCACTACACCATGTTGCTTCCGCCCTATCTTTTTGTCCAGCTTGTCTTTTGTGTTTTTGGTCTTCTGTGCAAAGCAACCATGGCCAATCTGTCCCTATTATCCTCCCCATCACCATACCAAACAGCATCAATTCTGTTTAACAGGTTGTGTTGGAACATGAGAGGAAGGGGAGGAGGGGGAGAGAGAGAGGAGAAAACCCCTGAGATCTCTGAGAGAGCTTGAATAGCTTTCCTCGGCACAATAAAATGGAACAGGAACTTCAAATTTACCCTGCAGCGGGATCCCTGTGGGGAGGCGTAGTCTGAACTTACAACGCCGAAGCTTCCCTTCTTTCCGCCTCTTTTGCTCAGAGTTAGAAGGGAAAGACCAAATCATTTTTTTATAAAGTCCCCCCAAAAGCACCGCTATCTGAACTTTAATGGCTTTGTTTCTCGTCGCTGCAGGCAGCAGTTCATATGCATTCCAAACAGCACTTTGAAAGCAAATGTGCCATTTTGGGAAGCGATTACACCTGAAATACAATGACTTTCATCTGCCTCCTTTCCCCCCTTTTGCATCCTCACAGGGCCAACAGCGTTAGGGTGGGGAGGTTCGCACAGGAGAGATATGAGGACCGGAGCAATCACAATCACAACCTTCCTTTCCTTGGAGACAACCGACTTCACTCTAGACTCTGGGAAGCAAGGGTTATGAATGGTCCCAAGATGGAAAGTGATTCTGGATGATGGATTCGTAGGCCTATTTCAAACTTGTACAGCCAAGGATGGAAAGAATGCTCACTGGTATTCATTGCCTGGCCCAAGAACCTTGGTTTGGGAGAATGTGTTTATTTATTTATTGGCTGTCTTTATACCCTGCCTTTCTCACCCCGAAGCGGACTCGGAGCGGCCTTACAAATAGGCAACAATTTGAATTTTGGGCAATCCCTAGTTGTCTGAGTATGATGGTGTTCCAAGTGTAATGTCTTGACAGTTAAAACTCAGCTGTGCCCGTACCTTGGGAAGTCGGATCTGGCTATGGTGGTCCATGCTTTTGTCACATCCCAAATAGATTACTGCAACGCGCTCTACATGGGGTTGCCTTTGAAGACTGTTCGGAAATTGAAATTAGTCCAACGGACGGCAGCTAGATTACTCACCGGAGCGTCATACAGGGAGCATACCACCCCCCTGCTGTGCCAGCTCCACTGGCTGCCGATCCAATTCCAAGCACAATTCAAAGGTCAATTATAGGTCAATTCTTGATCTATAAAACCCTATACGGCTCCGGTCCAGCGTACCTGTCCAAACGTATCTCCTTCTACGTCCCACCTCGGAGCTTAAGATCGTCTGAGGGGGCCCTGCTCTCGGCCCTGCCTTTGTCTCAAACACGCTTGGCGGGGATGAGGGACAGGGCCTTCTCGGTGGTGGCCCCCCGCCTGTGGAATTTGCTCCCCGGGGAAATTAGGTCATCGTCATCCCTCCTCACCTTTAGAAAAAAGATTAAAATGTGGCTGTGGGACCAGGCCTTCGGGCAATCAGGTTAAAGGACAATTGATAATGTTGACTATGGCATGGAAGAGGATTTGGATAAGTTAAGCGGAGTAATCATTAGTAGATGGCTAGCTAAACAGCCACCAGACGGGCAATAGCTAATCAGAGTGTAAGTATACTGTTTTAATCTTTATTTTTTAATGTTCATGTATAATTGTTATATTTGTTATTCTGTATTTTATGATGTGGCATTGAATTATTGCCAATTGTAAGCTGCCCTGAGTCCCCCCCAGGAGTTGAGAAGGGCGGGGTAAAAATGTTCAAAATAAATAGATTTGTAGATGACTATAGAGCCCTATTCTTGACCCACAGTGAGGACATTGCTTTCCAGGTGGAAGGTGGTTCCAGTCCGGGTTAGCTTGATGCACCTTCCTCTTGGCACGTTTCTCCCTTTTGCCCTCCATTCATGCCACTTTGAATTCTGCAGCACTGCTGGTCACAGCTGACCTCCAGTTTGAGCACTCAAGAGCCAGGGCTTACCAGTTCTCAATGTGTATGCCAGAATTTTTACAATTACCTTTAAGCCCATCTTTCAATCTCTTTTCCTGTCCACCAACATTCCATTTTCCATTCTTGAGTTTGCTTTGGGAGATGGTGATCAGACACCATGGCCAGTCCAGCAGAGTTGATGACGGAGGAGCATCGCTTCAATGCCTGCGGTCTTTGCTTCTTCCAACACACTGATCTTTGTCCACCTGTCTTCCCAAGAGATTTGCAGGATTTTTCGGAGGCAACACTGATTGAATCATTCCAGGAGTTGAGTGTGACATCTGTAGACACAGTACACATTTTGCAGTCATATAACAGGGTTGGGAGAACAATCTATATAAATAAAAATGTAATGTTCATTTGTGCTATTCACAGAAGTCAGAAACCACTGGGGCAATTGACACCAAATTTGGAAACTATGTCCCTAACAACCCAATGTATGTTCTCCACTAAAAAAAAAACAACGAAAACCAAAAGCAGAAAGGACTTCTAAAATGCATGTCCACAAAGGAGAAACTGCATGTCTACTGAGACCCATGGCCATGCCCCCTCCTCCTCCTCGTGGGGAAACAGCCAGCCTTTAGAGCCAGGCACATGTGCACGGGCACACACACAAGCGAGTGGAGAGGAGGAGATGGAGGCAGTCTCCTCCTCCTTTCCCTGTTGGAAGAGGTAAGGGTTAGGGTTAGGGTTATGAGTGCCAGCAGCAGCAAGGGAGCAAGGAGGAAGGGGAGGAGGAGGGGGAGGAGGCGAGGAAGGTCCACGGTGCTTGAATGAAGGACCTTCCTTCTCTCCCTCCCTTCCTTCTTTCCTCCCTTTCCTTCCTTCCTTTCCTCCCTTTTCTTCTTTCCTTCTCCTTCCTTTCCTTCTTTCCCTCCTTCCCTTCCTTCCTGTCCCTCCTTCCCTCTTCCTTTCCTTCTTTTCCTCCCTCCCTCCTTTCTTCATCCCCCTCCTTTCTTTCCCTCCTTCCTTCCTTCTCCTTCCTTCTCCTTCCTTCTTTTCCTTCCCTTCTTTCCCTCCTTCCTTCCTCCTTCCTTTCCTTCTTTCTATGTAAGATATAAATACAATATTTTATATATTGTTATATAGATTACGATATTTTGTTGTTCATTCGTTCAGTCGTCTCCGACTCTTCGTGACCTCATGGACCAGCCCGCGCCAGAGCTCCCTGTCAGCCGTCACCACCCCCAGCTCCTTCAAGATCAGTCCAGTCACTTCAAGGATGCCATCCATCCACCTTGCCCTTGGTCGGCCCCTCTTCCTTTTGCCTTCCATTTTCCCCAGCATAATTTTGCTGTCTCCTCATGATGTGGCCAAAAGTACTTCAACTTTGTCTCTAGTATCCTTCCCTCCAATGAGCAGTCGGGCTTTATTTCCTGGAGGATGGACTGGTTGGATCTTCTCGCAGTCCAAGGCACTCTCAGCACTTTCCTCCAACACCACAGCTCAAAAGCATCGATCTTCCTTGGCTCAGCCTTCCCTAAGGTCCAGCTCTCACATCCGTAGGTGACTACAGGGAATACCATGGCTTTGACTAGGCGGATCTTTGTTGCCAGTGTGATGTCTCTACTCTTTACTATTTTATCCAGATTGGGCATTGCTCTCCTCCCAAGAAGATTACAATATATATAATGCAAATTAAAATTGAAGGGATTGTCAAGAAGTAACGAGGTAAAGAGGGAAGGAATGAAGGAGGGAAAGGGGGAAGGAAGGAAGGAGACAAGGAGGGAGGGAAAGAAGAAAGGAAAGAAAAAAAGAAAGAAAGAAAGAAAGAGAAGGAAGGAAGAAGAGAAGGAAATAAAAAAGTGAAAGGAAAAAGAGAGGGAAAGAAGGAGAGAAGGAACGAAAGACAGGGAAGGAAGGAAGGAAGGAAGGAAGGAAGGAAGGAAGGAAGGAAGGAAGGAAGGAAAGACGGAAGGATGCAACCAGGCCCATAGCCAGGATTTCAATTCGGGCGTGGGGGGCTGAGTTTGTTTGGGGGGGGGGGCTGAGTCTGAGTGAAAGAGGGTCTACCCTAGCAAACCTTTTGTATCGTTACCCCAATACCCCCATGCAAATGGGATATATTAAGTATGGTGATCAGATCATGATATGAATAAACATAACAGTTTAAATAATGCGCCAGTAAGGCCTTTTCGCGAACCACCATGAAAATTTTCGGGGGGGGGGGGCTGAAGCCCCCCAAGCCCCCCCCCCTTCCTGGCTACATGCCTGGATGCAACCAAAGAGCAAAGAAGGGGGAACGAAACAGGTAGAGATGGAAGAAAGAAGAGCAATAGGAAGGGAAAGAAATAGAGGAAAGGAAGGAAAGAGGGAGGGAAGTTTGGCCACAGCAAAGCGTGGCGGGTACAGCTAGTGAATCATAAATTCTCGCCCATGCCCAGTCCCAGGAACTTGACCAGGAGAGACCTTCACTATGAAATGGAGAGATGTTGTGGGAGGATGCCCTCCGTGGAGAGCATCACTTGCCAATGGCTACAAACCAGCTCAAAGCGAATGCCTGAACAGCAGGCAGAAGGAAGAACATGAGGAGGGATGGACTGTCAAATCGCCGGTCCTTTGAGGGGGCCAAGACTTTGGTTGCATAAGCCTAATGGCTCCGTGGCGTTTCCCCGGCAACCATCGCCTCCAAGATGAGGCAATCACATTTGGGGACGAACAAGAGGCGAGAAATGACAGAGGGACCAGGGAACCGGGACGCACGCTGCACATGCAAAACGGACTCGGGCCGCGAGGCATTATTCCGAGCAATTACACTAAACATCATTTCCCATTTTGCTAGCTAATTACGGAATATCGCTCCGGAGTCCACAGTCTGTCTGCTCTAGCTGCCGCCTTCTGCCCACCCTTCCCTGCTTGCTGGGCTTTGTCAAGGCCTCCAGAATGACACTTTCATTAACCTGACCGTGTTTGATTTGTTCTGACATTTCCGATTGGCATAAAACCAACGTGGGCTGAGTTGGCCCTTTGTGACACATAGCAATGACATCTGCCATTCGTTCAGTGTTTCTCAACCTTCCTAATGTTGTGACCCCTTAATACAGTTCCTCATGTGGTGGGGTTCGAGAGGATTGATTATGTCATTTGGGAGTTGTAGTTGCTGGGATTTATAGTTCACCTACAATCAAGGAGAATTCTGAACTCCACCTACAATGGAATTCAACCAAACTTGGCACACGGAACTCCCACGACCAACAGAAAATACTGGAAGGGTTCGGTGGGCATTGACCTCCAAGGTCATGTGGCTGGCATGACTGCATGGAGCACCGGTACGTTCCTGCCGGAGTGGTACCTCCATCTGATGGTCCAGCGCTCGGCAGCCAGGTTGTTAACAGGAGCGGCACTCAGGGAGCATACCACTCCTCTGTTGAGCCAACTCCACTGGCTGCCAATCTGCTACCGGGCACAATTCAAGGTACTGGCGTTAGCCTACAAAGCCCTAAACGGTTCCGGCCCCACTTACCTCTCCGAACGCATCTCCACCTATGAACCGACGCGGACATTAAGATCGTCCGGGGAGGCCCTACTCTCGGTCCCGCCTGCGTCACAGGCACGGTTGGCGGGGACGAGGGACAGGGCCTTCTCGGTGGTGGCCCCTCGGCTATGGAATGCCCTACCTATAGACATCAGACAGGCTCCTTCGCTGCTGGCATTTCGGAAGAAGGTTAAGACTTGGCTCTACGAGCAAGCGTTTGGCTAAACAGGAAGACGGTAAAATTGAACACAGGAAGACGGTAAAATTGAACATAGGAATGGCACAAGGATTATGAGAATGGATTTTGCTCTGTTATCGAGGCGTCATGAATTGATAATAATTGTTGATTTTGCTATTGTGTATGATGTTTATTGTTGTGATAACCTGCATTGTGTAAACTGCATTGAGTTGCCTAATTAGGCTGAAAAACGCGGTATAGAAATAAAGCAAATAAATAAATAAATCTGGCCTGCCCATTCTGCTCGATTTTATATTGTGTTAATTTGTTTTATTTATCCTATTTTACTACAGTAGGCATTTTATTTTGATGTAATTTTTTGTTGTCTGCTTTCTGTAGTTTATTTTGTTGTATTGTATCTTTGGGCTTGGCCTCATGTTAACCGCCCTGAGTCCCCTTTGGGGAGATGGTGGAGGGGTATAAATAAAGATTATTATTATCATCATTATTATTACCTATTGATCTACTCATATTTGCATATTTTCGAACAGCTAGGTTGTCAGGAGCTGGGGCTAACAGCGGGACCTCACCCTGCTCTTCGGATTCAAACCTGCAACCTTTTGGTTAGCTCAGCGGTTCAACCCACTGTGTACAGATAGATGTATATTATATAGAGTCAATGTCCAAAAGAAGAATATGCTGATAGTGAAAATGATGGAGGAGGAGGATGGGGAGGATGGGGAGGAGGAGGAGGAGGAGGAGGAGGAGGAGGAGGAGGAGGAGGAGGAGGAGGAGGAGGAGGAAATAGTAGTAATGGCGACATTAATGTAGTCTGTCGCGCGCTGGGCCTGTAAATAATTGTCTTTAGAACAGGACGTGCAACCTTTGCCCAGTGGGAAGCCAGGAGGCCCAAGGAGAAGTTCTCAGAGGGTTTCACCACAAATAGTCTTTAGATAGCTTGTGAAGCATAACAAAGTCTTTTATTAATGAACAATCAAACAGAAACTTGTCTTCAATAAAGCTAAACAAATACTTCCAGGCTTTATGCAACTGGTGACTTCCTAATCTTGCCCACGAAGGACAGGCAACTGTCTTCAATAACTTCTTCTTTACTTTAAAGGAGAGTCCCCTTCTTAACTTCTCCCAGGCTGACTGTAATCTAACCCTTACTGATGTGGGCTCCGCTACCGGGTCGAACTGCGTCTTGAGCACCGAGTGGACCTACCAGTAAAGGCTTAGATATTCTCCAGCTGGAGTTCTTTGGTCTTTAAGTCTGTTTTCCTGGAAATCCTCAGGGACTCTTAAGACTGTTTCCCCCCGGAAAGTCTTGGATGCTCTTAAGACTGTTTTCCCCCGGAAAGTCTTAAGGGTTGAAGCTTTTGTACAGGGGAAGCTTGCACACGTCCTTGCTGAGTAGTTGCACAACTAAAAATGGCTCCCTTCCCTTCCCAATTGCCCTGAGCAAGGGGCAGGACCAAAGCTTAATAATGATGGACAGGTGACTTGCCCTATGACTGCAACCAAAGGAAGCCACATATCTGCAGAGTCCCTGAAACCCAGGGCTGCAAGCAAACATTTAATACAAAGCAAATAAAGTTGGAGCTCCTGGTACAGCCGTACCAGCACAAATGTGGTACTAAGGGCTCATCTTCCAAGAGGCACATAATTTGGGGCCAATCTAGAGCAGCAAGTGTGCATCTGACTGGTTTGGATTGGAGCCAGTTGTGCATTCCCCAACTTTACTTAATGTAGGGTCGAATTGGGTCAACCCAGAAGTCCTTGGACATTGTCTGGGCATCCAGGTTCACCTTCTGATCCACTTCAGTATAAATGAGTAGTCGAGGCAAATCCTAATCTGTCTGAATATTTGCAACTAAGATGCCTCAATGCTAAACTTTTAAGTCCAAAGCCCTGAGCTTGGTAGAAGAATAATCCTTTCACATATCCAACTTTCATTTTAGTTTGGTTTTTAAAGAACTCGAGTATGAACGTTTTCCAAGTTTTGGCACATATATTTTTTTCTAAAATGGCAGAATATATGGACAAGGCATGGACACTTTATCAAGAGAATGATACGGCTTTTGGAACTGAGCAAAGGAAAAGAAATCGCAGGCAATCCTACAGATAAGCCCAAATCCGCTTGGCTGAAAGAGTCAAGGGTGATCAGACGTCCTTTTGGCCACTCCTGCACAAGCAATGAATCCTTAACTACTCCGACCAGAAGATTTGGAAGGGGCTTTTACCACTATCTCCATCATTTGCTTCTATGACCGTCCTTAATCCCAGGTCATGATTGCTAATCCCGTTGCCTTCTGCAGCTTCTGGATCTTTTCTCATTCTTCTTTTTCCACACCGCAGAGGGCTATCTTTCTCTCTGTCTGTCTCAGATACAAAATCTAGTTCTTTCGCCATACATAACTATGTGAACATCAACAAATGAACTTGCCAAAAAGGGAATTAGCACTAGCAGGTGTCTCCAAGGCTACGAGTTAGTAAAACTGTTGCTGTTATTGGAGTATGAAAATTATTGTTGTCGGTGGGTCAGAAAGTTGTTGTTTATGTTTTTGTTGATTTGGGTAACAATGCGGAACACAGAACAATGGCTTCAAACCACAGGAAAGGGGATTCCACCTGAACATTAGGAAGAACTTCTTGACTGTGAGCGCTATTCAGCAGTGGAACTCTCTGCCCCAGGATGTGGTGGAGGCTCCTTCTTTTGAGGCTTTTAAGCAGAGACTGGATGGCTATCTGTCAGGGGTGCTTTGAATGTGAGTGTTGGGGGTCATTTTTTAAACTTATTTCTAAACTTAGTATACGTTGAGATTAACTTCACAATTCAGCAGCAGATCAGTTGCACAACTTCAGCGCTTTCCAGTAGCTTCTTCCTGCACAGTATTTTCAGTCAACTGCTCCCTCAGCCTGCAGTCATGCTGGAACCTTTTACATACACTTGAGCACATGCCCGATCATTGTTAGTTTTACCATTGTCTTTCCCCCAGTCTAGATGATATTACAAACTTACCACAGCATACAGTTATATCTTGTCTTAGCAGACAGGTTCTTTAATTACATATAGCCTTTGACGAACAACATCACAGCACAAGGAGAAATATACACTGTACATGACTTCCTTATATACAATTCTATACAATTACACATAGCAATCTCTAATTGGTTCCCAACTCATTGACTCAACTCAAACCCAGGATTGCATCATTCACAATCACCTGGACTAGGCCAGAACACATTCCCCAAATGAACAACATCACATCACAAGGAGAAATATACACTGTACACGACTTCCTTATATACAATTCTATACAATTACACATAGCAATCTCTGATTGGTTCCCAACTCATTGACTCAACTCAAATCCAGGATTGCATCATTCACAATCACCTGGACTAGGCCAGAACACATTCCCCAAATGAAGTTCTATATATAGTTAATGCATGACTCAGCATTTCCAATAGAAACCCATTAGCAGTGCATGACTCATCTATATTACATTGCAATACATTGTAAAACCTGACAGTATTTACAGTAAATCTATTCTGGGTTTACCTTGAATAGCTCCTTTAAACAGTACACTGAAAGTCATGAATTCACCATCCCACCGGGACTAAAAGGCTTTCCTGCATCCATAATAACATCCAGTCCCAAGGGCACCACAACCAACCATCCCAATTTCGAACCACACCAGTATCCTTTCATTTCTGTTTTCAGATTTCTCAGCTCAGTGTATTGAAATACACTTTGTGGTGGAGCTGTTTTTCTCAGAGCCTTTTCTCTTCTTATGTGTCCCCTCCTCTCATACATACAAGCCCTATGAGGAGTGGCTTAATGAGCTGGGCATGTTTAATCTGAAGAAGAGAAGGCTGAAAGGACACATGATAGCCATGTATGAAATATGTGAGAGGAAGTCATAGGGAGGAGGGAGCCAGCTTGTTTTCTGCTTCCCTGGAGACCAGGACTCGGAATAATGGCTTCAAACTACAAGAAAGGAGATTCCATCTGAACATTAGGAAGAACTTTCTGACTGTGAGAGCTGTTCAGCAGTGGAACTCTCTGCCCCAGGAAGTGGTGGTGGCTTCTTCTTTGGAGGCTTTTAAGCAGAGTTTGGCTATTTGTTGGAGGTGCTTTGAATGCAATTTTCCTACTTCTTGGCAGAATGGGATTGAACTGGATGACCCACAAGGTCTCTTCCAACTCTAGGATCACCAACTCTTGAAGAATGGGAAACCCAACTTTGCCACCAAAGTAGGAAAGAAATCAATAGCCAGACAACCTGATATTGAGAACAACAACCTTCATGAACCTTTTACATCTACTGAATTAGAAATGCCTCTCAATAAATGTAAAAATGGCAAAGCAGCTGGCCTGGATGATCTACAGATGGAACAAATCAAGAACTTTGGTCCAAAAGCAAGGCGCTGGCTGCTGGACCTGATGAACAACTGCACTGCGTCCTATCAGATCCCCAAAATCTGGAGGAAAGCAAGAGTCATAGCCAATCTTGAAGCCAGGCAAAGACCGTAATGATCCAAAAATGCTGTAGACCAATCTCTCTGTTGTGCCGCCTTTACAAAGTTCTGGAGAGACTTATTTTGCATAGAATTATGGAAAAAAATAGACCCATGTCTGATTCCACAGCAAGCTGGCTTCAGGAAAGGCAAAAGTTGCACATCGCAAGTGCTGAACCTGACTCAGCACATAGAAGATGGCTTTGAAAGGCAGCAGATCACAGGAGCTGTATTCATAGACCTGTCAGCGGCCTATGATACTGTAAACCATTGCCACCTCCTGAGAAAAATGTATAATATCACAAAGGACTACCATCTCACCCACCTCATAGGAAACCTGCTACAAAACATGAGCTTTTTTGTTGAGTTCCAGGGTCAGAGAAGCAGATGGAGAAAGCAGAAGAACGGCCTGCCTCAAGGGAGCATGCTTGCTCTGTCAATGTTCAACATTTACACAAATGATCAACCACTGCCAGAAGGGACAGAGAGCTACATCTATGCTGATGATCGTGCCATTACTGATCAAGCAGGGAGCTTTGAGATGGTTGAACAGAAGCTCTCCCAAGCTCTAGGTGCTCTTACTGCCTATTACAGGGAAAACCAGCTGATTCCTAATCCATCTAAAACACAGACATGTGCTTTCCATCTTAAGAAGAAACAAGCATCCCGAGCTCTGAGGATCACCTGGGAAGGAATCCCACTGGAGCATTGCAGTGCACCCAAATATCTGGGAGTCACTCTGGACCGTGCTCTGACCTACAAGAAGCACTTCCTGAATATCAAGCAAAAAGTGGGCGCTAGAAATAATATCATATGAAAGCTGACTGGCACAACGTGGGGATCACAACCAGACACAGTGAAGACATCTGCCCTTGCGCTGTGCTACTCTGCTGCTGAGTATGCATGCCCAGTGTGGAACACATATCACCACACTACAACAGTAGATGTGGCTCTTAATGAGACATGCCGCATTATCACGGGGTGTCTGCACCCTACAATGCAACCTGAGCCCTGCCACATGCACAATGGAGGCGCTTCTTGCAGCAACACCAGAGGCACTCCAAGTGGCCAGCTACTGGTCAAAGGACATTTAATAGAATACCAAGTCTGCAAAGTTTGTTTGTTTGTCTGGTTTTTTTTAATGCAATACAACTGTTTTGGTTCGCTCCTGACACAATAAATAAATAAACTCTAGGATTCTATGGTTCTAAACCAGCACCTCACCAAATCAGATCTGAACCACCCATTTTCCCACCACTTCCTTCTCTTTCTCTCAATCCTGTAATTGCTAAAGCAGCCATTTAAATACAGACAGCCTCCCTTTTTTTCTAAACCTGGCATTTTTACAAAGTAAACAAATCAATAACTCAATGCATCCAAAGGTCTCTTATGGCAGTTATGTCTGACCCCTGTGTCTGCTAATGGGGACAGAGTCAGAACACAATGGATCCCAAGAGATGTAGCTAGATTTCTTCTTTTTATTTCCCTTTTCCCCCTCCCTCCTTTTTTCCTTCCCAAACCTTTCCAGTATGACAAATCCCACCATTCGTTTTGCCCATAATATCCTCCATTCATCATCCCAAACAGAAAATCTAATGTCCTGAAACTGTTTTTATTGCTTTCTTGTCAGTTTTTGGTTCCCTTTCATCCATTGTATTTGTTTAAATAAATGCTGTCATGATTCTTTCTTTAAAAACCCACTTTCCTATCATTGGTGTTTTCAATGGTGTTGGTGCTCCATTCAGAGCGGGGTAATTAATGTGATGAAGTGCGAGCTGGCCTCCGGTGTGCCCTCACAACAAGGTTCTTCATTAGATCCTCGTTGCCTTTCATAATCATGAGATGGTTGTGTGCATTTTCTCCAATGCAGACTAATTAACTTTTTCCACCACCTCTAGTTCTTCGTTTTCACAAGCTGCTCGAGGGCAGGGATCCTCTGCCAAGAAGAAAACCCTCATTCAGCTCTTTCAATCATCGGTGATGACTCAAAAGGAGTACATGGATCGTTTGATCCTCACAATCAGAACCAGCCCTATGATCAACCCAATTGAGTCAACAAGTGGATGGTAGAGCTGACCCCATCAATCTCTTGGAGTTGGAAGGGACCTGTGCTGGCACAGCTGTGCCAGGAGATTTGATTCTTTTTCTTGCACTGTTAGTTTGTTTAAATATATCTGGGCCATGCATTTTGCAATTGGGTAGCTTTCCCCAGGTTGCAGTCATAGGGCCAACAACCTATCAATCAACGTTAGAGCCTTTAGATCCACCCCTTTCCCCAGGTTTAGTTCAGTCTCACCGTTTGGAGCCTTACAGCAGGACGTGTGGGCTTTTCTCTGCCCCACCTGCAAAAAGCTTCACCTCTACAGCTTTTGCTGGGGAAAAAAGGATATTGTCGAAGGCTTTCATGGCCAGAATCACTGGTTTGTTGTAGGTTTTGGGGGGCTATATGGCCATGGTCTAGAGCAGTGTTTCTCAACTTGGGGGTCGGGACCCTTGGAGGGGTTGCGAAAGGGTGTCAGAGGGGTCACCAAAGACCACCAGAAAACACAGTATTTTCTGTTGGTCATTGAGGTTCTGTATGGGACGTTTGGCCCAATTCTATCCTTGGTGGGCTTCAGAATGCTTTTTGATTATAGGTGAACTATAAATTCCAGCAACTGCAACTCCCAAATGTCTATTTTCCCCAAATTCCACCAGTGTTCAAATTTGGGGATATTGAGTATTTGTGCCAAGTTTGGTCCAGATCCATCATTGTTTAAGTCCACAGTGCTCTCTGGATGTAGGTGAACTACAACTCCCAAACTCAAGGTCAATGCCTATCAAACCCTTCCAGTATTTACTCATAGGAGTTCTGTGTGCCAAGACTGGTTCAATTCAGTCATTGGTGGAGTTCAGAATGCTCTTTGATTGTTTATGAACTATAAATCTCAGCAACTACAACTCCCAAATGACAGCATCAATCTCCCCTTCAACCCCACTAGAATTCAATTTTGGGCATATCAGGCATTTGTGCCGAATTTGGTCCAGTGAATGAAAATACATCCTGCATATCATAACAATTCATAACAGCAGCAAAATTACAGTTGTGATGTAGCAACAAAAATAATGTTATGGTTGGAGGTCACCACAACATGAGAGAACTGTATTAAGGGGTCATGGCATTAGGAAGGTTGAGAAACACTGGTTTAAATAATGTACCAGTAAGGCCTTATTGCGGACCACCATGAGAATTTCGGGGGGGGGGGGGAATGAAGCCCCCCCCCCGGCCATGCATTTTGCAATTGGGTTGCTTTCCCCAGGTTGCAGTAATAGGGTCAACAACTTATCAATCAACGTTAGAGACTTTAGATCCGCCCCTTTCGCCAGGTTTAGTTCAGTCTCACAGTTTGGAGCCTTACAGCAGGACGTGTGGGCTTTTCTCTGCCCCACCTGCAAAAAGCTTCACCTCTACAGCTTTTGCTGGGGGAAAAAAGGATAATTATTGTCGAAGGCTTTCATGGCCGGAATCACTGGGTTGTTGTAGGTTTTTTCAGGCTATATGGCCATGGTCTAGAGGCATTCTCTCCTGATGTTTCACCTGCATCTATGGCAAGCATCCTCAGAGGTAGTGAGGTCTGTTGGAACTAGGAAAAAGGGTTTATATATCTGTGGAATGACCAGGGTGAGACAAAGGACTCTTGTCTGCTGGAGCTAGGTGTGAATGTTTCAACTGACCACCTTGATTAGCATACAATGGCCTGACTGTGCCTGGAGGAAACTTTTGTTGAGAGGTGATTAGATGTCCTTGTTTGTTTCCTCTATGTTGTTGTGCTGTTGCGATTTTAATCTGGCTACAAGTATTAAAAAAAACTCTAAAATCGCAACAGCACAACAACAGAGAGAAGCATTTGTTTGACATGTTGAAGATCTGAGAAGTGTTTGTTTAAATTGTTGAACTTTTCAAGCATCTAAAGACTTTTGTATAGGAGAATCCTTAGGGCCTCTCAGCCAAGGCAACCCGGCTTCCCACTGGGCACAAAGAGTGCGTCCTGTTCAAAAGACAATTCTTATAGGCCCAGCACAGGTAAATCAGCTGTTAAACTGGAGAACCATGCCTTTAAGCTGCCAAGGATAAAGATAGGCCACTACAAAAATATATATTTGGTTAGCAGAGGATGGCTTTCTTGCATCCGTAATGTTTTCCTGCATCCATAATAACATCGAGCCCCATGAAATAATAATAATAATAATAATAATAATAATAATAATAATAATTAATAATAATAATAAATCTTTATCTATACCCCGCTACCATCTCCCACAGGACTCGGTGCGGCTTACAAGAGGCCGAGCCCAAATACATCAATAAAACACAACAACAATAAATAACTCATAACAAAGCAAAACAATAACAATAATCTCACGACTCAATTAAAAACCTGTGGCAGGGCCAAATGTAATGATTAAAATTTTAAAAATGCTGGGCATGTCCGAGGGAAATAGGATGGATATTGTTGGGCTTCAGCCTGATCCTGATCTGTGTGAACCGGATTCTCTGATAGTTTTTCCAACTGAGCAAGCTCTCCCTGACCCTGACAGTGTGGAATCTGTTGTTGATACAGAGGTCAACGGTGATGAAAATGAAACTCAACAGCTGGAGGAAAATGTTTTGGAAACTAGCCGTGATATCTCTCCACCTGGGGTTTTTAATGAGGACCAAAGAGAGCAGATAGTTAGAGACAGAAATATTTCCCAGTTTCTATGAAGGTCACATCGTTTACAGGAGAGACAGGCCCAGGCTCCAAAGTCAAGGGGCGTTTCAAAGAATAGCTTCTTTGGTTTAAGAGGGTTCCTGCCGGGTGCCTCTTTAGATCAAGCAACGTTTGGGACTGTGGCTGTGCCTTGGCAGAATTCCTGTGTTTCATGGCCGGTAATCCCAGAGGCTTGTATTTATCAAGTTCATGGTTAGTAAAAGACTAACAGGTTCCTGGTTCTTGTATTGTGGCTTTTGAAATTTTGCTCAAGTTCAGAGATTCTACTGACTGCTGTGTTTTTCTGTGGCTTTTTGAGTTTGCATTTACCTTTTTTTTTGTAACCAATTTTTCATCAATAAACAAGGATTACTTTTCCTACAGTCCAGTGTGGTGGATTTAATCTTATGGTCTTGTTTCTTGAACTGGGATGCAACAGATATTTTAGGGATAGGTGGGTGTGCAGACAATTCTAAATCTCTCGTAAAGTGAATTTGGGACATATTGTTTAGGGTTCCTTATTCTGGGAAGGCACGCTGGAACATCCATGTTTTCAAGCTCCTTCTAAAGACTGCCAATGTTGGGACCTGCCTGATGTCCTTGGGAGGGAGTTCCAGAGTCATGGGGCCATCATCGAGAAGGCCCTGTCCCTCGTTCCCACCAATCGCGCTTGCGATGCAAGTGGGATCGTGAGCAGGGCCTCTCCTGATGAACGAAGGGATCGTGTGGGTTCGTATATGGAAATGCGGTCACACAGGTAGATGGGTCCCAAACCGGGCACTACAACCAACCATCCCAATTAGGAACCACAGGGCACCACAACCAACC
Organism: Anolis sagrei; assembly: GCF_037176765.1. Lineage (NCBI taxonomy): Eukaryota > Metazoa > Chordata > Lepidosauria > Squamata > Anolidae > Anolis > Anolis sagrei. The sequence goes on along the minus strand of NC_090031.1, from coordinate 12,043,529 downwards.
ATCCCAATTTGGCACCACACCAGTATCCTTTCATTTCTGTTTTCAGATTTCTCAGCCCAGTGTACTGAAATACACTTCGTGGTGGAGCTGTTTCTCTCAGAGCCATCTTTCTTCCCATGTCTCCCCTCCTCTCATAAATACATACCCCTCCCTCCAGGGTCTTGCTGGTTCCCACTGGGCTGAAAAGCAATAAAAAGTCAAGAAGAAGTATGGCCTCTCTTCGCGCCTTTGTCATGCGGATGAATAGCAGTGCACAAAGCACTCAATGCTATCGGGTGAAAGGAAGTTGCTGCCCCAGCAAAAGTAAATTCCGCAGCAGTGTTGTGTCACTCGCAACCTGGCCAGAGGACTGCAGCCTGGCAATGAAGGGAGGGAGGGGGTCTTTTTTTCCTCCCAGGAAAGGACATTTTAGAGAAAGCTCCAAGGTTGTTTGTTCTGCTGGGTCTTTTTGTTGCTTGGATTTTGCATTCCAAAGAAACCTTGCTTCCAACCTGCCCATGACAGTAAACAGTTGGCAAATGGTTCAGAGCTTTCATTTCGGCTGGAAGCTGGCTTGCGTTCTTTTTCTTCTATGTCACAGAAATAAATCTCTCTCCAAAAAAATGGTAACTTGAAACTCAGGTATCTGTGAGCATCTCAGAGAATCTGTCACCGAGGCCTCGATGTGGAGAGCCGTTATCTTGCCTTCTCAGTCTTCTTTGGATATTCATCTCTTTCTTTCTCTTTAATATTCTCCCCTCCTTCCTTTGGGCACACTGATCAGGTTGTGAGTCTGTGTCTGAGGCAGAGATAGGGCCAAACTCTTAGGCTGGAGTCTTGAAGATGAAGTAAACGCAAGCTTTACTTGTGTTTCAAAGGCCAAGAACATCCCATTGCTATGCTATGTTTTGCCTCCCAATCTGAGTCCCCAAATCCTTCTTAAAATCCAGGAAATTGCTTTGCATCTTTGTTGGTTTTGGAAAATGGAAATCTCCAGAACCTTTTGGAGATTTTATGATGTTTGGAAAAGGATGACCTTGTTAGCAGTCATTTTGAAAATGTGGCCATAACCTCTTGGTAAAAGCATGACCTATTAGAGTCATAACCTTTTGGGAAAATGGCATTCATGCAAGACAATTCGGTTTCTCAGCTGTTAATGCAATACAATATAATGCTAATAATAATTATATTACATGTAATAATATTATTAATATTACAATATAATTGTATAATACAATATAGTAATGTATAATACTGATATTGTACTATGCTAATAATATAATATATTGTGTATGTATGTATGTATATGTGTATGTGTATGTGTATGTGTGTGTATATATATACACACACAAGGAGCCCCCGGTGGCGCAGTGGTTTAAAGCACTTAGCTGCTGAGCTTGTTGATCGAAAGGTCGCAGGTTCGATTCCGGGGAGCGGCGTGAGCTTCCGCTGTCAGCCCTAGCTTCTGCCAACCTAGCAGTTCGAAAACATGCAAATGTGTGTAGATCAATAGGTACCGCTCCGGCGGGAAGGTAACGGCGCTCCATGCAGTCATGCCGGCCACATGACCTTGGAGGTGTCTACAGACAACGCCGGCTCTTCGGCTTAGAAATGGAGATGAGCACCACACCCCAGAGTCAGACATGACTGGACTTAATGTCAGGGGACTACCTTTACCTTTACCTATATATATACACACACACACCACGCGTCGCTGTGGCCCACATGGGGGTTCTGTGTGGAGGTTTGGCCCAATCCTATTGTTGGTGGGGTTCAGAATGCTCTGTTATTGTAGGTGAACTATAAATCCCAGCAACTACAACTCCCAAATGTCAGGATTCTACTTTACCCAAACTCTACCAGTTTGGTCCAGACCCATCATTGTTTGAGTCCACAGTGATCTCTGGATGTAGGTGAACTACAACTCCAAAGCCAAAGGACACTGCCCACCAAACCCTTCCAGTATTTTCTGTTGGTCATGGGAGAACTGTGTACCCAGTTTGGTTCAATTCCATCGTTGGTGGGGTTTAGAATGTTCTTTGATTGTAAGTGAACTATAAAACCCAGCAACTACAACTCCCAAATGACAAAATCTTTTTTTTTTTTAGTGAAGGACATACATTGGGTTGTTAAGTGCCTTGTGTCCAAATTTGGCGTCAATTCGTCCAGTGGTTTTTGAGTTCTATTAATCCCACAAACGAACATTACATTATATATAAGCCACTCTTGAGTCCCTTTCGGGGTGAGCAGGGTGGCATATAAATGTCATAAATAAAGAAATAAATAAACTGATATCCTGAATATCTCTTTGAGACAAAGATATGCCAATAAAAAAACCACATATATATGTATATATAGCAGAGTTTCAGAAGTGTTCTTTTGAGTTGCTCAAAAACATCTACTCTCCCTTAAAATATATTTGCCTTTAATTCGTGCTCTCAAGAGACCAAAACAAGTAAACGTCTTTAAAAGTAGCATAGTTGGTTTTACTCACAAACCACTTTGACCAAGGACTACTTGACCAGAGACCATTTTGACGAGAGACCACTTGACCTGAGACCACTTGACCAGGGACTACTTGACCAGGGACTACTTTGACCAGGAAATACTTGGCCAGAGGCCACTTTGACTAGGGACCACTTTGACCAGGGACCACTTGACCAGGGACTACTTGACCAGGGACTACTTTGACCAGGAAATACTTGGCCAGAGGCCACTTTGACTAGGGACCATTTTGACCAGGGACCACTTGACCAGGGACTACTTGACTAGGGACTACTTTGACCAGGAAATACTTGGCCAGAGGCCACTTTGACTAGGGACCACTTTGACCAGGGACCACTTGACCAGGGACTACTTGACCAGGGACTACTTTGACCAGGAAATACTTGGCCAGAGGCCACTTTGACTAGGGACCACTTTGACCAGGGACCACTTGACCAGGGACTACTTGACCAGGGACTACTTTGACCAGGAAATACTTGGCCAGAGGCCACTTTGACTAGGGACCATTTTGACCAGGGACCACTTGACCAGGGACTACTTGACTAGGGACTACTTTGACCAGGAAATACTTGGCCAGAGGCCACTTTGACTAGGGACCACTTTGACCAGGGACCACTTGACCAGGGACTACTTAACCAGGGACTACTTGACCAGGTGCCACTTGACCAGGGACAACTTGACCAGGGACCACTTGACCAGGGACTACTTAACCAGGGACCACTTGGCCAGGGACCACTTTGACCAGAGACCACTTGACCAGGGGCTACTTGACCAGGGACCACTTTGACCAGAGACCACTTGACCAGGGGCTACTTGACCAGGGACCACTTTGACCAGAGACCACTTAACCAGGGACCACTTTGACCAGGGACCACTTGACCAGGGACCACTTGGCCAGGAACCACTTGACCAAGGACCACTTGACCAGGGACCACTTTGACCAGGGACTACTCTCCAACATTAGTATCAAAAAGGGTTACGAATCGGTTTTTGGACAACTTTTGAAAATTGCTGAAAATGCTGAAAATTACATTGGATAGACCACATCAGCTCTAGTTTCTGATACAAAACATATGTCATCGTCAGCGACAGGGAGAAGTAGCAGGTGGCATGAAAGGAGTAGAAATAAAATAAATTAAATAACATCAATAAATAAAGAGGAAGGAGGCTCGTGAACCGGATTTTTGTCCTTGCAGCCCATGGTGGTTCACGGTCCACAGGTTAAGAACCACTGGTCTAGTCTGAAAATCCAATGGAGTTCTCTAAGCATACTGTTCCTACTGAAGTCTAAAGCAATCTGTTCCTGCTGGCATCTGAAAGCAAACTGGAGTCTGAGTTCTGAACAGACTCCTTCCTGGTTTGTTGTAAGTTTTTTCGGGCTATATGGCCATGGTCTAGAGGCATTCTCTCCTGACGTTTCACCTGCATCTATGGCAAGCATCCTCAGAGGTAGTGAGGTCTGTTGGAACTAGAAAAAAGGGTTTATAAATCTGTGGAATGACCAGGGTGGGACAAAGGACTCTTGTCTGCTGGAGCTAGATGTGAATGTTTCAACTGACCACCTTGATTAGCATATAATGGCCTGACAGTGCCTAGAACAAACTTTTGTTGAGATGCGATTAGATGTCCTTGCTTGTTTCTTCTCTGTTGTTGTGCTGTTGTAATTTTAGAGTTTTTAAATACTGGTAGCCAGATTTTGTTCATTTTCATGGTTTCCTCCTTTCTGTTGAAATTGTCCCCTTCTTCTTTATTTTATTACTAGCTGTCCCCTGCCACGCCTTGCTGTGGCCCACTTTGTTGGTCATGGGGGTTCTGTGTGGGAGTTTTGGCCCAATTCTATCAGTGGTGGGGTTCAGAGTGCTCTTTGATTGTAGGTGAACTATAAATCCCAGCAACTACAACTCCCAAATGACAAAATCAATTTTTTGAGTGAAGGACATAGATTGGGTTGTTAGGTGTCTTGTGTCCAAATTTGGTGCCAATTCGTCCAGTGGTTTTTGAGTTCTGTTAATTCCACAAACGAACATTACATATTTATTTATATAGATAAAATGGAGTCTGAGTTCTGAACAAGCCCAGACCTGATCACATGGTCTGCAGCCCCTTCCACAACGAAGAGTTAAAGAAAAATTGCATACCTATATACACATATAAAAATATAGTAAGCAATCTGAATTATATACATAGCAAATAACTAGTGCAGGCTTGAAGTAGGCTGCTATTTCCAACTGCGTGTTTTTAAAAACATTTTTCATTCATTTGAGTTTAATTTTATAATTTCCTCTCTTGTTTTGTTTTAATATGATAATTACTTGTATTCTCTTTGTATCCTTAGGTTGGTCTGGCTGTGGGACTCCCTCGGAACGGATGAATAGAAATAATAGCGCTAATCACAGAAATAAACAAAATATGAACAAAAGGATGGGGGAGAGGAGGCAGCTAAGACCTGGAGGCATGTTTTTGTTTGTTTAGAGGGAAAATCATTTATTTATTTATTTATCGTGTCAGGGCAACCAGTCAATTATATTACATTTCTTATAGAACAAAGCAAAAAAACCAGACAAAATACGAAAATTGTGAGTTTGGTAGTTGGTTAAATGTCCTTTGACCAGTATCTGGCCACTTGGAGTGCCTCTGGTGTTGCCATAAGAAGGTCCTCCATTGTGCATGTAGCAGGGCTCAGGGTGCATTGCAGCAGGTGGTCTGTGGTTTGCTCTTCTCCACACTCGCATGTTGTGGATTCCACTTTGTGGCCCCATTTCTGAAGGTTGGCTCTGCATCTCGTGGTGCCAGAGCGCAGTCTGTTCAGCGTCTTCCAAGTCACCCAGTCCTCTGTATGCCCAGGGGGTAGTCTCTCATTTGGTATCAGCCATTGATTGAGGTTCTGGGTTTGAGCCTGCCACTTTTGGACTCTCACTTGCTGAGGTGTTCCAGCGAGTGTCCCTGTAGATCTAAGAAAACTATTTCTAGATTTAAGTCGTTGACGTGCTGGCTGATACCCAAACAGGGGATGAGCTGGAGATGTCTCTGCCTTGGTCCTTTCACTATTGGCTGCTACTTCCCGGCAGATGTCAGGTGGTGCAATACCGGCTAAGCAGTATAATTTCTCCAGTGGTGTAGGGCACAGACACCCCGTGATAATGCGGCATATCTCATTAAGAGCCACATCCACTGTTTTAGTGTGGTGAGATGTATTCCACACTGGGCATGCATACTCAGCAGCAGAATACCACAGCGCAAGGGCAGATGTCTTCACTGTATCTGGTTGTGATCCCCAGGTTGTGCCAGTCAGCTTTCGTATAATATTGTTTCTAGCACCCACTTTTTGCTTGATATTCAGGCAGTGCTTCTTGTAGGTAAGAGCACGGTCCAGAGTGACTCCCAGGTACTTGGGTGCGCTACAATGCTCCAGTGGGATTCCTTCCCAGGTGATCTTCAGAGCTCGGGATGCTTGTCTGTTCTTGAGATGAAAGGCACATGTCTGTGTTTTAGATGGATTAGGGATCAGCTGGTTTTCCCTGTAATAGGCAGTAAGAGCACTTAGAGCTTCAGAAAGCTTCTGTTCTACCATCTCAAAGCTCCCTGCTTGAGCAGTAATGGCACGATCATCACATAAGTAATTTGTGAGCGACAAATTAGAGGGAAATCATTGTCTCCAAATCATACTGATTTTTCCCCCAAAATGATGGAGATTAGAAAGCTTTTGAGACTGACGAAATGCCTCTTTGGCACTTATAGGGTTCAATGTGCCCGCCTGATTTAGTGCGGCTTGTTTTTCCGAACCCAAGTATGTAAGAGCAAGAAACCAAAAGGTACTGAGACAGAAAAACAATGAAATAAATCATGGATGATAGCCTGTGACATCCTACTTTCCGATTTCAAAAAAAAAATGTATGTGCCTGTGCATATATCAGAGAGAGAAAGAGAACGATAAGAACTCGTGATAGTCCGTGCCAAAATATGTTTGTTTGGAACAGAACTGCCTCATTCTCCAGAGAAAGAAGATAGTAAAATGGTCAGAAGTGTTCCCATTAAAATCACGCTGGGGATTTGGAGAGCTGCAAAAACCTTCTCCAAGCTCGGCTCTCTTCTCCCTTTGCAGCTCACAGAGAGGCTTGCTCATCTCCAAACCTTTGCCTTCCCTAATGCAAGGAAACTAAAGCAGAATAGAGAAAAACATGTAGCCTCTTTGCAGAAGAGCCAAGCAGGCGCAAAAAGAAGAAGGCTGAATTTCCCTCCCTTTGGCCCCAGTGCCAGGATCTGGCAGGCATCCTAGGACACAGACAATAGACTGCTGATTGTCTGCAAGCGCTTTCCTTTTGGCAGAGGCTTTGCCAGTAGCATTTCCTGCAGCCTGGTTCATGGAGCTGCTACACAAGGTCTGATATGTAGCAAGGTGTGATGGAGGGGGGAGTGGAAAGAGGCATGAAGGGTAGCCAGTAGGCTTATGCAATTCAGGTAAACCTTGACCCCTTATCATGTCCCATCTTTTGGTAGGGGGCGTGATCTATTTTTGGGAGGCCTCCCAAAATCAGGAGGGCAAATATCTGTTTTTGCTTTGGGGTGCCAAAAGATCAATTTTTTATCAGTCCATTATGGGGAGGGGACTTCCCAGGTTCCCCTTCACATCACATGCATTTAGGCCCTAGAGCAGTGGTTCTCAACCTTCCTAATGCTGCGACCCCTTAATACAGTTCCTCTTGTTGTGGTGACCTCCAACTATAACATTATTTCCATTGCTACTTCATAGCTGTAATTTTTCAACTGTTATGTATCGTCATATGCATATCTGATCTGCAGGATGTATTTTCATTCACTGGACCAAATTTGGCACGCATACCTAATACACTCAAATTTCAATACTGGTGGGGTTGGGGGGATTGATTTTGTAATTTGGGAGTTGTAGTTGCTGGGATTTATAGTCCACCTACAATCAAAGAGCATTCTGGACTCCACTGATGATGGAATTGAACCAAACTTGGCACACATAACTCCCACGAACAAGAGAAAATACTGGAAGGGTTTGGTGGGCACTGACCTTGAGTTTTGGAATTGTAGTTCACCTACATGCAGAGAGCACTGTGCACTCAAACAATGATGGATCTGGACCAAACTTGCATTAATACTCAATATACCCAAATGTAAACACTGGTGGAGTTTGGGGAAAATAGACCTTGACATTTAGGAGTTGTAGTTGCGGGATTTATAGTTCACTTAAAACCAAAGAGCATTCTGAACACCACCAATGATGGAATTGAACCAAACTTGGCACGTGGAATTCCCATGAGTAACAGAAAGTAGTGGAAGGGTTTGGTGGGCATTGACCTTGAGTTTGGGAGTTGTAGTTCACCTACATCCAGAGAGCACTGTGGACTCAAACAATGATGGATCTGGACCAAACTTAGCATTAATACCCAATATGCCCAAATGTGAACACTGGTGGAAATTGGGGAAAATAGACCTTGACATTTGGTAGTTGTAGTTGCTGGACTCTATAGTTCACCTACAATCAAAGAGCATTCTGAATCTCACCAATGATAGAATTGGCCCAAACATTCCACACATAACCCCCATGACCAACAGAAACTGTGTTTTCTGATGGTCTTTGGCGACCCCTCTGACACCAACTTGTGACCCCCCCAGGGGTCCCGACCCCCAGGTTGAGAACCACTGCTCTAGAGGAGAGGTGCTTTATGAGGCTTCTTACCAGTTTCTCTACTCTAGAGGAGAAGTGCTTGGCTGCAGGCAGGCGTGCATGCTTTCTAGGCCTGTTACGTTTATTTATTTATTTACAGTATTTATATTATTTATTTACTTACTTACTTACTTTATTTATATACCGCTTTTCTCAGGCGACTCAAAGTGATGAACAACATCAATACAAAACATCACGAGACAAGTATAGGGCAATTAAAACAATTGTAACATAAATCATGTATAACAATCATTAGCGCCTCAACAGTAAAATCAGAATCCAGTCTCATCATCCATTATTCTGTATTCCTATGTCCAATTACACTGTTCAATCAAATGCTTGTTCGAACAGCCAGGTCTTCACTTTCCTCCGAAATGCCAGCAGGGACGGGGCCGATCTGATATCTGCAGGCAGGGCGTTCCACAGCTGAGGGGCCACCACTGAGAAGGCCCTGTCTCTCGTCCCCGCCAAGCGTGCCTGTGATGCAGGGGAGAAAGGGAGCAGGGCCTCCCCAGATGATCTTAGTGTCCTAGTCGGTTCATAGGAGGCGATGCGTTCAGAGAGGTAAGTAGGGCCAGAACCGTTTAAGGCTTCATAGGCTAACGCCAGCACTTTGAATTGTGCCAGGTAGCAAACTGGCAGCCAGTGGAGCTGGCGCAACAGAGGAGTTGTATGCTCCCTGAATGCCGCTCCTGTTAGTATCATGGCTGCCGAACGCTGGACCATTTAAAGCTCTGAGCAGTCTTCAAAGGCAACCCCACATAGAGAGCATTGCAGTAGTCTATATGGGATGTAACCAGAGCAGGGACTACCGTGGCCAAGTCAGACTTCCTAAGGTACGGGCGCAGCTGGCGCACAAGTTTTAACTGTGCAAATGCTCTCCTGGTCACCGCTGAAACCTGGGGTTCTAGGCTCAGCAACGAGTCCAAGATCACACCCAAGCTGCGCCCTTCTCACCCCTCAGGGAACTCAGGGCAGATTACAATGTACATATACATGGCAAACATTCAATTCCATAGACACACAACATATATAGACAGATACACAGAGGCTATTTAACATTCCAGCTTTTTCATGAGGGTATTCTGGCCACCAGGGGAGCTGTCGCTTCACTGTCCATTTGTGACACTGATGGAGTACTTCCTCATTCTTTGCATGCTTGCTGGAGATTTTTATGGCATCGTAAATTAGCCTCCCCACATAAGCGGTACCTAAATTTCCTACTTGACAGATGCAACTATCATTCAGGCTGCAAAGGTTTGTTTTTAATTGTGTGTTGTTTTATTGATAATGTTGTTTATCTTATTGTCTATGTTTTTAAATTGCTTTATTGTTGTTTTATTGCTTGTATTGTTGTGTTTGGGCTTGGCCTCATGTAAACCGCACTGAGTCCCTTGGGGAGATGGTAGTTGACAGCAAGCTACACAAATTGGTCAGAAGCTCACTCCGACCCGGGCTGGTTTCGAACTCATGACCTTTCATACTTCAACATTTTAAAGCTTACTCACCCAATGACACACAGTACTCACATCAACACAATCACCATAAACAGCTTGCATTCTCTGATGAATCTCCTTTGGGGTGACACCTTCTGCTGTCAAGAATTCAATGACTGCATGTTGCTTAAGTCGCATTGACTGACCATCTGCGCAGGGTTCCATATTTCGCATTTTAACAACACAACCATTCAATGGTAAAGCTTCCCACCAAAATGGAACTGTGGAGGAGAGTCTACTGAACAAGCCAGTACCTGCCGCATACCAGTACTGCCATCTGTTGAGGAGTTATAAAGGTGGAGGCATTACTTTTCATTCAACCCTTGTATATTTCCAAATTGTGGCAATCCTATAGCAAGCCTATCATGGCCTGTACTTGGCAAGATCTATTAGGAGAGGAGATTGCCATTGTCTTCTGTGTGCATCAAGTAACTACCGTGTCACCCAAGAACACCCAGTGGGTATCTGTCCCGCTCTTAATGGCTGGACTGGAACTGAAAGTGCCCAGAGTTCAGAGGCCATAGCAAGAATCACTATCCAGAACCAACCAGTCCAAGATCAATAAGCCATAAATCAGATCAGAGTCCAAGCAGTTGAGACAGAAGAGTCGTAAACAGTTTGAGAGTCACAAATCAGTACTTACGACAGATGGGGTGAGAGGTGAACTAAACATTTGCTTCCAGTAATTTGACTGGAGAGAGCTCTCTGCTTATAATGCTCATCTTCCTAGCCAAGACCAAAACCACACCGTTTTAAAATACTTCATCTCACAGTTGTGTGAAGATAACCTCTCATTGTGTCAGTGAGGAAGAAGCTGCTTCAGATGCCAAAGGGTAGGGAGAGGCCATTCTTCCAGCTTCCCTTCTTGCTCAACTACAGGAGGACTTGGCTGCCTATCTGCTGTGGTCCATCTGCTACATTTACATGAGGAAGATGAACTCTCAAAGGGAAACATGACAGTTTCCATGCCCTGCTCTCTTGGAGGAACCAAAACAATAACTCCATTCTGGTTCTCAATGTTCGTGATGTAGGTTTAATGATGATCAGAATCCTGTTTGTATCTTTGGGCCATGGTTGGCATAATTAGTTAAACTCTTGTGCTGCTGATCAGAAGGTCGGCAGTTCAAAGCCCCGGGCCATGTTGAGCTTCTGCTGTTAGTCCTAGCTCCTGCCAATCTAGCAGTTCAAAAACATGCAAATGTGAGCAGATCAATAGGTACGAAGGTTAGAAAGGTACCCATGCAGCCATGTCGGCAACGTGACCAGGAGGTGTCTACAGACAACAGGCTCCTTGGATTGGAAATGGAACAAGAATACCTCCCAATGGCCAGAACTGAGCATCACCTCCAGAAGCCGGAAATGAAAGGGGAAGCCTTTACCTTTGTTCTGAGTATTTGTCTGCCATTGTTATTTCACTGTATTAAAGGCATTGAATGTCAGAGGCAGCCCTAGGTAATTTTCAACAGTAAGCAAACAGTATTTTGCCCCCCACCCACAACCATGCCTCGAGTTTATTCAGGCATGGGATGCATCTATACTGTAGGATTAATGAAGCTTGACACCACTTTAACTGCCCTGGCTCAATGCTGTGGAATCCTGGGATTTGAAATTTGGGGAGGCACCAGCACATTAGGGCAGAAAAGGCTACAGACCTTGCAAAACTTCATCTCCCAAAATCCCATGGCATTGAATGCAGTTTGGCCCCACTTTAACTGTCACAGGCACCCATCCTCTTCTTATTTATTTATTTACAGTATTTATATTCTGCCCTTCTCAGGGCGGATTACAATGTACATAGACATTGCAAACATTCAATGCCATAGATACACAACATATATAGACAGACACAGAGGCAATGTAATATTCTAGCTTTTCATGAGAATATTCTGGCCACCAGTGGAGCTGTTGCTTCACCGTCCATTTGTGACATTGATGAAGTACTACCTCATTCTTTGCAGGCTTGCTGGAGATTTTTATGGCATCGTAACTTAGTTAAATTAGCCTTCCCGCGTTGGCGGTCTCCCTGTTGTTCCAGTTCCACTGGCTGTCTGTCCACCTCCGAACTCAATTCGAAGTGCTGGTTCTGACCTATAAAGCTCTATACGGTTCTGGCCTAGCTTAATTGTCTGAATGCATCCACCCCTATTAGGCCTGGGTAACAACAGAAAAATTTGTTTCTAAAATCGATTTGTATTTGGGGGTTTTTTTTTGTTTCGATATTTAAAATAATTACAAAATTTTCCTTTTAAAAAGTTCGATATTTACGAAATTTCGTAAATGGTAAAAAATTAACGAATCGATTTCCGAAACAATAACGAATCGATTCGTTAATGGCGGACGTGACCGCAAAATACGCTAAAAAGCCTCCAAAACCTTCTGAAGCTTCCCTCTCCCTCTGTTGTTGACTGTTGGTGTGATATTATAATTTTTTTTCACTAATTAAACCATAAAACTGGCCCAGACATGCGGAAATAATAACGAAACGACCTCAAAACAATAACGAAACGAATACAATATCGAAATACGAAGCATTTACAAAACGTTTTTGAAAATTCGTTTTTTTAAATAATTGCTCCAGAATGGTTCGTTATCGTTTTGTAATTGAAAAAAATTAACGAATTATTAACGAATTACGAATTAACGAAACGAAACCGCCCAGCCCTAACCCCTATGTCCCACCTTGAAACCTAAGATCATCCGAGGAGGCCCTGTTCTCACTCCCATCAACAGTACAAATGTGCCTGGCGCGGACGAGAGACAGGGCCTTCTCGGTGGTGGCCCCCCACCTATGGTGGTGGCCCCCCACTCCCAATTGAGATAAGATTGGCCACCTCCCTCCTAGTTACATCCCGTATAGACTACTGCAACGCGCTCTACGTGGGGTTGCCTCTGAAGACAGTCCGGAAGTTTCAACTAGTCCAACGAACAGTAGCCAGGTTGCTAACAAGAGCGGCGCTCAGGGAGCATACAACCAGAGGCAGCCGTAGGTAATTTTCAATGGTAAGCAAACAGTATTTTGGTGCCCCCCCCCCCCCAACCAATCACTGATATATATTTTCTGTTCGTCGTGGGAGTTCTGTGTGCCATATTTGGTTCAATTCCATCATTGGTGGAGTTCAGAATGCTCTTTGATTGTAGGTGAACTATACATCCCAGTAACTACAGCTCACATATGTCAAGGTCTATTTTCCCCCAAGAGCACCTCAAGAGCACCCCTGGGCAAAATCAACCATACTGCAAACGCTTACTTTGCGTAATGGGTTGAGCCGCCCCTGCTAATACCCAAACAATGGATGGGCTGGAGATGTCACTGCCTTGGTCCTTTCACTAGAGAGCAGATCAGCTCCCTCTATCAGCTCCAGCTCCTCATGCGGGGATACAAGAGAAGCCTCCCACAAGGATCAAAACATCCAGGCGTCCTCTGGGCAACGTCCTTGCAGACGGCCAGTTCTCTCACACCAGAAGCGACTTGCAATTTCTCAAGTCACTCCTGACATGACAAAAAAAATGATGATGATGATGGGGTATTTCTGTTTCACAATTTACCTTCCCACCAGAGCGGTAATAATAATAATAATAATAATAATAATAATAATAATAATAATAATAGAGCCCCCGGTGGCGCAGTGGGTAAAACCGTGAGTCGCCCTAGGGCTGAGAACGGCAGTCTACAAGTGCAGTAAATAAATAAATAACCCCTGTGCTGGCAGGACTGAAGACCGACAGGTTGCAGGTTCGAATCCGGGGAGAGGCGGATGAGCTCCCTCTATCAGCTCCAGCTCCTCATGCGGGGACATGAGACAAGCCTCCCACAAGGATGATAAAACATCAAATCATCCGGGCGTCCCCTGGGCAACATCCTTGCAGATGGCCAATTCTCTCACACCAGGAGTCACTCCTGACACGACAAAATAATAATAATAATAATAATAATAATAATAATAATAATAATCCTTTATTTATACCCCGCTAACATCTCCCGAAGGACTCAGTGCGGCTTACAAGAGTCCGAGGCCCAACACATTAATAAAACAACACCATAACAAATACAACAATACATAAACTCATAAAACAAGCAATAAACATCAAAACAATAGCAATAAACATTAGACAATAACACCTTGACACATTTAAAACTAAGGCCGGGCCAAATGTAATGATTAAAATTTTAAAAATGCTGAACATGACAGGTGAGATGGATAGGTTTTTGGAGATAAGTGCGGTATCAATTGATCTACTCACATTTGCATGTTTTTGAACTGCTAGATTGGCAGAAGCTGGGGCTAACAGCAGGAACTCCCCCATCCCGCAGATTTGCACCTCCAACCTTGTGGTCACCAAGTTCAGCACAACCCCATGTGCATTTTCTTTTGTCACTGAACCAATATTTACCCAAAAAAAAGAGCAGCAGAAGCTGATCTGGAAGGTTTTTTTAAAATCTCTCTTTCTCTTTTTGCAAGCTGCTGAAAAAGCAACGGCTTCGGTTTGCACCTGGATGACTTTTGACATGCCACCGCTTTCCGGTGGCAGCTGATTGTCTCTCCAGCTTTAACAGAGGAAAGGTTTTATTTTTCCCTTTCACCTCCTCCCGGCTTTGTCTCAAGCAATCATGTGTGACTTCCAATGCTATAAAACATTCATAAGTTCGGTGGCTTTTAGCAAAATTTGGTTGCATGTCGCTCTATTTTTCCTGTCTCGCCGCCTTTTCCTTTCCCAGAGTTACATGATGCAGTGCGCTCCCCCAACATGGCCTGCCAGATCAGCTCTTTGAGAGAACGGTGCCGCATTAAATTTAGCATTCACACGGCACTTTGGAGCATCCGAGGCGCTTCACTTCACCTTCATTATCAGTTACTGCAGTTAGTTTCATTAATCCTCCCATGGACAGATAGGGAGACTATGCAGAATGGATTGTTTTTTTTCCATTCTAGGGACAGGAATGAATATCTATCTATCCAAATAAATAAAAATGTAATGTTCGTTTGTGGGATTAACATAACTCAAAAACCACTGGGCGAATTGACACCAAATTTGGACACAAGACACCTCTCAGGCTAATGTGTGACCATCACTCATAAAAACACTGAAAAACACAGCAGAAGGGACTTAAAAAAAAAACAAAAAACAACAACATTACAACGCATGCGCAAACCACATATATATACACAAACACACATATATGCATACACACACAAAACGCATACACAGAAAGGACGAAGGAAGGGAGAGAAGGAGAGCAGGAAGGAAAGAAAGAAGGGTAGATAAGGAAGGAGGGAGAGAAGAAGGGAAAGAAGGAAGGAAGGAGAGAAAGAAGGAAAGAAAGAAAGGTAGAGAAGGAAGGAGGGAGAGAAAGAGGAAGAGAAAAAAGGAGAGAAGAAGGGAAAGAAGGAGGGAAGGAGAGAAGGAAGGAAAAAAGAAGGGTAGAGAAGGAAGCGAGGAGAGGAGGGAAAGAGGGAAGGAGAGAAGGGTAGAGAAGGAAGGAAGGAGGGAAAGAAGGAAGGAGATAAAGAAGGAAAGACAGAAGGGTAGAGAAGGAAGGGAGGAGAGGAGGGAGAGAAAGAAGGAAGGAGAGAAGGGTAGAGAAGGAAGGAAGGAGAGAAGGAGGGAAAGAAGGAGGGAAGGAGATAAAGAAGGAAAGAAAGAAAGGGTAGAGAAGGAAGGGAGGAGGGGAGGGAGAGAAAGAAGGAAGGAGAGAAGGGTAGAGAAGGAAGGAAGGAGAGAAGGAGGGAAAGAAGGAAGGAAGGAGATAAAGAAGGAAAGACAGAAGGGTAGAGAAGGAAGGGAGGAGAGGAGGGAGAGAACAAAGGAAGGAGAGAAGGAGGGAAAGAAGGAGGGAAGGAGATAAAGAAGGAAAGTCAGAAGGGTAGAGAAGGTAGGAAGGAGAGAAGGAGAGAGAGAATGAAAGAAAAAAATGAAAGAGAAAAGGAAGGAGAAAAGGAACGAAAGAGAGAAAGAGGGAAGGAAGGAAGGAAGGAAGGAAGGAAGGAAGGAAGGAAGGAAGGAAGGAAGGAAGGAAGGAAGGAAAGAGACAAGACAGGATGGAACCAAAGAGCCAAGGAAGCAAGAAAAGGAACAGGTAGAGAAGGAAGAAAGAAGAAGGGGAAAAAAGAGGGAAGGAAGGAAGGAAAGAGGGAGAGAAAGAACAAAGGAGAGAAAGAGGGAGGGAAGGTTGGCCACAGCAATGCGTGGCGGGTACAGCTAGTCTATCTAAATAAAAATGTAATGTTCGTTTGTGGGACTAACATAACTCAAAAACCACTGGGCGAATTGACACCAAATGTGGACACAAGACACCTACTAACCCAAGGAGTGACCATCACTCAAATAAAATTGATTTTGTCATTTGGGAGTTGTAGTTGCTGGGAATTATAATCCACCTAAAATCAAAGAGCATTCTGAACTCCACCAATGATGGAATTGAACCAAACGTAGCACACAGGACTCCCATAAGTAACAGAAAACACTAGAAGGGTTTGGTGGGCATTGACCTTGAGTTTGGGAGTTGTAGTTCACCTACATCCAAAGAGTATTGTGGACTGAAGCAATGATGGATCTGGATCAAACTTGGCACGAATATTCCAAATGCTCAAATATGAACACAGATGGAGTTTGGGGGAAATAGACCTTGACATTTGGGAGTTGTAGTTACTGGGATTTATAGTTCACCTACAATCACAGAGCATTCTGAACCCCACCAATTGGGGCAAACTTCCCACACAGAACCCCCATGACCAACAGAAAATACTTAAGGTCATCCAGTCCCACTCCCTTCCCCAGGGCAAGAAAATGCAACCAAAGCCCTCCTGACAAAGAGCCATCCAGCTATAGATATAGATAAAGATATATGATTCACGCGCGCACACAGATACAGTATTCTAGATTTGAAGGGGACTCTTAAGGAAGGACAACTATATGTTGTTTTCATTGTGGGCAGGTTTTTGTACCAGGAAGGTCCTTACCATTACAGGCTCCTGAAGGTACCAAAGGAAAACGGATCTGCACGCAAGCCTAGTCAACAGAAGTACTTACTTACTTACTTATTTACTTAGGCGATCCCTCATTGTCCAAGTAGGATTGTCTTCCAAGATTGGTGTACTGGTCGTGGGTACGTAGGTGACTCTGGAGCCCTATTCTTGATTTGCATCTTCTTCCGCAGTGGAAGGTGGTTTCAGTCGGGGTTGGTTTGACATGCCTTCCTCTTGGCATGTTTCTCTCTTTTGCCCTCCATTTGTGCCTCTTCAAATTCTACAGCACTGCTGGTCACAGCTGGCCTCCAACTGGAGTGCTCAAGGGCCAGGGCTTCCCAGTTCTCAGTGTTTATGCCAGAGTTTTTAAAGTTGGCTTTGAGACCATCTTTAAATCTCTTTTCCTGTCCTCAAAAGAAGCATTGTGTCTAGATCGAGGGAAACAATCTAGACACAATATGGAGCCTCCAGTGGCACAGTGGGTTAAACCCCTGTGCCAGCAGGGCTGAAGGCTGACAGGTCACAGGTTCGAATCCAGGGAGAGTGCGGATGAGCTCCCTCTATCAGCTCCAGCTCCTCATGTGGGGACATGAGAGAAGCCTTCCACAAGGATGGTAAAAATACATCAAAAACATCCAGGGCATCCCCTGAGCAACGTCCTTGCAGATGTCCAATTCTCTCACACCAGAAGTGATTTGTAGATTCTCAAGTCGCTCCTGACATGACAAAAAAAAAGAGGACACAATAATATCACTAGTATTCGTTAGTTTACGTCCAGCTCTGTAATTCGTTCAGGTCATTTTGGATTCTGATTCTGTCCTCTGGGGTATTTCAAATTGGAGCCATCTGTAAACGTGACAAGCCATAACACTTTAATTGTCATCAACTACAGCTATTAGGGCTGGGCGGTTTCGTTCGTTAATTTCGTAATTCGTTATTGTTTCTTATTTAAATTAGCTTACAATCCGATATTGAGCCATGCAGGAGCAACTAAAAATCGAAACGAATTTTTCAATTTATTTCGTAATTGGTTTGTAATTGGTTCGAAATCGTTTCGAAATCATTTCGAAATTGTTTCGAAATTATTTCTGTATGTCTGGTGCAAGTTTCAGGGTTGTTGTTTGTTTTATCAGTGATAAAAAAATAAATTATCACACCAACAGTCAACAACAGAGGGAGAGGGAAGCTTCAGAAGTTCCCCCTGTCCCATTTGGAGGGTTTTTAAGCGTATTGCGCAATCGCGTCCGCCATTAACTAATCAATTCGTAATTGTTTCGTAATTTACGAAATTTCATATATTTTGAACTTTTTTAAAGAAAAATTTCGGAATTCTTTTAAAAAACGAAACGCAAAAACCCCCTAAAAACTAATCGAGTTTAGAAACAAATTTTTCCGTGGTTACCCAGCCCTACTAGCTATAGTTGTGTGGGGGTGCATTTTAGATCCTTCCTGACAATGGGGTTGGGTTGTGTGCCTGCTTTTCCAAAAGATGCCGACAGAGGGCATTGGCATCCAACTCTGAACCTTGCCAAAGTGTTTATTTTCATTTCATTTTAAATGCTCACAGTGAGGGATGTTTTTCCTCTCGCTTTAACCTTTGTGCATCCATTTCCTTGCTTCTGCCTCCATTCTTTTCCTTCCCTCTGAAGCCAGAGATGGAATCGGTTCTCTCTCTGGCTCTTTACATCTCTCCATCTCCCGCTCCCTCCCTCCTTCCATCTCTCTTTCTTTCTCTCTGGGGAAGAATTTAGCCAGGAGGGGGAAGAAGCAAGCGAGAAGCCCTTCTGTGAAAACCCTACAGCCAAGCGTGCCTTTGATAAATACCGCCTCAAGAGATCTCTGGGCTTGAAGGCAAAGTAGTGCCTCTGATCTACACTCCTGTCAACACAATCAAAAGTGCCACTAAGGCAGGCCAGGCAAGGAACTGCTTTGGAGAATGCCTCTCTCCTCTTTATACCCGACACATACATTGGTACATTTAATAACAGTGGCTCATAGATACCTTTCCTTTCCAGGCGTATTTAAGCATCTCAATTTCTTGGGAAGGCTGTCAGGGAAAAAAAGAAGATATTATTACACGTGCCAATGCATGTATAGGGTATAAATATGAGCAGATGGTGCCTGCCAGGAAATTGAGCGAAGCGTAAGGAAGGTCCGTAAGATTTCCGACTGGCTTATCTGAACAGAACACCTGAGGCCTGCAATAAAAATGTTGCATCGGGAGCAATCGTCCCCAGGTCTCCATTTCCTTCTCCCCGGGATTTGCAAAGCCAAGGCAATGGGGCATTTTGAATAGCAGCAATGGAGATAGCATCTACCACCAGCACCCCTGCCTATCACACTTTTCTTTCAACTCTGAGCCTAGCTGCAATTCTCACTGTAATGGTAAGGAAAGGTGTTGTAAATGTGCTCGGCCACAATATAGTGTCATGAACTATTCCTGTTGCAATGAGTAAGCATCAAGTGTAATGAGTTTTAGAGAAGACCAGTCTGTTGCACTCCAGGCCTGGAAACACCTTGGACCACCACACCACACAAGAGTCCAGGAATATAAGCAAACAGTTTATTGTAAAACATAAAGGTAAAGTAAAGGTAAAGGTAGTCCCCTGACATTAAGTCCAGTCACGTCTGACTCGCATATACAAAAGCAGTAATGAGAAAGAAAGCTACATAATCCAAAAAAGTTTTGTAACTGGTGATAACCAAACAACAATCTGAATGTCTCATAACATTCCAGAGGTGACAGAATCCAGGAACAGCCAGAAATCACAAGTCCACAAACAAAAAGGTTGTTGTTGTTCATTCGTTCAGTCGTCTCCGACTCTTCGTGACCTCATGGACCAGCCTACGCCAGAGCTCACTGTCGGCCGTTACCACCCCCAGCTCCCTCAAGGTCAGTCCAGTCACTTCAAGGATGCCATCCATCCATCTTGCCCTTGGTCGGCCCCTCTTCCTTTTGCCTTCCACTTTCCCCAGCATAATTGTCTTCTCCAGGCTTTGCTGTCTCCTCATGATGTGGCCAAAGTACTTCAACTTTGTCTCTAGTATCTTTCCCTCCAGTGAGCAGTCGGGCTTTATTTCCTGGAGGATGGACTGGTTGGATCTTCTCGCAGTCCAAGGCACTCTCAGCACTTTCCTCCAGCACCACAGCTCAAAAGCATCGATCTTCCTTCGCTCAGCCTTCCCTAAGGTCCAGCTCTCATATCCGTAGGTTACTACAGGGAATACCATGGCTTTGACTAGGCGGATCTTTGTTGCCAGTCTGATGTCTCTACTCTTCACTATTTTATCGAGACTGGACATTGCTCTCCTCCCAAGAAGTAAGCATCTTCTGATTTCCTGGCCACAGTCTGCATCTGCAGTAATCTTTGCACCTAGAAATACAAAATCTGTCATGGCCTCCACGGTTTCTCCCTCTATTTCCCAGTTGTCAATCATTCTTGTTGCCATAATCTTGGTTTTTTTAATGTTTAGCTGCAACCCAGTTTTTGCGCTTTCTTCTTTCACCTTGATTAGAAGGCTCCTCAGCTCCTCCTCGCTTTCGGCCATCAGAGTGGTGTCATCTGCATATCTCAGGTTGTTAATGTTTCTTCCAGCAATTTTCACCCCAGCCTTGCATTCATCCAGCCCCGCACATCGCATGATGTGTTCTGCATACAAGTTAAAAAGGTTGGGTGAGAGGATGCAGCCTTGCCGTACGCCTTTCCCAATCTTGAACCAGTCTGTTGTTCCGTGGTCAGTTCTGACTGTTGCTACTTGGTCCTTGTACAGATTCCTCAGGAGAGAGACAAGGTGGCTTGGGATGCCCATCCCACCAAGAACTTGCCACAATTTATTATGATCCACACAGTCAAAGGCTTTAGAATAGTCAATGAAGCAGAAATAGATGTTTTTCTGAAACTCCCTGCCTTTCTCCATTATCCAGCGGGTATTGGCAATCTGGTCTCTCGTTCCTCTGCCTTTTCTAAACCCAGCTTGAACATCTGGCAACTCTCGCTCCATGTATTGCTGGAGTCTTCCTTGAAGGATCTTGAGCATTACCTTACTGGCATGAGAAATAAGGGCCACTGTACGGAAGTTGGAGCAGTCTTTCGCATTTCCCTTTTTTGGTATGGGGATATAAGTTGATTTTTTCCAGTCTGATGGCCATTCTTGTGTTTTCCATATTTGCTGGCAAATGGCATGCATCACCTTGACAGCATCATCTTTTAAGATTTTAAACAGTTCAGCTGGGATCCCGTCGTCTCCTGCTGCCTTGTTGTTAGCAATGCTTCTTAAGGCCCATTCAACCTCACTCCTCAGGATGTCTGGTTCTAATTCATTCACCACACCGTCAAAACTATCCTCAATATTATTATCCTTCCTATACAGATCTTCTGTATAGTCTCGCCACCTTCTCTTGATCTCTTCAGCTTCTGTTAGGTCCCTGCCATCTTTGTTTCTTATCATACCAATTTTTGCCTGAAATTTACCTCCAATGTTTCTAATTTTCTGGAAGAGGTCTCTTGTCCTTCCTATTCTGTTGTCTTCTTCCACTTCCATGCACTGCTTATTTAAAAATAGTTCCTTATCTCTTCTGGCTAACCTCTGGAATTGCGCATTTAACTGGGCATATCTCCCCTTATCCCTGTAGGTATAACTAGTTAAAACTTGAACAGGAGTACTGTGCCGTCACGCCTGGGGGCTATAACTCTTAGTGAAAGAGGCCTGGACGTGACATCTTTCCCCCGGGGATTGCTTCTTGCCCTCCTTTAGGAAACTGGAACTCCCAAAGACCAAAACACTGTAGATAACTCAAAATAGGTTTAATTGTTCACAAAGAGTTATCCCTTTAAGGCAATAAGCTGGAAGTTTCAAAGGGGTAAAGGAAAATATACATTACAGTCTCTGGTTGTCTTGGGTCCAAGGAGTTTTGCAGCTGAGAAGCTTTTCCAGGTCCCTCTTTCTCAATGGCTGTGAATGCCGGAGCAATTTATAACTCCAGTCCAAATGGCCTATGTTTGAAGACACAAAGTCTTCCTCTGGTGCCAAAGAACTGGTTTGAAGGCGCTTGAGACTTCTCAACGTCGTCCAGGTTGATCTGAATATGAAGCATAAGTCTCAAGGGTAAGAACCTCAGAATTGGTGCTGAGAGGTAACTTAATCGAGGGCTTTTAGAGCCAAGTCTCTCTCTTACGTCCATCTGATAGAAAGTTTGATGGTGGAATGAAAAAGGAAACACTGTCCTGCTCTCTAGGAAGAGGTGGGGTCAAACAATTGAGCAGGAGGAGCAATTTAACTGGTGCAAACAACATTGATTGACAGCAATAAATAACCAATCAATCCAACTATACATTTACAGGGTAAAAAGGCAAAACCAGGCATGATAAACAGCTCTTGTACAAATGCTTGAAATAATAATAAAATAATAACAAACAAAGACTTTTGTTGATCTCCATAGCTGCAGGTGCTTTTTCCTGGGGACCCTCCTTATCACTCAGTTCTTCACTTGATTCCTTATCTGGTGTTGCTCCTTCTGGCGCTTCTAACTGGCTTTGAGATCCTGCACTTTCTGGCTCCTCCTAAAGACTGTCAGCATTGGGGCATGTCTGATATCCCTGGGGAGTGAGTTCCAGAGTTGAAGGGCCACCACCGAGAAGGCCCTGTCCTTCATCCCCACCAATCGCGCTTGCGATGGAGGCGGGAGTGCGAGCAGGGCCTCTCTAGATGATCAAAGATATCATGTGGGTTCATACACAGTGATGCAGTCACGCAGGTAGGAGGGTCCCAAACCGCTTAGGGCTTTGTAGGTAAGCACCTGCACCTTGAATTGGGACCGGAAAAGGAATGGCCGCCAATGGAGCTCCTTAAACAGGAGGGTTGACCACTCCCTGTAAGGAGCACCAGTTAACAACCTGGCCACCGCTCATTGAACCAATTTAAATTTCTGGGCTGTTTTCAAGGGTAGCCCCACATAGAGTGCATTACAGTAGTCCAATCTGGAGGTGACTAAGGCATGGACCACCCTGGCCAGATCCGCCTTCACGAGGTACGGTCGCAGTTGGCTCATGAGTCTTAATTGTGCAAAGGCCCTCCTGGCCACCACCGACGCCTGAGCCTCAAGCGTAAGTGAAGAATCCAGGAGGACCCCCAAACTGCAGACCTGTGATTTCAGGGGGAGTGCAACCCCGTCCAGCACAGGTTGCCACCCTATACCCCGGTCTAGTTTACGATCAACCAGGAGGACCTCTGTCTTGTCGGGATTGATCTTCAGCTTGTTCGTCCTCATCCAGACAGCCACAGCAGTCAGGCACTCATCTAGCACTTGGAATTCGGTGGAAAAGAGTAGTAGAGTTGTGTGTCATCTGCGTAGAGATGGCACCCAACTCCAAAACTCCAAAACTCTCCCAGCGGTTTCATGTAGATGTTAAAAAGCATAGGGGACAGAATGGAGTTTTGCGGGACCCCACAGGTCAAAGGCCAGGGGTCTGAGCAGGCATCTCCCAGCTTCACCATCTGGGATCGACCCTCCAGGAAGGACCGGAGTCACGACAAAGCAGTACCTCCAAGGCCCATCCCGGAGAGTCGTCCCAGAAGGGTACCATGGTCGATGGTATCAAAAGCCGCTGAGATGTCCATCAACAAGGTGAAGTATCATAGCGATGAAGATGAAACATAAAGTTGGGGCAATAACAAATCCCTGTTTGACACCCGATTCCACCTTAAATGGGTCACTGTGGGAGCCATTGCTGTCCAAGACTGTTGCCATCATGTTATCACGGAGGAGCTATCCTAGAGAGGATAGTTAGCTATGGTCCCTGCCTTAGCGGAGTCTGTTACTCTATAGGCCTGTTCTAGTTTAGCAAATGAATATGTATTTAGGACACAAGGTAGCTGAGAGAAGTAGCTTCCTGTGGAGAATTCTTTGCAAGCAGATGGTGGCACCTTTGGGTGGGCCTGTCTTCTGCAGGAGGAGCAGCTTTCACTAACAACCAAGAGAGAGAAAGAAAAAGTACATTTGCTCTCCACCCACATGACTCCTTTGGGACATTTCCGAGCTTCCAGTGCTATTATTACCAACCCAATTCCAGACAGGGGAGCCAATTCTATTGTGTGGTAAACCGACTGATTCACACACAGTTTCCAATCTCAGCGCTTTAGGTATAATCTGATCATTAACGGAGCTTTCCAAGGTGCTGAACCTTGTAATTCCTGCTCCAGCACCTTGGATAGCAGAAGAGCTGCTAAGAGTGAAGTCCTGCTGTTGAACTGCTTTCGTAGGTGAATTTACAAAAGCAAATGCCACCAATGGGATTTCAGCCAGTTTAGCGACTTCCGTGCCAGTCAGGCAGTAAATTTGCTCTGGCTGCACAAGTGCTGACCTCAAGCCCAAAACAATTCAGCACCTTATAGTCCAGGATGGCATTAATACTCACTGACATGTCACCTACGCAAATGACATATTTTTTTTATTGGATTGCAATTCAAAGAGGAGATTGCCCTTGTCTTGGAAAACATATCTCGAGGGTAAGACAAAGCAATATGGAAGTCGTAACCTATACATGCCATTACTTGATCTTATCAAATAGGGATGCTAGGGAGGAGGGTAGCAGCCAAGTACACCTGGGAAGGGCTGGGGTCTAGAGTGTTTCTCAATCTGGAGGTCGGGACCCCTTGGAGGGGGTGTCAGAGGGGTCACCAAAGACCATTAGGAAACACAGTATTTTCTGTTGGTCGTGGAGGTTCTGTATGGCCCAGTTATGTCATTGGTAGGGTTCAGAATGCTCTTTGATTGTAGGTGAACTATAAATCCCTGCAACTACAACTCCCAAATTTAAGGACCTATTTTCCTCAAACTCCTCCAGTGTTCACATTTGGGCATATTGAGTATTCGTGCCAAGTTTGGTCCGGATCTCTGGATGTATGTGAATTACAACTCCAAAACTCAAGGTCAATGCCCACCAAACACTTCCAGTATTTTCTGTTGGTCATGGGAGGTGTGTGCAATTCCATCATTGGTGGGGTTCAGAATGCTCTTTGATTGTAGGTGAACTATAGCTCCCTGCAACTGCATCTCCCAAATGTCAAAAATCTATTTTCCCCTGACTCCACATGTGTTTACATTTGGGTATATTGAGTATTCGTGCCAAGTTTGGTCCAGATCTCTGGATGTATGTGAATTACAACTCCAAAACTCAAGGTCAATGCCCACCAAACACTTCCAGTATTTTCTGTTGGTCATGGGAGGTGTGTGCAATTCCATCATTGGTGGGGTTCAGAATGCTCTTTGATTGTAGGTGAACTATAGCTCCCTGCAACTGCATCTCCCAAATGTCAAAAATCTATTTTCCCCTGACTCCACATGTGTTTACATTTGGGTATATTGAGTATTCGTGCCAAGTTTGGTCCAGATCTCTGGATGTATGTGAATTACAACTCCAAAACTCAAGGTCAATGCCCACCAAACACTTCCAGTATTTTCTGTTGGTCATGGGAGGTGTGTGCAATTCCATCATTGGTGGAGTTCAGAATGCTCTTTGATTATAGGTGAACTATAGCTCCCTGCAACTACATCTCCCAAATGTCAAAAATCTATTTTCCCCTGACTCCACATGTGTTTACATTTGGGCATATTGAGTATTAGTACCAAGTTTGGTCCAGATCTCTGGATGTATGTGAATTACAACTCCAAAACTCAAGGTCAATGCCCACCAAACACTTCCAGTATTTTCTGTTGGTCATGGGAGGTGTGTGCAATTCCATCATTGGTGGGGTTCAGAATGCTCTTTGATTGTAGGTGAACTATAGCTCCCTGCAACTGCATCTCCCAAATGTCAAAAATCTATTTTCCCCTGACTCCACATGTGTTTACATTTGGGTATATTGAGTATTCGTGCCAAGTTTGGTCCAGATCTCTGGATGTATGTGAATTACAACTCCAAAACTCAAGGTCAATGCCCACCAAACACTTCCAGTATTTTCTGTTGGTCATGGGAGGTGTGTGCAATTCCATCATTGGTGGAGTTCAGAATGCTCTTTGATTATAGGTGAACTATAGCTCCCTGCAACTACATCTCCCAAATGTCAAAAATCTATTTTCCCCTGACTCCACATGTGTTTACATTTGGGCATATTGAGTATTAGTACCAAGTTTGGTCCAGATCTCTGGATGTATGTGAATTACAACTCCAAAACTCAAGGTCAATGCCCACCAAACACTTCCAGTATTTTCTGTTGGTCATGGGAGTTGTGTGGCCCAATTCCATCATTGGTGGCATTCAGAATGCTCTTTGGTTATGGGTGAACTATAACTCCCAGCAACTACAACTCCCAAATGAGAAAATCAATCCCTCCACCATTCCCACCAGTATTCAAATTTGGGCATATCAGGTATTTGTGCCAAATTTGGACCAGTGAAAGAAAATACATCCTACATGCCAGATATTTAAATTATGATTCATAACAGTAGCATGCTATTTCCCTCAGAGCCCTACCTGTTGGGCCACTCAGAGGAGAAGAACGCCATCCCGTGGGCATGCATTGCCGAGTCTATGAATGGGATGGCCACCCAATTGGCCACCTTGATTAGCATGGAATAGACTTGCCTCAAAGCCTGCTTTTTTGGGTTGTTTTAGTACGCCCTGATTGTTTCCTGTCTGGAATTCCCTTGTTTTCTGAGTGTTGTTCTTTATTTACTGTCCTGAATTTAGAGATTTTTTAAAAATTCTGGTAGCCAGATTTTGTTCATTTGCGTGGTTTCCTCCTTTCTGTTGAAATTGTCCATATGCTTGTGGATTTCAATGGCTTCTCTGTGTAACTCAATAAAGGATTCCCCCAGGCAGGAAGCAGCCAGGATTTGACGCTGCAAGGCTATACAGTGCTAATCAAGGTGGCCATTTTCCAATATTCACATTTGTTTCAAACAGACAAGAGTTCTTTCTCCCACCCTGGACATTATTTCACAGGTATATAAACCCCACTTAGTTTCCAACAGACCTCACAACCTCTGAGGATGCCTGCCATAGATGTGGGTGAAACATCAGGAGAGAATGCTTCTGGAATATGCCCATACAGCTTGGTAAACTACAAACTAAAATTCCCAAGATGCATCCATAGTCAAGCTACAACTCCCAGAATGCACCCATAATCAAACTACAACTTCCAGGATGCACCCATAAACAAACTACAACTCCCAGGATGCACTCATAGCCAAACTACAACTCCCAGGATGCACTCATAGCCAAACTACAACACCCAGGGTGCACCCATAGTCAAACTACTAACTCCCAGGATGCACCCATAGTCAAATTACAATTTCCAGGATGCACCCATAGCCAAACTACAATCCCAGGATGCATCCATAATCAAACTACAACACCCAGGATGCACCCATAGTCAAACTACAACTCCAAGGATGCACCCATAATCAAACTACCATTCTCAGGATGCACCCATATTCAAACTACAACTCTCAGGATGCATCCATGGTCAAACTGCAACTCCCAGGATGCACCCATAGTCAAACTACATCTCCCAGAATGTATCCATAATCAAACTACAATTCTCAGGATGCACCCATAGCCAAACTACAATTCTCAGGATGTACCCATAGCCAAACTACAATTCTCAGGATGTACCCATAGGCAAACTACAACTCCAATCAAACTGCAACTCCCAGGATGCACCCATATCCAAACTACAATACCCAGGATACACCCATAGTCAAGCTACAATACCGAGAATGCACACATAATCAAACTAAAACTCCTAGGATGCACCTGTAGTCAAACTACAACTCCCAGGATGCGCCCATTGACATGTGTTTGCAGCTGCAATGGTCAGGTTCACGAAGGGAGGGACTAGTATTGACACTCAACCCAACTTTGAATATGGAGAATTACAGCAAGTTTTGGCTCTAACCTCAGAGGTAAAGGAAAAGCTACAGGATGTAGTCTCACACAACCTCTGAGGATGCCTGTCATAGATGTGGGTGAAACGTCAGGAGATAATGCTTCTGGAACATGACCATACAGCCTGGAAAACTCGCAGCAATCCAGTGATTCTGGCCATGAAAGCCTTCGACAACACAAGCCTATAGCTCTTTGTTCAGGACCTTGGATAGCTCCTCAATCCAGCACCTCAGGGAGCATGAAGTTAAAAAGGTTCTGTGAACCATAACCAAAGACCAGAGGTAGGTAATGGAGTCTAGAATATGACACAGCATCCAAGCTACAGTACTTTCAAAAAAACTTCTATTAAATTTGACCTAGATACAGCTCATTCACCTATTAGCTGAAATGACCTGCTGTTTTAATAACATCTCTTTCCAGTCTCCCCAGCCCAACTCACTTATTATTATTATTAAAAAAATAATAATAAATTACCGACATACCTGAGCTGGTCCCTGAGCCAAGACCTCGTCTGTCACAAGTAAACCCAGAGCAAAATTTTTACATCCACGTCATAAAAAAAATCCCCTGAATTAGAGATTGATAATTGAGATTCTGCCTGGTGTGAAGAAGAACAGAGATGTTCTAATTAAATTCTGTGTGGTGGTTATAATTAACCCATTTATTCATTTATTACCCTCTATGCAGAGAATGTAGGCACCATTAGTATTGCTCATTTATTAAGATCCTGTCGGCGCTGTGTTTGGCATGGCTTGGACATTAAGGGTTGGGTCCCTTGGGTGGACTCTCATTGATGTGCTGGACGGCAATGTAAATTGGGCCATCCTCTCTCCGTTCAGATTGGAGCGAAACTGCAAAACGATGAGGCACAAAGCCTACGTTTCAGATCTTTCCTCTGCCATGAACTCACCTCATCTCTGCGGGTGGGTCACACATAACAGAATTAGACAACTTTCTGACCATTTGAAGGGTCATGACTCTATTTGTGGGAGGAAAAGGTAAATAATAATAATAATAATAATAATAATAATAATAATCTTTTATTTGTACCCCGCTACCATCTCCCGAGGGGAGCCCCCGGTGGCACAGTGCGTTAAAGCACTGAGCTGCTGAGCTTGTTGATCGAAAGGTCGCAGGTTCGATTCTGGGGAGCGGCGTGAGCTTCCGCTGTCAGCCCTAGCTTCTGCCAACCTAGCAGTTTGAAAACATGCAAATGTGAGTAGATCAATAGGTACCACTCCGGCGGGAAGGTAACAGCACTACATGCAGTCATGCCGGCCACATGACCTTGGAGGTGTCTACGGACAACGCCGGCTCTTTGGCTTAGAAATGGAGATGAGCACCACACCCCAGAGTCAGACATGACTGGACTTAGTGTCAGGGGACTACCTTTATCTTTACCTTACCATCTCCCGAAGGACTCGGTGTAGCTTACAAGAGGCCAAGCCCAAATACATCAGTACAACAACAACAACAACAACAACACAACAATAAATAAACAAGCAGTAAACATCAACAATAACACCACGACACATTAAAAGAACCTATAGCAGGGCCAAGTGTAATAATTAAAATTGTTTAAAAAATGCTGGGTATGACCAGGTGAAATAGGATAGGGAAAGGTTTTCCCCTGATATTAAGTCCAGTCGTGTCCAACTCTGAGGTGTGGTGCTCATCTCCATTTCTAAGCCGAAGAGCTGGCATTGTCCATAGACACCGCCAAGGTCATGTGGCCAGCATGACTGCATGGAGCGTCACTACATTCCCACCGGAGTGATACCTATTGATCTGAACATCAAGCAAAAAGTGGGTGCCAGAAACAATATCATACGAAAGCTGACTGGCACAACCTGGGGATCACAACCAGATACAGTGAAGACATCTGCCCTTGCGCTGTGCTACTCCGCTGCTGAGTATGCATGCCCAGTGTGGAACACATCTCACCACACTAAAACAATGGATGTGGCTCTTAATGAGACATGTCGTATTATCACAGGGTGTCTGCGCCCCACACCACTGGAGAAATTACACTGCTTAGCCAGTATTGCACCACCTGACATCCGCCGGGAAGTAGCAGCCAATAGTGAAAGGACCAAGGCAGAGATATCTCCAGCTCATCCCTTGTTTGGGTATCAGCCAGCATGTCAACAACTTAAATCAAGACATAGTTTTCTTAGATCTACAGAGACACTCGCTGGAACACCCCAGCAAGCGAGAGTCCAAAAGTGGCAGGCCCAAAGCCAGCACCTCAATCCATGGGTGATACCAGATGAGAGACTCCCCCCTGGGCACACAGAAGACTGGGCGACTTGGAAGGCGCTGAACAGACTGCGCTCTGGCACCACGAGATGCAGAGCCAATCTTAAGAAATGGGGCTACAAAGTGGAATCCTCGGCATGCGAGTGCGGAGAAGAACAAACCACTGACCACCTGCTGCAATGCAACCTGAGCCCTGCCACATGCACAATGGAGGACCTTCTTGCGGCAACACCAGAGGCACTCCAAGTGGCCAGATACTGGTCAAAAAACATTTAACCAAATACCAAATTTGCAAAATCTGTGTTTTCTTTTTCTTTTTCTTTTTAATCTGTGTGTTTGTTTTGCTCTGTTAGAATTGTAATGTAATGGTATGGTTGCTGATGACACGATAAATAAATAAATCTCCCGAAGGACTCAGTGCGGCTTACAAGAGGCCGAGCCCAAATACATCAGTACAACAACAACAATACAACAATAAATAAACTCATAAACAAGCAGTAAACATCAACAATAACACCACGACACATTAAAAGAACCTATGGCAGGGCCAAGTGTAATAATTAAAATTGTTTAAAAAATGCTGGGCATGACCAGGTGAAATAGGATAGGGAAAGGTTTTCCCCTGATATTCCCCAGTGTATCTGTCCGAACGGATCTCCCTCTACGTCCCACCCCGGAGTTTAAGATCTTCTGGGGAGGCCCTGCTCTCGACCCCGCCTCTATCACAAGTGAGGTTGGTGGGGACGAGGAGCAGGGCCTTCTCAGTGGTGGCCCCCCATCTGTGGAATTCACTCCCCAGGGAAATTAGATCAGTGACATCACTCCTTTCCTTTAGGAAAAAATTGAAAACATGGATTTGGGACCAGGCATTCGGACAATCTGGCAGATAAAGAAAGGACTTCGAAAATGGACAGGAATTGACTAATGGAATGGAACTATGGAACTCTGAAAGACGAACGCTGTGCATGAGAATAGTTTTATTGATGTGTTATATACTGATCGTTTTGAATGTTTTTAACTGTGATAATTGTTTTAACAATGGTTTTGTACATTATGTGTATTTTGTGTCGGCATCGAATTGTGCCTTTTTGTAAGCCGCCCTGAGTCCCCCCTCGGGGGTTGAGAAGGGCAGGGTAAAAGTACCCGAAATAAATAATAAATAAAATAAATAAATAATTCCAGTCATGTCCCACTCTGTGGGGTGGTGCTCATCTCCATTTCTAAGCCGAAGAGCCGGCATTGTCCGTAGACACCTCCAGGTCATGTAGCCAGCATGACAGGACAGAGCATCGCTACCTTCCCGCTGGAGCGGTACCTATTGATCTACTCACATTTGCATGTTTTTGAACTGCTAGGTTAGCAGAAGCTGGGGCTAACTCCTGTAGAGAAGAAAAAAAACAGCTTTAAGAGCAAGAAGCCGGCTTAAGGTCCATACCTGCCTGCAGCACCTCTCCTCTAGAGTAGAAACAGCTTTAAGAACTTGCCTCCTTTAAATGCCATGGAAAAAGTGCGTGTGGCATGCAGACCCAGGAGAGACAGTGTGCGCCTACCTGCAGCACCACTCCTCTAGAGTAGAAACAGCTTTAAGAATTTGCCTTCTTTAAATGCCTTGGGGAAAGAGTGTGTGGCATGCAGACCCAGGAGAAAAAGTATGTGCCTGCCTGCAGCACCTCTCCTCTAGAGTAAGAAACAGCTTTGAAAACTCGCCTCCTTTAAATGCCATGGAAAAAGTGCATGTGGCATGCAAACCCAGGAAAGTGTGTGCCTACCTGCAGCACCCCTCCTCTAGAGTAGAAACAGCTTAAATACTTAAAATGACAGGAAGGGGAGCCTGGAAAGCCCCCCTCTCAATAATGGGCCAATAGACAACAGAGCTTGATAACTGAGTTGTTGTAGGCTTTCCGGGCTATATGGACATGTTCTAGAGGCATTTTCTCCTGACGTTTCACCTGCATCTGTGGCAAGCATCCTCAGAGGTAATGAGGTCTGTTGGAAGTAGGAAAATGGGTTTACATATCTGTGGAAAGACCAGGGTGGGGCAAAGGACTTTTGTCTGCTGGAGCTAGGTGTGAATGTTTCAACTGACCACCTTGATTAGCATTTAATGGCTTGGAAGTGCCTGGAGGAATCTTTCTTTGAGAGGTGATTTGATGTGCCTGATTGTTTACTCTCTGTTGTTTTGCTGTTGTAATTTTTGAGTTTTTTAATACTGGTAGCCAGATTTTGTTCATTTTCATGGTTTCTTTCTTTCTGTTGAAATTGTCCACATGCTTGTGGATTTCAGTGGCTTCTCTGTGTAGTCTGACATGGTGGTTGTGAGAGTGGTCCAGCATTTCTGTGCTCTCAAATAATATGCTGTGTCCAGGTTGGTTCATCAGGTGCTCTGCTATGGCTGAGTTGAAGTAGTCTGCAGTGCCTTTCATGTTCCTTGATGCGTGTTTGGGCAAAGCTGCTGCGTTTGGTGGTCCCTATGTAGACTTGTCCACAGCTGCATGGAATACGGTAGGCTCCTGCAGAGGTGAGAGGATCCCTCTTGTCCTTTGCTGAACCTAGTATTTGTTGGATTTTCTTGGTGGGTCTGTAGGTGGTTTGTATGTTGTGTTTCCTCATCAGCTTCCCTATGCGGTCAGTGGTTCCTTTGATGTATGGCAGGAACACTTTTCCTCTTGATAAAATAGTGAAGAGCTTGATAATTATAGTGAAGAAGAAAGTGCAAAACCGCTTTGAGTCCTCCTAGGGGTGAGAAAAGCGGTATATAAATGCTGTAAATAAATAAATAAATACCCCAGAGTAAAAACAGATAATAATATCTGTACTTCCAAATTCAGAAAGCTCCCAAGAATTGGAAAGCCAGGACACAAAACGGATCAAGGTTTACCTAGATTGCACAAGACTAATAATAGGTTAAAGAAGAAAGCGCAAAAGCTGGGTTGCAGTTAAACATCAAAAAAACCAAGATTATGGCAACAAGAATGATTAACAACTGGGAAATAGAGGGAGAAAACGTGGAGGCCGTGACAGACTTTGTATTTCTAGGTGCAAAGATTACTGCAGACGCAGACTGCAGCCAGGAAATCAAGAGACGCTTCCTTCTTGGGAGGAGAGCAATGACCAATCTTGATAAGACAGTGAAGAGTAGAGACATCACACTGGCAACAAAGATCCGCATAGTTAAAGCAATGATTTTCCCTGTAGTCACCTACGGATGTGCGAGCTGGACCATAGGGAAGGCTGAGCGAAGGAAGAGAGATGCTTTTGAGCTGTGGTGTTGGAGGAAAGTGCTGAGAGTGCCTTGGACAGTGAGAAGATCCAACCAGTCCATACTTCAAGAAATAAGCCTGACTGCTCATTGGAGGGAAGAATAGTAGAGGCCAAGATAAAGTACTTTGACCACATCATGAGAAGAAAGGAAAGCTTAGAGAAGACAATGATGCTGGCTGGGGGAAATGGAAGGAAAAAGTAAGAGGGGCCGACCAAGGGCAAGATGGATGGATGGTATCCTTGAAGTGACAGGATTGTCCTTGAAGGAGCTGGTGGTGGCGACGACTGACAGGGAGCTCTGGCGTTGGATCGTTCATGAAGTCACGAAGAGTCAGAAACGACTGAATGAATGACCAACAACAACAACAACAATAATAATGCCAGCTGCAGAAGGCCACCTTACTGGGATCTGAATGCATTATTCGCTGATACATCACATAGTCCTAGTCACTTGGGAAGTGTCCTATGTGCGATCCAATTCAACAGCCAGCAGAGTGTTTGCTGTGGACTCATCTTGTTGTATTTATAATCATAATCATAATCATAATATAGATCATATCCTTAGCTGCTGCAAGAAGATCGTGCAGACAGACTACAAGCAGAGGCATAATCATCAGATGATTCATTGGAATTTATGCCACAAATCCCATCTGCCTGCGACAAAGAACTGGTGGGATCACAAACCTGAAAAAGCTACAGAAAATGAACACATCAAGCTACTCTGGGACACCTGGATTCAGACAGACGGAGTTTTGGAGCACAATACTTCTGACTACACAATCGTGTTAAAAAACAAAGTATGGATCACCAATGTTGCAATCCCAGGTGACAGCAGGATTGAAGAGGAACAACTGGAAAAGCTGACACAATATGAAGATTTAAAGACCAAACTGCAAAGACTCTGGCACACACCAGTAAATGTGGTTCCAGTGGTGATCAGCACACTGGGTGCAGTGCCTAAAGACCTTGGCCTGCACTTAAAAACAATCGGCGCTGACAAGATTACCATCTGCCAGCTGCAGAAGGCCATCATACAAGGAAGGAAGGAAAGAAGGAAAGAAAGAAGAAAAGTGGGAAGGGGAAGGGAAGGTGAAGGAAGGAAGGAAGGAAGGAAGGAAGGAAGGAAGGAAGGAAGGAAGGAAGGAAGGAGAAGTTGAGAAGGTATATGAAACAGGAAAGAAAGAAAAGAAAGAAGAAAGGGAGAGAAGGAGGATGGGAAAGAAGGGAGAAAGGAAGGAAGGAAGAAGAAAGGAGGGAAGGGAAGGTGTATGAAGGAAGTAAGGAAGGAGAAGTTGAGAAGGTATATGAAAGAAGAAAGAAAGAATACACAGAGAGAAGGAGGATGGAAAAGAATGGAGAAAGGAAGGAAGGATCACACGTCGGACACTTGGGAAGTGTCTGACGTGTGATCCAATACAACATCCAGCAGAGTGTCCGCTAATGGACTCATCTTGTTGTGTTTCTAATAATAATAATAATAATAATAATAATAATAATAATAATAATAATTGCCAGCTCACAGCAGCTGCTCCCAATGAAGACAAATAATAATAATAATTGTCAGTTCACAGCTGCTGCTGGATCTTGACAAATAATAATGTTGTGATACTAAAGACAGCATATAGATCTCGTTTGCTGTGACATACTGTGCTTTTGTGTCAGTAAAATAATAATTATTATTATCATAAGAAGAAGAAGAAGAAGAAGAAGAAGAAGAAGAAGAAGAAGAAGAAGAAAAGAGAGAGAGTTCCAGTGGCATGAGTTCCAGTTAAGTGAGAGTCTACTGTATTACAGTCATCACCCAATACGACTTTGTCTCCTTTTCATGGTTTCAGAAAGCATCCAGTTGAATCCAACCATAAATGAAAAAGTGCCAAAATCTCTCTCCTTGACTCACTCTTTGCCAAAAGTCTCCTTTTCCCTTGTTTACATGCAAGAGAAAGTACCAAAGATCTCAAATAATATTTTATTTTATATTTTAATAAATGAACTGATGGGCCTGGTTGCCTTATGGTGTGTTTTCATGCCCGAAGAAGCCGTTATTTGGAGAATGAGATGCCCTTGGCTTTCTTGGTGCAATCAGTCAGGATCTGGTGTGCGCCTTACAGCATCCGCCTCTCCATCTGGACGGACTGTCCTTTTAAACAAGAGAGACTGTTGGCAGCTTCAGCCCTCCGTCCTTCCAGCCATCCATCTTCGCAGCTAAGTGTGAAAGCAACACAAACTCTGGCTTCTCTGAGTTCCCTCTCTCTAAATCTCTCTATTCCCCATTTCCGACGTCTGAATATTTAATGTCTCAAAGAAGTTAAAGCTTCTAATGCAAATGTTGATTAATAACAAAGGGGTTGAGGACTTCTGCACACTGCGAGTTCCTTTTTATCTCTGGGAGGAAAGAAGACTTTGGGCAGAGGGGGGAAAAAAGAATATATGTTCTTATCTCTCCAGCTCACAGGCTTCAAAGGGAAGGCTTGGAGAAACGAATGAAGAGGATGCTGTTTGGAGGACAAGGCAACAGGCCCAAAGCTGGACTCAGTGACAGGGCGACTTGGAAAGCACGAGAAATGTTTGTCCTTGAAGCAAAGCAGGTTAGAAATTGAAGGCTGCTTTGAAAGCCTGGATTGGAAAGTATTCCAAGCTTCCCAAAAAGACTCTCTGCCTGTGCATTGTTAAAATTAGTTTGCAATCCCTGGCCCAACAACACATATGGTGACCTATGCCAAACCTATTGCAGAGTTTGCTTGAAGGGGATTAAATACATTAGATGGTGGTCATTCTGACCCTTCTTGTGTGTGTATGTACCTCCAAGTCACTGGTTGAAGCATTGCCTGAACATCAAGCAAAAGTGGGTGCTAGAAACAATATCATACGAAATCTGACTGGCACAACTTGGGGATCACAACCAGATACAGTGAAGACATCTACCCTTGCGCTGTGCTACTCTGCTGCTGAGTATGCATGCCCAGTGTGGAACACATCTCACCACACTAAAACAGTAGATGTGGCTCTTAATGAGACATGCCGCATTATCACGGGGTGTCTGCGCCCTACACCACTGGAGAAATTACACTGTCTAGCCGGTATCGCACCACCTGACATCTGCCGGGAAGTGGCAGCCAATAGTGAAAGGACCAAGGCAGAGACATCTCCAGCTCATCCCCTGTTTGGGTATCAGCCAGCACGTCAACGACTTAAATCCAGACATAGTTTTCTAAGATCTACAGAGACACTCGCTGGAACACCTCAGCAAGTGAGAGACCAAAAGTGGCAGGCTCAAACCCAGAATCTCAATCAAATGAGAAACTCCCCCCTGGGCACACAGAGGACTGGGTGACTTGGAAGGTGCTGAACCGACTGCGCTCTGGCACCACGAGATGCAGAGCCAATCTTAAGAAATGGGGCTACAAAGTGGAATCCTTGACATGCGAGTGCGGAGAAGAGCAAACCACTGACCACCTGCTGCAATGCAACCTGAGCCCTGCCACATGCACAATGGAGGACCTTCTTGCAGCAACACCAGAAGCACTCCAAGTGGCCAGATACTGGTCAAAGGACATTTAATCAACTACCAAACTCACACATTTTGTATTTTCTATGTTTGTTTGCTTTATTCTGTCAGAAATGTAATATAACTGACTGGCTGCCCTGACACGAGAAATAAAAAATAAACAGGTTGACTTTAGACAACCCCACGAATCTCATCAGGATTTCTTAAGCAAGGAATACTGAGAGACATTCTACAGGTTCCTTCCTCTGAAATAGAGCCATCAGCATATAATATTCTTAGGTATCTAGTAGGCATGGTTAGGTACCGTCGGAATCTTCATAATTCGGAATAAATTTGGAAAAAATTACCTTTTTGATTTTGAACTTTCTTAGGAAACCAGAAGTCCCTCTGCCCTTCCAAAGCTAGTCTCGCCATTTTTCTTCCAACTCAGGATGTGAGTTGGAAGTGATTCAGCATTTGTAGGCAAGTTGTGGCGGCAAAAATGATGTGGCGGCAAAAAAAGCCAATGGGATTTTGGCCTGCATCAATAGGAGCCTAGTGTCTAGATCTAGGGAAGTCGTGCTACCCCTCTATTCTGTTTTGGTTATACCACACCTGGAGTATTGTGTCCAATTCTGGCCACCACAATTGAAGAGAGATATTGGCAAGCTGGAATGTGTCCAGAGGAGGGCGACTAAAATGATCAAGGGTCTGGAGAACAAGCCCTATGAGGAGCGGCTTAAGGAGCTGGGCATGTTTAGCCTGAAGAAGAGAAGGCTGAGAGGGGATATGATAGCCATGTATAAATATGTGAGAGGAAGCCACAGGGAGGAGGGAGTAAGCTTGTTTTCTGCTT
Organism: Anolis sagrei; assembly: GCF_037176765.1. Lineage (NCBI taxonomy): Eukaryota > Metazoa > Chordata > Lepidosauria > Squamata > Anolidae > Anolis > Anolis sagrei. The sequence goes on along the minus strand of NC_090031.1, from coordinate 12,006,140 downwards.
CCCTGGAGACTAGGACATGGAACAATGGGTTCAAACTACAAGAAAGGAGATTCCATCTGGATGGCCATCTGTCAGGGGTGATTTGAATGCAATATTCCTTCTTCTTGGCAGTGGGTTGGACTGGATGGCCCATGAGGTTTCTTCCAACTCTAAGATTCTATGAGAGCCCGAGAAGGGAAGGGGAAAGAGAAAGGGAAGGGAGGTTGTTTAGGGTGGTTGGAAGAGCAGGACAAGCGGAGAAGGGCTGGAGTAGGGTTATTGCCTGTGTGCCTTGCAGCCACTTGTGTGTTGTTGCTGTTGGGGGTGCGGGGGGGGGGGGGGGGGGAGAGAAGAGCAGGGCAGGGCAGCAGAGAACCAGGGCAGGGATAAGGGCTGTTGCCTGCCTTGGCTGCCTTGCAGCCACTTGTGTGTGTCTGCTGTTGAGGTTTGGGATGGATGGGCAATGCATGGGTGGGCATAATATTGGGGCATGAGGATGCACTTTGTTTCGTTAGTTTGCCTTGTGTGGCCAAATGGTCAAAATATTACTCTTCCTAAAGTTGTGAAATCAATTTCCAAAAGCCAAAAAAGGCCTCTGTCTGCTGTGTGTGTCCTTAGTTTCTTTGTGTTGCTACTGAGGAGACTACAAGAGAGGAGATTCCATCTGAACATGAGGAAGAACTTCCTGACTGTGAGAGCCGTTCAGCAGTGGAACTCTCTGCCCCGGAGTGTGGTGGAGGCTCCTTCTTTGGAAGCTTTTAAATAGGGGCTGGATGGCCATCTGTCAGGGGTGATTTGAATGCAATATTCCTGCTTCTTGGAAGGGGGTTGGACTGGATGGCCCATGAGGTCTCTTCCAACTCTTTGATTCTATGATTCTATGAGACACTGCAAATCCCATGCTTTAAAGTCTTATGTATTGCGCAATCGCGTCCGCCATTAACGAAGCAAATCAGAAATTTTTGGAAAGTTCAACAACGCCACCTACACCCAAAACGAATTTTGAACCATTTTTTAAATCAAACAAGCCTAGTATCTAGTACTGATCCTGTTTACCTTCTCCTTTTCAGCAACAATAATTTGGTGGCACATTCATATGTCCTTCAGGAAGCTCAGAGAGATTCTCAGAAGCTTCCTGAGCAGTCTTTAGTCCAAATACTAGCCTGCATTGTTTCAAGATAAAGGGTTGGCAAGTAGGCTTGTGCATTTTGGGTTTCTGCTATCCTTTTCTTCTTGCTGGATACCAGAAGCCCCCCATAGCAGAAGCCTCCATCACACTCTGGGGCAGAGAGTTCCACTGCTGAACGGCTCTCACAGTCAGGAAGTTCTTACTAATGTTCAGCTGGAATCTCCTCTCTTGTAGTTTGAAGCCATTGTTCCGCGTCCTAGTCTCCAAGGAAGCAGAAAACAAGCTTGCTCCCTCCTCCCTGTGGCTTCCTCTCACATATTTATACATGGCTATGTATACATATATTTATACATGGCCTGTTTACCTCTCCGAACGTATTCTCCCCTATGAACCATCAAGATTATTAAGATCGTCTGGAGAGGCCTTGCTCTCGGTCCCACCGGCCTCACAAGCACGTCTGGTGGGGACGAGGGACAGGGCCTTCTCAGTGGTGGCCCCACAACTTTGGAACTCTCTCCCACCAGAAATCAGAACCACCCCTTCTATCTTGACTTTTATGAAACAGGTGAAGACGTGGTTATGGAGACAGGCTTTTGATGAGTGAGACAACACCCTAAGACATGGATGGAAGATGATGTATAATTGTTTTTTAGTATGACGACTGACCATTGTAGTTTTGGATATCTTTGTTGTTTTAATGTGTTATTGTAATATGAACTATGATGTTTTTACCGATTGTATGTGTTTTTATGGTTGGAAACCGGTCTGAGTCCCTCAAAAGAGGTGAGAAGGTCGGTATATAAAACTCTGAAATAAATAAATAATAATAAATATGATATCTCCTCTCAGCCTTCTCTTCTTCAGGCTAAACATGCCCAGCTCCTTAAGCCGTTCCTCATAGGGCTTGTTCTCCAGACCCTTGATCATTTTAGTCGTCCTCCTCTGGACACATTCCAGCTTGGTATCCCTACGAATGTCCCGGTTCTCAAACACTGTACTTCATTTGGAAAAAAGCTGCACTTGCAGAGCTCGGGCAGTGTTGTATTTCAGTGTCAATGTTGACTTTTGTGGAGAGGTGGCTGCCAAGGTAGCGGAAATGGTCAACATTTTCTAATGTTACACCATTAAGCTGTATATCTGGCATTGGAGAGGGGATGGCTGGTGACTGTTGGAAGAGCACTTTGGTTTTCTCGATGTTCAGTGACAGGCTGAGCTTCGTGTATGCTTCTGCGAAGGTGTTTAGAGTGGTTTGTAGATCTCCTTCTGTATACGCACAGATGACATTGTCATCAGCATACTGGAGTTCTATAACAGATGTTGTTGTAACTTTGGTTTTGGCTTTCAGTCTGCTGAGGTTAAACAGCTTGCCATTTGTCCGATAGATGACTTCCACTCAGGTGGGAATCTTCCCGTCAACAAGGTGAAGTATCATAGCGATGAAGATGGAGAATAGAGTTGGGGCAATAACACATCCCTGTTTGACACCCGATTCCACCTTAAATGGGTCACTTTGGGAGCCATTGCTGTCCAAGACTGTTGCCATCATGTCATCATGGAGAAGCCGCAGGATGTTCACAAATTTGTTTGGGCACCCGATTTTTTGGAGGATGGCCCAGAGAGCGCTGCGATTCACTGTGTCGAATGCCTTGGCAAGGTCGATGAATGCCATGTACAGAGGTTGGTTTTGTTCCCTGCATTTTTCTTGGAGCTGTCGTGCAGTGAAGATCATGTCCACGGTTCCTCTGGAGGGGCGGAAGCCGTTCTGGGATTCTGGGAGGGTTTCTTCTGAGAGGGGCAGAAGGCGGTTTGCAAGGATTCTTGCGAGGATTTTCCCAGCGGAGGTTAGAAGGGAGACACCTCGATAGTTTCTGCAGTCTGTTCTTTATTTTTACACATGGCTGTATTTTTATTTTTATTATATATTTTATACATGGCTATATTTTTATACATATTTATATATGGCTATCATATCTCCTCTCAGCCTTCTCTTCTTCAGGCTAAACATGCCCAGCTCCTTAAGCCGCTCCTCATAGGGCTTGTTCTCCAGACCCTTGATCATTTTAGTCACCCTCCTCTGGACACATTCCAGCTTGGTATCCCTACGAATGTCCCGGTTCTCAAACACTCTGTGCTTCATTTGGAAAAAAAAACTGCACTTGCAGAGCTCGGGCAGTGCTGTATTTCAGTGTCAATGTTGACTTTTGTGGAGAGGTGGCTGCCAAAGTAGCGGAAATGGTCAACATTTTCTAATGTTACACCATTAAGCTGTATTTCTGGCATTGGAGAAAGATTGGCTGGTGACTGCTGGATGAGCACTTTGGTTTTCTTAATGTTCAATGACAGGATGAGCTTCTCGTATGCTTCTGCGAAGGTGTATAGAGTGGCTTGTGTGAGTATAATTAGAGCTGGGACATGAGTGCTGTGTCCCTGGGCATCTGGATGTAAACATCATCACTGGAAAATTCTTAATGTTTCAAGGCAATCCAAATTAGAAAGAAGGATGAGAAAAGGTCTGCTTTGGTCTAAATGGAAGCAGGTGGCACATCAAAGTTGACTGGTTACAAATCTTCCTCGTGATGGTTTCGGATGGCTTGGCATAAAAGCGCCTTTCATCAAAATAGTGCCGGAGATGAGGTCGTTATTGCAAAAAGAAGTATCAATAGAAACGAGGAATTTTCCTTCCAAAGTGGCTTTCAATTGGCCCAATTACCGACAATATGTACATACAGCCACGATCATTGAGGTGCACTATATATGTATTTACGACATACGGAGCAATTTGTGCTCTCTCGTAATGGAGCTGACAAATTCCAGCACCAATGAATGGAAAGAGGATAAAAGAATGACTCATGTGGTTCAGGCCTGATGTAATCTGAGGCTTATATTTCACCTTTCAAGATCTACATCGGTATCAATAACTCTGTCAAGGAAGAGCAGATAGCAGTTTTCAGCATCTGGCACCAAATACCATAGCATTAATATTGCGCCTTATACTTTGTTGTGGGTCTGATGCTGCCGTTTGGAGCTATGCCAGGATAATCATGATAGATTTCACTACTACGGAAGCACTAATATGCCAGTCGCTTCTGTGGCGAGAGAATCATTGCCCAAGGGACGCCCGGATGTCTTGCAATCCTGCAAGGAGGCTTCTCTCATGCCTACGACAGGGAAAACCAGCTGATCCCTAACCCTTCTAAAACACAGACATGTGCCTTTCATCTCAAGAAGCATCCCAAGCTCTGAAGATCACCTGGGAAGGAATCCCACTGGAGCATTGCAGCGCACCCAAATACCTGGGAATCACTCTGGACCGTGCTCTTACCTACAAGAAGCACTGCTTGAACATCAAGCAAAAAGTGGGTGCTAGAAACAATATCATACGAAAGCTGACTGGCACAACTTGGGGATCACAACCAGACACAGTGAAGACATCTGCCCTTGCACTATGCTACTCTGCTGCTGAGTACGCATGCCCAGTGTGAAACACATCTCACCACACTAAAACAGTGGATGTGGCTCTTAATGAGACATGCCACATTATCACGGGGTGTCTGCGCCCTACACCACTGGAGAAATTACACTGCTTAGCCGGTATTGCACCACCTGACATCCGCTGGGAAGTAGCAGCCATTAGTGAAAGGACCAAGGCAGTGACATCTCCAGCTCATCCCTTGTTTGGGTATCAGCCAGCTCGTCAATGACTTAAATCCAGACATAGTTTTCTTAGATCTACAGAGACACTCACTGGAACACCTCAGCAAGCGAGAGTCCAAAAGTGGCATGCTGAAACCCAGCACCTCAATCCGTGGGTGATACCCGATGAGAGACTCCCTCCTGGGCACACAGAAGACTGGGTGACTTGGAAGGCACTGAACAGACTGCTCTCTGGCACCACAAGATGCAGAGCCAACCTTCAAAAATGGGGCTAAAAAGTGGAATCCTCGACATGCAAGTGCGGAGAAGAGCAAACCACTGACCACCTGCTGCAATGCAACCTGAGCCCTGCCACATGCACAATGGAGAACCTTCTTGCAGCAACACCGGAAGCACTCCAAATGGCCAGATATTGGTCAAAGGACAATTAACCAACTACCAAACTCACAAGTTTTGTATTTTTCTGTTTGTTTACTTTGTTCTGTTAGAAATGTAATATAATGGACTGGTTGCTCTGACATGAGAAATAAATAAACCAACATGCTCGGGTTAGTACAGTAATTCCAGAAAAGGGACCATGAGATTTGGAAAGGGCCAAAGCACGAAGAGAATGAGAGGGATGATGCCTCATAGTGGAAAATCCTCACCACCAGCAATGGCTGATAGCTTTATATTCCCTGCATTGGACTTATTTCTTTCCAAAGTCATCAAAATGGTCCACTATCATAACATCTTGTAACATTGCACTGAGCCGCAGTCACAAAATCCATAGCTTAAGGACATGCTATCTGCCCTGAGTCTCCTCCTGTTCTAGAGCTAAAATTTAGGGTCTTTGCCAGGAGGCAGAGACCAATTAGACTCCTCAAAGAGTTCTTTTTTCCCTGGCGAGACAGAGAAGCATCCCATATTTTTCCCTGATTTCCCAATGAAAAGTCTCACCAGTTGAAGAAAAGCCATCGAAGTTTATTGCGATTCAGCTGAAACGGATGCAAAGCTGCAATCATTTCCCAGCAGAGCATGAGGAGATTACACCAATGCAGTCATATTTATAGCAAATTCAAAGTTGTAGAGTTCAAACTCCCCGCCCCGGCTTCCCTGTTGTTCCCTGCCATGATTGGGTGATGGGCTCCAGTGGTCTGTAGGAACTAATGGGGAGACCTCTGCCACCTGGTGGTGACAGCCAATCAGGAGAGGTGGAGACGGGATGAGGGAGCACAAAGGAATGTGGGAAAGGAAGTGCCATGCCATGCGGCCGGCGAGACAAAGGCCAGCCTGATCTATTGTGCTTTGAGTGGAATGAATAATCAAAGTGCAGGCAAAAGGTTTTTTTTCGAGGACCTTTTGTTCTTCAGGAGGAAATATGATTAAGATTTTTGCCAAAGGGGCAAGCTGAGGGCTGGGCAATTCCTCCGAGGGCCACCAGCTGCCCAGGCTATTGTTCATGCAAAAGGAAGTTGTGGAAAAAAATTCCTGGAATGTTTGGGGCTTTGTAGTCCCTTTGGTGGAGTTTCTTCATGTATATAGGGGAAACAAAGGTCAGAGGAAAAGGGGAAAGGCTTCTGCCACACAAAGACATCAGAAAACACATTTCATATATCTAAAGTTCATAAAAGGCAAGATTTCATAAGGTTTGTCTATGTGGGGGGAAAGAGTGTCCATAGGGGATAGCTAAAACGCAAAACTCAAGAACTCCTGGCAGGAGTTCTTGAGTGGCCCAAATGGACCTGGTGTCTCTGGAAGCAAGCTTTGCTCCCCGTCCATGGAGAACTACAGTCCCCAAGAGAGGCAGAGACCTCAAGGTCTAGCTATTCCCAAAGTTTCATGGGGTTCTCATTGTTGTTAAGGCCTTGGCAAATTGACCAAGACTTAACCCCTATTGTGCAGTCTGGTACCTTTGTCCTTTGCAGAACTATAAGTCAGCATCCCTTGTTGGGGGGGGGGGTCATGCTCGGCTTCACTCCGCCCTTTCGGCAGCATTGGACGACTTCGTGGGCTTCTCATTTTACAAACGGAGGAGAGAGAAAACGTAGGAAACAATAGCACAGATGGAAAGCTCTGTATTCTAAACATGTCCTGACGATAAGTTTATCAAGGGAAATTAAACAGATCAGCCTTTCATAAATCTTCATAACAAAGCTGAATGACACAGTAACCTGAAGCAAACGGAGTTTTGCTTGAGGTGACTGCAGTAATTCAATTTTGTGGATGCCGTCAAGATGTGTTGAGAGCCTGGCTTTTTGTAGTTCATCTTTTTATGTGATTTTGTTGCACCTCAGGCCTGGAAACACCTATGTCCACAGCACCACACAAGAGTCCAGAGTATAAGGAAACAGTTTATGCAAAAACACATGAAATATATAAAAAATCAGGAATAAAGAAAGAAGATATCTATATATATAAAATCCAAAAGGGCGTCCTTAGGGACCGCAAAATGCGAAAAACCCCGGACGAAAACTCACCAAACTTGCTGTACACATACCTCAAACCACAAGGTATGCACAACACTCATCACAATTCAAAACAACATTACAACAAATCACAGAAACAAAAACAATCACAGAAACAAACAGAGCATGCGCAGAGGGGTCCCGGCGTGAGCCGCCCAGCGTGCGCACATGGCCGGACCATGCCCCCTCCGCGGAAGCCACTCCCCTCCCTTTGATGCCACATCCCCTACCCACCCATACACCATCCTTCTCTCCTTCTCCTCCTCCTCCTCTGCTGCCCACACCCCCACCGAGAAAGCCACGCCCCCACCCTCCACTGCCCCACCCCTACCCACCCATACACCATCCTTCCCTCCTTCTCCTCCTCCTCCTCCGCCGCCTACGCCTCCTCTGAGAAAGCCACGCCCCCACCCTCTGCCGCCCCACCCCTACCCGGCCATAGGCCATCCTTCCCTCCTCCCTCTCCTCCTCCTCCCCCACGCATGCCCCCTCCGAGACAGCCATGCCCCGACTCTCCGCCGCCCCGCCCCTACCCGCCCATACACCATCCTTCTGTCCTCCCCCCTCCTCCTCCCCTGCCCACGCCCCCCTAGACAGCCATGCCCCCACCCTCCACTGCCCCGCCCCTACCCGCCCATATGCCATCCTTCCCTCCTCCCCCTCCTCCTCCTCCCCTGCCCATGCCCCCTCCAACACAACAATTCCCCCACCCTCTGCCGCCCCTACCCTCCTCCGCCAGTCACGCCCCTTCAGAGCGAAGGAAGGAAGGAAAGAGAAAGAGAGGGAAGAAAGGAGACAAAGAGGAAGGAAAAGAAAAAGGGAGGAGGAAGGAAAAAGGAAGAGAAGGAAGGAGGAGAGAAGGAAAGAAAAAAGGGAGGGGAGGAAAGACGCAGCAAAGGAAAAAGAGAAAGAAAGAGAGAAAGACGCAGGGAAGGAAAGAAATAAGGAGAAGGAAGGATGAAAGCAAACAGCTAAGGAAGGAAGTAAACAGGTAGAGAAGGAAGAAAGGAAAGAAGAAAAGGAAATGAAGGAAGGAGTGAAAGAAGGAGAGAAAGAGGGAGAGAAGGCTGGGCACAGCAACGCGTGGCGGGTAAAGCTAGTGACATATAGAATTTAAACCAATAGCAAATAGTCAAAATCTTACTTAAAGCATGGATTACATTTGTATGCTGTTTGGCCATGAAATCCAGTGGGAGACCTTGGGCAAGCCATACACACTCTGCCTAAGTGGATAAACTATTTTCACCTATACAGCCTTGTGATTGATTTATTTTAGAATGAACATAGGTTTGGAATGACTTCAGGCATACAACAACCAAGATAAGGCAGGCAGCAAATACTCATCTGCTGCTGGAAGCAACAGAGATCACTGTGGGAAAGATGCCCAAACCAGCTCAGAGACTCTGCTTTCTGGATCCTTGGAACGGGACCTCGGCTACTCTTTTGTGCATCCATCTGCCTGCCTTGGTTTTCCTGGCTACAGGCTGATCCCTCAGCTTCTTGACCTCTGGACTGCTAATTGCTATGCAGCTCCTCTCCCAGTGAATTATGACTGCGGCATGGGAAGAGTTCTTTAGTATTTAGTGGGCCCTGGTAGATAGCTTCCCTTTAACATGGCAGGTTAAGACTGAGAAAAGATCAGCGGTCTCAAAGTACAAGACTCGTAGACTCAGACGCTATAGTTTCCCCTGACCAACATGCTTGACCAGTCCTCGCAGCTATTAGGATGGGAGAAAGACCATGCCTTGTACGTTGATTTGTTTGCTACTTTACTATATAAGTCTCCACTATACAAGTTTTCTCCACTCTATAGTTCTTGGGAATCCGTCCTGTCCAGACATGCACTTTCGCACAAGTGAGATGTTGTCCAGCCAGAAGTGTTCTAGAGCTAAAATTTAGGGGTCTTTGCCAGGAGGCAGAGACCAATTAGACTCATCAAAGAGTTCTTTTTCCCTGGTGAGACAGAGAAGCATCCCATATTTTTCCCTGATTTCCCAATGAAAAGTCTCACCAGTTGAAGAAAAGCCATTAAGGTTTAATGCGATTCAGCTGAAATGGATGCAAAGCTGCAATCATTCGCCAAAGCTAAGCATAAAGAAATGCATTTGATACAGCCATTTATATAGAGTTTTCAAAGTTGCAGAGTTCAAACTCCCCGCCCCGGCTTCCCTGTTGTTCCCTGCCATGATTGGGCAATGGGCTTCAGTGGTCCGTAGGAACCAATGGAGAGACCTCTGCCACCTGGTGGCGACAGCCAATCAGGCGAGATGGAGGCGGGATGAGGGAGCACAAAGGAATCTGGGAAAGGGGTAAACAAAGGAAATGCCATGCCATGCGGCCGGTGAGACAAAGGTCAGCCTGATCTATTGTGCTTTGAGTGGAATGAATAATCAGAGGGAAGGCAAAAGGTTTTTTCGAGGACCTTTGGTCCTTCAGGAGGAAATATGATTAAGATTTTTGCCAAAGGGGCAAGCTGAGGGCTGGGCAATTCCTCCGAGGGCCACCAGCTGCCCAGGCAATTGTCCATGCAAAAGGAAGTTGTGGATAAAAAAAAATCCTGGAATGTTTGGGGCTTTGTCGTCCCTTTGGTGGAGTTTCTTCATGTATATAGGGGAAACAAAGGTCAGAGGAAAAGGGGAAAGGCTTCTACCACACAAAGAAATCAGAAAACACATTTCATATATCTAAAGTTCATAAAAGGCAAGATTTCATAAGGTTTGTCCATGTGGGGGGAAAGAGTGTCCATAGGGGATGGCTAAAATGCAAGGGTTTTTGCACAAAGGTCCTGGCAGGAGTTCTTGAGTGGCCCAAATGGACCTGGTGTCTCTGGAAGCAAGCTTTGCTCCCCGTCCTTGGAGAACTACAGCTTGCGAGAGAGGCAGAGACCCAAGGTCTAGCTATTCCCGAAGTTTCATGGGGTCCTCATTGTTGTTAAGGCCTTGGCAAATTGACCAAGACTCAACCGCTATTGTGCAGTCTGGTACCTTTGTCCCTTGCAGAACTATAAGTCACCATCCCTTGTTGGGGGGGGGGGAGCATGCTCGATGTCAGAAGGACCTAGACGGGGCTCCAAGGGAAATCTGGTTAGAATTTCTTGTTTACTGTCCAATTCTACTTCTAGTGATGACATGCTAAACTCTATCATGACTGGGGTCTACCTTTACTGTAAACCACATCCTGTGTCATGACGCCAAGGCTCTGCCATTATTCAGGCAGAGATGAATCAAGCTCACAGTTTGTATCAAGCAGTTTACTTACTTTCTGGCTGTTTTAATAGTCCAAAATATAAAACATAAAGATTGCACTCAGCCTGAGAGGAGACATGATGAGGGCCATGTATAAATTTGTGAGAGGAAGTCATAGCGGGGAGGGAGCAAGCTTGTTTTCAGCTGCCCTGGAGACTAGGATGTGGAACAAACTACAAGAAAGGAGATTCCATCTGAACATTAGGAAGAACTTCCTGACTGTGAGAGCTGTTCAGCTGTGGAACTCTCTGCCCTGGAGTGTGGGGGAGGCTCTTTATTTGGAAGTTTTAAACAGAGGCTGGATGGCCATGTGTTGGGGGTGATTTGAATGCAATTTTCCTGCTTCTTGGCAGAATGGGGTTGGACTGGATGGCCCATGAGGTCTCTTCCAACTCTATGAATCTATGTATTCATCTTTTTGAATTGTAGGTACTGGGATGTATAGTTCACCCGATCTAAGAGCACTCTGAACTCCACCAATGATGGACCTGGAACTAACTTGGCACACAGAACTCCCATGACTAACAAACATTACTGGCGGTGTATTGTCGAAGGCTTTCATGGCTGGAATCACTAGGTTCTTGTAGGTTTTTTCGGGCTATAGGGCCATGTTCTAGAGGCATTTCTCCTGACGTTTCGCCTGCATCTATGGCAAGCATCCTCAGAGGTAGTGAGGTGTTTTGGGTGGATTTATATGAATTGTAGTTCACCTACATCCGGAGAGCACTGTGAACCTAAACAATGGTGGATCTAGATCAAACTTGACATGCATACCCGATATGCCCAAATATGAATACTGGTGGGATTGGAGGGGAATTGGCCTGGACATTTTGGAGTTGTAGGTACTGGGATTTATAGTTCACTTGCAATCAATGTGCACTCTGAACTCCACCAAAGATGGAATTGGAGGTCTTTGGGGAAAATTAACCTTGATTTGGAGAAGTTGTAGTTCACCTACCTCCAGAGAGCACTGTGAACCCAATCACTAATTCACAGGTACAAGATCCTACTAGGCTCTCTCAGTGTACACTCGCAGACTTAATATTTGCCTCTAAATTATAGCAATCTGCTCCAGTTTGTTTGGGATTAGACTTCAGCATTCCGCCGCAGTCATTTGCTCACATTTTCTTCTCCTTCTGTAATTACCATAAGTATGTAATACATAGCAAGATGAAAAGTCTTTTTGTAGCTCTTTTAATAACTGAATAAATGAAATGAGTGAATTAAGCTAATTTAATTAGTAGATTTTTTCAAAGTGCTTGACCAGTGCTTGACTGGGTATTAATATAATTACTGTTTATGAAAACAACAACCAAAAAAAACCCCCTAAATATTCAATCCCCATTGGGGGGGGGGGGGGGGTTGTACATTGTTTCAAAAAATGTAAGACACTTACTTACTTACTTACTTACTTACTTACTTAGGCGATCCCTCATTGGATGAGTAAGATGGTCTTCCATTATGGGTTATCTTGTGAGTCCGCATGTGGCTGTGGAGCCCTGTTCTTGCTCTGCATCTTCTTCCGCAGTGAGGGCATTGGTTTCCAGGTGGAAGGCGGTCCCGGTCGGGGTTGGCTTGACGCGCCTTCCTCCTGGCATGTTTCTCTCTTTCACCCTCCACTCGTGCCTCCTTGAATTCTGCAGCACTGCTGGTCACAGCTGACCTCCAGCTGGAGCACTCAAGGGCCAGGGCTTCCCAGTTCTCAGTGTCTATGCCAGAGTTTTTAAGGTTGGCTTTGAGCCCATCTTTAAATCTCTTTTCCTTTCCATCAACATTCCGTTTTCCGTTCTTAAGTTCAGAGTAGAGCAACCGCTTTGGGAGACAGTGGTCAGGCATCCGGACAACGTGGCCGGCCCAGCGGAGTTTTTTTTTTTTTGTATATAATTTTTATTAGTTTTCACCAAAGTTTACAATAAATCATTCATTCATAAAAGAAAATGATTCCACCACCACCAAGAAAAAACACACCAACAACATAACCCAACAAAACGTAAACAAACCACAACCATCACCCTAGTGTGACTTCCATTCTTCCTACTTGCGCCCGTACCTCGGGAAGTCTGATCTGGCCACGGTGGTCCACGCTCTTGTTACATCCCGAATTGACTACTGCAACGCTCTCTACGTGGGATTGCCCTTGAAGACTGTTCGGAAACTTCAACTTGTCCAGCGAGCGGCGGCCAGACTGCTCACCGGAGCAACATACAGGGAGCATACCACCCCCCTGCTGTGCCAGCTCCACTGGCTGCCGGTTCAGTTCCGAGCACAATTCAAGGTGCTGGTTTTGACCTACAAAACCCTATATGGTTCCAGTCCAGTGTATCTGTCCGAACGTGTCTCCCTCTACGTCCCACCCCGGAGTCTGAGATCATCTGGGGAGGCCCTGCTCTCGACCCCACCACTGTCACAAGTGAGGCTGGTGGGGACGAGGAGAAGGGCTTTCTCAGTGGTGGCCCCTCACCTGTGGAACTCACTCCTGGGGGAAATCAGGGCATCATCATCCCTCCTCGCCTTCTATCTTTCCCTTTTCCCATTTCTTTCAGCCATGTTTAATTATATATTAGGAAGGAAACTATATATATTCCTTCTAACTCTCTTATTTGATTTAATTTATCCAGTCTTTCCTTTCTATATATTCTTGTAAAACTTTCCAATCTGTTGATTTTGTACCTCGTCCATTATTTTGCCGTAACCAATATGTTAATTCATCCATGTCCTTAATATCAATAATTTTTTTAATGAGAAGGAAAGAAAAAAGGGAAGGGAGGAAAGACGCAGCAAAGGAAAAAGAGAAAGAAGGAGAGAAAGACGCAGGGAAGGAAATAAATAAGGAGAAGGAAGGATGAAAGAAGGAAGTAAACAGGTAGAGAAGGAAGAAAGGAAAGAAGAAAACGTAATGAAGGAAGGAGTGAAAGAAGCAGAGAAAGAGGGAGAGAAGGCTGGCCACAGCAACGCGTGGCGGGTAAAGCTAGTGTACATATACATGGCAAACATTCAATGCCATAGACACGCAACATATATAGACAGACACACAGAGGCTATTTAACATTCCAGCTTTTGATGAGGGTATTCTGGCCACCAGGGGAGCTGTCACTTCACCCTCCATTTGTGACACTGATGAAGTACTTCCTCATTCTTTGCATGCTTGCTGGAGATTTTTTTGGTGTCCTAAATTAGTTAAATTAGCCTCCCTGCGTAAGCGGTACCTAAATTTCCTACTTGACAGATGCAACTGTCTTTCGGGCTGCAAAGGTTGACAGCAAGCTACACAAATTGGTTGGAAGCTCACTCCAACCCGGGCTGGCTTCGAACTCATGACCTTTCGGTCAGTAGTGATCATAATGCAGCTGACTCCCTGCCACCTGCACCACAGTCCCGGTGCTATGTGAACAAGACATCCCACAAATGACAAGAGGAAAGCAAAAGACCAATCAGATCATTCTAATAGCATAGAAACTGTAACCAAAAGAACTGGCATTGGCACCAAAGGGAGACCTTCAAAAATGTATGAGCATGCCGGAGCAGAATGGTGCTAGACAGCAAAGAATACAATTGTGTAAAAGTCCTTGTTTTTCTCTGTGGAAGACAGGCAAAGAGTCAAGAGGCATGCAATTATGAACAGTCTGATATTGCAAAAAGGTGAATAAACAAAATGAGACAACAGAGTAATGTACTAATACCGCAGCATGAGCTATTGCAAAATGATTCTACATGACAGATTGATGTTCCAGAAATGTAAACAGACAATCCAGACAAAAATAATAATACATGGCAATGCACAAAATGTTTTCAGCCAGATCTGTAAATACAAGAGTAGCACCAATCATGCATTGTTAAGAATGTCTCAAAATCTTGCACAAACCTATATTACAGTGTCTACCTTAATTTTTGGATAATTACTTCCAGTATTCTGGCAGTACTACCATGACCCAAGGCGATGCTCATTGGAGGATTCTGGAAACTGTAGGTTCTGGCTCAACTGTTGAACCCTTTGGCTTTGCAGTGCATATTCCGATTGGAAAAAGCTCTCCAAGCAGGAGTCATGCTGGCCCCGTGGCCCAAGGCTCTTTGAAACTAGAAAGCCCTCGGTTGAACCTGGGAGCTACCACATGCACAGCAGAGGCTTTGCTATGAAGGTAGAGAGCCTCGAGCCTTTGATACACACTAAAAGGTGGGCCAGCACCAAAAGGAGGAGGGGAATTTCAGCCGGGGAGTCTGCATTGTTCATCTCAGCACGCTTCCACATATCAAGACATGGAAAATAACTTAGATACGAGTGTTGCTCTGGCTTTGGGCAGAACAATGGAAGGGAAGCTGAATAGGACGATGCTTCAAGGGCCTGTTGGATAACATAGTCCAGTGGTTCTCAATTTTCCTAATGCCGCGACCCCTTAATACAGGTCCACATGTTGTGGTGACCCCCAACCATAAAATTATTTTTGTTGTTACTTCATAACTGTCATTTTGCAACTATTATGAATTGTTATGTAAATATTTGATATGCAGGATGTATTTTCATTCACTGGAGCAAATTTGGCACAAATACCAAATATGCCCAAATTTGAATACTGGTGGGGTTGATTTTGTCATTTGTGAGTTGTAGTTGCTGGGATTTATAGTTCACCTCCAATCAAAGAGCATTCTGAACTCCACCAGCAATGGAATTGAACCAAACTTGGCACACAGAACTCCCATGGCCAACAGAAAATACTGGAAGGGTTTGGTGGGCATTGACCTTGAATTTTGGAGATGTAGTTCACCTACATCCAGAGAGCATTGTAGACTCAATCAATGATGGATCTGAACCAAACATGGCATGAATATTCAATATGCCCAAATGTGAACATTGGTGAAGTTTGAGGAAAATAGACCTTGACATTTGGGAGTTGTAGTTGCTGGGATTTATAGTTCACCTACACTCAAAAAGCATTCCAAACTCCACCAATGATGGAACTGAACCATACTTGGCACACAGAATTCCCATGACCAACAGAAAATACTGGAAGAGTTTAGTGGGCATTGACCTTGAGTTTGGGAGTTGTAGTTCACCTACATCCAGAGAGCACTGTAGACTCAAACAATGATTGATCTGGACCAAACTTCGCATGAATATTCAATATGCCCAAATGTGAACATTGGTGAAGTTTGAGGAAAATAGACCTTGACATTTGGGAGTTGTAGTTGCTGGGATTTATAGTTCACCTACACTCAAAAAGCATTCTGAACTCCACCAATGATGGAACTGAACCATACTTGGCACACAGAACTCCCATGACCAACAGAAAATACTGGAAGAGTTTAGTGGGCATTGACCTTGAGTTTGGGAGTTGTAGTTCACCTATATCCAGAGAGCACTTTAGACTCAAACAATGATGGATCTGAACCAAACTTGGCATGAATATTCAATATGCCCAAATGTGAACATTGGTGGAGTTTGAGGAAAATAGACAACATTTGGGAGTTGTAGTTGCTGGGATTTATAGTTCACCTACAATCAAAGAATATTCTGATCTCCACCAACGATAGAATTGGGCCAAACTTCCTCCATAATCAACAGAAAGTACTGTGTTTTCTGGTGGTCTTTGGCGACCCCTCTGACACCCCCTTGTGACCCCTCCAGGGGTCGCGACCCCCAGGTTGAGAAACACTGACATAGTGGGATGGCACCTTGGAGACACACTAACTCAATAGTTTCCAAAACTTAGGCTCCAACATGTTTTTTTTTTTCTGTGTCAGGAGCAACTTGAGGGGGGCTGGAAAGAGAGTACTTTCCATTACCTATAACTTGAGTATAAAGGTCAGCAGAAACAGAGGAGGGGGCGGCAGTCTTTGAAAGCTCATACAGAAGTGATGACTGTCTGTCTCATGCTGATTAGCTTGATTAAATGGTGTCTTACATGAACCAATTGGACTCTGTGGATTTCTTCGAAAAGGGACCCCGCACCCTAAACCCATGATCCCTTACACCCTGGGCAACATCCTTGCAGACAGCCAATTCTCTCACACCAGAAACAACTTGCAGTTTCTCAAGTTGCTCCTGACATGACAAAAAAAAAAGACCAACAATTAAAAATGGCTGGCTTGAATGTATGAGAAATTGTCGCCTGGGCATGTGCTGAAGTTCTCACTTCCTGCCGCTGGGAACAAACCTGTCGCTGTCTTGAACTTTCCGGTGAGTTCATTCAGATGGAAGGAACGGTGCCTTGAACACCCCGTTGAAGTTCTCCAGCTGTGATTTTAGCAACTACCAGCTTTCTCTCACATATGTTGCTAAACAGACTATCAAGTAGTAACAGCTCTTTAGCTGTTATTGATCCAAGCTGGATTTGAACTCCAAGGTACGAATCCCCAGAGTCGCCCAACCTATCCAGCGGCTGATGTTTGAAAGGGCAATGAAAGGCTCAACTGAAAGTACTTTTTTTTTACCCCCGCCAGGCCTTCTGCTGTCTCACGCTCGCCTGAGCTACGCTATTCGGTTTTGGAGAGCTTTGGAAATGGTGCATGCATTATAAGCCAATCTGCCTATAAAATGGTAATAGCCAACCTCAAATCTTGCCGAAAGCATCTCTCTGTTATTATTACAGAGTTGATAGTCTAAGAGGAATGCATAGCCGGTGGGTAAACCAAGTAGTATTTCAGAAGTGAGTGAGCGAAAGATGGAAACGAAGGAGGAGGAATGGCGAGGGAATGGACTGCACAAATCCAAGATTAAAAAAAAAGACAAATTATGCAAAGGGAAGCAGAGCCACTGAAAGAATTAATAGCAGAAAGGGAAGAAAAGGATTGAAAGAGAGGAACAAAAAGAAAACAAATATCAGGGGTTACTGATGAGAGAGAGATGAATGTATTGGTAAGCGAAGGTTTTGTCTAAAGCGGTATTTTGAGAAAAGGAGGTCAGTCCTGAGCAAAAGAGAAGAGGAGCGAGGATTAAGTGACAAAAGGATGCAAAGATCAGAAGAAGAGATTGGAAGAGTGGCGCGAGCCGTTAATGATGAGATTGTTTCGTAGGTGTGGGTGCTTTTCGAGATGTGTGTCGGAGATCTCCTTCAGGGCCAACCGGATTAACGAAAGCGGGGAAGGTGAATGTCAGCAAAATGGGACGTTGGAATGATGAAGCTATCTGAAATAATCTCCAGGAAGGACAAAGAATGGGAGAGATTCATAGAATCAAAGAGTTGGAAGAGACCTCCTGGGCCATCCAGTCCAACCCGCTGCCAAGAAGGAGGAATATTGCATTCAAAGCACCCTTGACAGATGGCCATCCAGCCTCTGTTTAAAAGCTTCCAAAGAAGGAGCCTCCACCACACTCCGGCTCAGAGAGTTCCACTGCTGAACAGCTCTCACAGTCAGGATGTTCTACCTCATGTTCAGATGGAATCTCCTCCCTTGTAGTTTGAAGCCATTGCTTCGTGTCCTAGTCTCCAGGGAAGTAGAAAACAAGCTTGCTCCGTCCTCCCTGTAACTTCTTCTCCCATATTTATACATGGCTATCATATCTCCTCTCATCCTTCTCTTCTGCAGGCTAAACATGCCCAGCTCCTTAAGCCGCTCCTCATAGGGCTTGTTCTCCAGACCCTTGATCATTTTAGTCGCCCTCCTCTGGACACATTCCAGCTTGTCAATTGTTGTTGTTCATTCGTTCAGTCGTCTCCGACTCTTCGTGACCTCATGGACCAGCCCACGCCAGAGCTCCCTGTCGGCCGTCACCATCCCCAGCTCCTTCAAGGTCAGTTCAGTCACTTCAAGGATGCCATCCATCCATCTTGCCCTTGGTCGGCCCCTTTTCCTTTTACCTTCCACTTTCCCCAGCATAATCGTCTTCTCTAGGCTTTGCTATCTCCTCATGATGTGGCCAAAGGACTTCAACTTTGTCTCTAGTATCCTTCCCTCCAATGAGCAGTCAATATCTCTCTTCAATTGTGGTGCCCAGAATTGGACACAATATTCCAGGTGTGGTCTAACCAAAGCGGAATAGAGGGGTAGCATTACTTCTCTGGATCTAGACACTATGCTCCTATTGATGCAGGACAAATTCCCATTGGCTTTTTTTGCTGCCGCATCACATTGTTGGCTCATGTTTAATTTATTGTCCACGAGGACTCCAAGATCTTTTTCATACGTACTGCTCTCGAGCCAGGCATTGTCTCCCATTCTGTATCTTTGCATTTCGTTTTTTCTGTCTAAGAGGAGTATCTTGCATTTGTCCCTGTTGAACTTCATTTTGTTAGTTTTGGCCTATCTCTCCAATCTGTCAAGATCATTTTGAATTCTGCTCCTGTCCTCTGGAGTATTGGCTCTCCCACCCAATTTGGTGTCGTCTGCAACCTAAAATTCCTAAAAGTCAAGGTCTATTTCCCCCAAACTCCACCAGCGTTCACATTTGGGCGCACTGAGGATTCGTGCCAAATTTGGTCCAGATCCATCATTGTTTGAGTCCACAGTGCTCTCTGGATGTAAGTGAACTACAACTCCAAAACTCAAGGTCAATGCCCACCAAACCCTTCCAGTATTTTCTGTTGGTCATGGGAGTTCTGTGTGCCAAACTTGGTTCAATTCCATCATTGGTGGATTTCAGAATGCTCTTTGATTGTAGGTGAACTACAAATCCCAGCAACTACAACTACCAAATGACAAAATCAATAACACCAGTATTCAAATTACGGTGTATTGGGTATGAGTGCCAAATTTGGTTGAGTGAATTAAAATACATCCTGCATATCAGATATTTACATTACAAATCATAACAGTTGCAAAATTGCAGTTATGAAGTAGCAACTAAAATAATGTTATGGTTGGGGGTCAACACAACAAAAGGGACTTTATTAAGGAGTTGCAGTATTAGGAAGGTTGAGAACCCCTCATTTAGAGGATAGTTCAGGTTCTGATCTTTAGCAACTAAATTTACATTATTTATTTATTTATTTACAGCTTTTATATTCCGCCCTTCTCACCCCGCAGGGGACTCAGGGCGGATTACAGTGTACACATATATGGTAAACATTCAATGCCAATTTTGACATACAAACATATACAGACATACACAGAGGCTATTTAACTATTTAACTGGCCACCAGGGGAGCTGTCGCTTTCATCGTCCATCTGCGACGCTGATGAAGCACTTCCGCATTCCCCGCATGCTTCCCTGCTGGAATGCTTTGCTGGAGTCTTCTTTATAGCCTCATAAATCAGTTAATTTAGCCTCCCCACACTTTAAGGTGGTACCTAATTTTCCTACTTGACAGATGCAACTGTCTTTCGGGTTGCAAAGGTCGACAACAGGCTACACACAATTGGTTGGAAACTCACCCCAACCCGGGCTGGCTTCGAACTCATGACCTTTTTGGTTAGTGATTACAATACATTACATTACAATTCATAATAGTAGCAAAATTGCAGTTATGAAGTAGCAACGAAAATAATGTTATGGTTGGAGGTCACCACAACATGAGGAACAGTATGAAGGGGATGCAGCATTAGGAAGGCTGAGAAACACTGGTATATGCAAAGATCTTTTTATCTGTCCTTCTGTCCATGGTTATAAGAAAAGGTTTGTCGAAGTTTGGTCCAGATCCATCATTGTTGGAGTCCATAGTGCTCTCTGGATGTAGGTGAACTACAATTCCAACACTCCAAAACTCAAGGTCAATGCCCTTCCAGTATTTTTGGTTGGTCATAGGAATTGTGTTTGCCAAGTTTGGTTCAAATCCATCGTTGGTGAAGTTCAGAATGCTCTTTGATTATAGGCGAACTATAACTCCCAACAACTACAACTCCCAAATGACAAAATGAATCCACCCCAACCCCACCAGTATACCAATTTGGGTGTATCGGATACCTATCTCTGTCAGTCTGTCTGTCTATGTATTGATCCATCCATCCATCTTTTTTTGTGGGTATATGCAAAGGTATATGCAGAGGCTCTTTAACTTTCCAGCTTCATGAGGGTATGCCTTATGAAACACCTTTGCAGAAGCATACACGAAGCTTGGCCTGTCATTGAACATTGAAAAAACCAAGGTGCTGTTCCAGCAGACACCAGCCAACCCCTCTCCAATACCAGTGATACAGCTTAATGGTGTAACATTAGAAAATGTTGATCATTTCCGCTATCTTGGCAGTCACCTCTCCACCAAAGTCAACATTGACACTGAAATACAACACCACCTGAGCTCTGCGAGTGCAGCATTTTTCCGAATGAAGCAGAGTTTGAGGACCAGGACATCCATAGGGATACCAAGGTGCTTGTTTATAGAGCTATTGTCCACCCAACCCTGCTATACGCCTGCGAGACGTGGACTGTCTACAGACGTCACATGCAACTCCTGGAACGATTCCATCAGCGCTGCCTCCGGAAAATCCTACAAATCTCTTGGGAAGACAAGCGGACAAATGTCAGCATTCTGGAAGAAGCAAAGACCACCAGCATTGAAGCGATAGTCCTCTACCATCAACTCCGCTGGACTGGCCACGTTGTCCGGATGCCCGATGACCATCTCCCAAAGCAGCTGCTCTACTCCGAACTCAAGAACGGAAAACAGAATGCTGGTGGACAGGAAAGGAGATTGAAAAATGGACTCGAAGCCAACCTTAAAATTTCTGGCATAGATACTGAGAACTGGGAAGTCCTGGCCCTTGACCGCTCCAGCTGGAGGTCAGCTGTGACCAGCAGTGCTGCAGAATTTGAGGAGGCATGAATGGAGGGCGAAAGGGAGAAGCGTGCCAAGAGGAAGGCGCGTCAAGCCAACCCCGACCGAGACCACCTTCTACCTGGAAACCAATGCCCTCACTGTGGAAGAGGATGCAGAGCAAGAATAGGGCTCCACAGCCGCATACGGACCCACAGGAATACTGGAAGACAATCATCCTCAGAAAACGAGGGATCGCCTAAGTAAGCTTTATGAATTCCGGCCACCGGGGGAGCTATCGCTTCACCATCCTCTTGTGACACTGATGGAGTACTTCCTCATTCTTTTGCTTGCTTGCTGGAGATTTTATGGCATCGGAAATTAGTTAAGTCAACCTAAATTTCCTACTTGACAGATGCAACAGTCTTTTGGGCTGCAAATGTCGACAGCAAGCTACACAAATTGGTTGGAAGCTCCCTTCGATCCGGGCTGGCTTCGAACTCCCGACATTTCGGTCAGTAGTGATCTTAATGCAGCAGACTCATAGAATCATAGAATCATAGAATCAAAGAGTTGGAAGAGACCTCATGGGCCATCCAGTCCAACCCCATTCTGCCAAGAAGCAGGAATATTGCATTCAAATCACCCCTGACAGATGGCCATCCAGCCTTTGCTTAAAAGCTTCCAAAGAAGGAGCCTCCACCACACTCCGGGGCAGAGAGTTCCACTGCTGAACGGCTCTCACAGTCAGGAACTCCCAGCCAACTGTGCCACAGTCCCTGTGCACAATCCATCCATCCATGTTTTTTTGTGGGTATACGCAAAGGTCTATCTATCTGTCTATCATGTGTATGCAAAAGTCTTTTTCTTCTTTTCTCTCTTTGAGTCACGACACTCAGAAAGCTGTACATCTGAATATTTCTATATGGAAAATTGGTACGAAATACTTGAAAGAATGATACAAAAATCCAAAAGAACAATTCACAAACGCAAGGCCTGCTTGCTTGTCTTCATGGGTGGCATCCTAGCCTATCAATAGCATAGGAAGCCTTTCCAGGGAGTGTGCATAATAAAGATGAGGGGGGTGGAGACACTTGTGAGTATTCAAAGCACTACATAGCTCTCAACCATAATTATATTATTAATATTTAACTGTTTTTCTGTTTGTGAAGCTGGGAGGACGTGGGTGGGGAATAGGCCAGTAAATAGAGATGCAAATATTGAAAGGACCTTCAAGTCTGTTGGGCATGAAAGCACGGGATTTCTTTTTTTTTCCCAACCTGAGCCGTGAAGCAAGCTATTAAATAAAGTTGGAAACAATTAAAGTGAAAGTACGTTTATTTTTGTCCCTCAACTGTGGAAATGAGCCAGCACATAAAGTTGGAAAGCTATTAAATATGTGTATATGTGAGACGAATATGAAGCAATTTTGCCACTGGGAAGCACCATATAAATCCGTAGCTCCAGGGGTGCATCTACACTGCCGTTTGGCAAAACTTCAACTGCCATGTCTCAATGTTATGAAATCATGGGAGTTATAGTTTGGTGGTGAGATGCTAACACTTGGCAGAGAAGGCTAAAGACCTTCTAAAGCTACAGCTCCCATATATCATGACATATATATCATTGACGGCTACAAGAAGTACTCAATAACAATGGCCTATCATTGAACATCGAGAAACCAAAGTACTGTTGAAGGATTTCATGGTCACAATCACTGGGTTGCTGTAAGTTTTTGGGGCTGTCTGGCCATGTTCCAGAAGCATTGTCTCCTGACGTTTCACCTGCATCTATGGCAGGCATCCTCAGAGGTTGTGAGGTCTGTTGGAAACTAAGCAAGTGAAGTTTATGGAATGTCCTGGGTGGGAGAAACAAGTATTGTCTTTTAGAGACAACTTTGAATGTTGCCATTGGCCACCTTAATTAGCACTGAATGTCCTAGCAGTTTCAGGAGTGGCTTCTTACTGCCTAGGGGCATCCTTTGTTGAGAGGTGATTCGCTGTCCCTGATTGTTTCTTGTCTGGAGTTCCCCCGCTTTTGACTCACCAGCCAACTCCTCTGCAATGCCAGGAACACAGCTTAATTATGTAACATAAGAAAATGTTGACCATTTCTGCCCCCTTGGCAGCCACCTCTCCACAAAAGTCAACATTGACACTGAAATACAATACCGCCTGAGCTCTGCGAGTTCAGCATTCTTCCAAATGAAGCAGAGAGTATTTGAGGATTGGATTAGGGTTCTTGTCTGGAGTTTCCCTGTTTTTGAGTCACCAGCCAACCCCTCTACAATGCCAGAAATACAGTTTAATGCTGTGACATTAGCAAATGTTGACAATTTCTGTCCCCCTGGCAGCCACCTCTCCAAAAAAGTCAACATTGACACTGAAATACAACACTGTCTGAGCTCTGCAAGTGCAGCATTTTTCCAAATGAAGCAGAGTGTTTGGGGTTGGGGACATACATAGGGAGACCAAGATGCTTGTTTATAAAGCTATTGTCCTCCCAACCCTGTTCTACATCTGCGAAATGTGGACTATCTATAGAGGGTGCAGGGGACAGTTCCATCTTATCTCCTGCATATGTCATCAGTTGGGGACCCCTCCCTCCAGCACCAACTGCTGCTCTGGGCCAGAGTGAAGAGAGAGGAGGCCAGGGAACAGTTCCTTCTTGTCTCCTGCATATGTCATCACTTCGGGACTCCTCCCCCAGCATTAACTGCCACTCTGGGCCAGAGTGAAGAGAGAGGGGGCCAGGGGACAGTTCCATCTTGTCTCCTGCATATGTCATCACTTCGGGACTCCTCCCCCAGCATTAACTGCCACTCTGGGCCAGAGTGAAGAGAGAGGGGGCCAGGGGACAGTTCCATCTTGTCTCCCGCATATGTCATCAGTTAGGGACCTCTCCCCCCAGCACCAACTGCTGCTGTAGGCTGAAGAGAGAGGGGGCCAGGGGACAGTTCCACCTTGTTTCCTGTGCTATGCTAATAATATAATATAATAATATTTATAATATATTATAAATATTATATGTATATACATTATATTATATTATAATATAATATAATGTATATACATATAATATTTATAATATTATAATGTAAAACAATATAATAGTAATAATAATAACATGATTTTATAATTATTTTATATTAAATGTGATATTATTAATAATATTACAATATAATGGTATAGTGCAATATAGTAATATTTAATACCGGTATTGTACTATGCTGATAATATAATATATTGTATGTATATTTATCTTGTAAGCCGCTCTGAGTCCTCTTTGGGGTGAGAAAGGCGGCATATAAATGTCGTAAATAAAATAAATAAATAAATTTCTTGATTTAATGCAGGGTGGCATATAAATGTTATATATCTATATGAATAAAAAAATTAGTGTTCATTTGTGGGATGAACAGAACTCAAAAACCACAAGATGAATTGACACCAAATTTGGACACAATACACCCATCAGTCCAAACGAGTGACCATCAATCATAAAAATACTGAAAAACACAATGGAAGGGACTTATAAAGCCACAAAACTAAAAATAAATTACAAATCATGCGCAAAACCACATATATACACAAACACACATATATACACATATACACAAATATATAAACAAATATATAAACACATATGCACATATATACACACACAAAACACATATACATAGACTGGGCCAGAGCAATGCGTGGCAGGGGATGGCATATACATATCTCACTTGCCTAGTTTCCAACAGACCTCACAACCTCTGAGGATGCCTGCCCTAGATGTGGGCGAAATGTCAGGAGGAGAGAATGCTTCTGGAAAATGGCCAGACAGCCCGGAGACCTCTCCACAACCCATTGATTCTGGCCATGAAAGCCTACGACAATTCCCTTGCCTAGTTTCTAATGGACCTCACAACCTCTGAGGAAGCCTGCCTAGATGTGGGCGAAACATCAGGAGAGAATGCTTCTGGGACATGGCCAGACAGCCCGGAAAACTCACAGCAACCTATTGATTCTGGCCATGAAAGCCTACAATTCCTTTGCCTAGTTTCCAACAGAACATACGACCTCTGAGGATGCCTCTGCCCTAGATGTGGGCGAAAGGTCAGGAGAGAATGCTTCTGGAACATGGCCAGACAGCCCGGAAAACTCACAGCAATCCATTAATTTTGGCCATGAAAGCCTACAACAAATCTCTTGGTTAGTTTCCAACAGAACACACGATCTCTAAGGATGCCTGCCCTAGATGTGGGCGAAACGTCAGGAGAGAATGCTTCTGGAACGTGGCCAGACAGCCCGGAAAACTCACAGTAACTTATTGATTCTGGCCATGAAAGCCTACAATTCCTTTGCCTAGTTTCCAACAGACCTCACAACCTGTGAGAATGCCTGCCTTAGATGTGGACAGAATGTCAGAAGAGAATGCTTCTGGGACATGGCCAGACAGCCCAGAAAACTCACAGCAACCTATTGATTCCGGCCATGAATGCCTACAATTCTTTTACCTAGTTTCCAACAGAACACAAGACCTCTGAGGATGCCTGGCCTAGATGTGGGCGAAACGTCAGGAGAGAAGGCTTCTGGAACATGGCCAGACAGCCGGGAAAACTCACAGCAACCTATTGATTCTGGCCATGAAAGCTTACAATTCCTTTGCCTAATTTCCAACAGAACACACGACCTCTGAGGATGCCTGCCCTAGATGTGGGCGAAACGTCAGGAGAGAATGCTTCTGGGACATGGCCAGACAGCGCAGAAAACTCACAGCAACCTATTGATTCTGGCCATGAAAGCTTACAATTCCTTTGCCTAATTTCCAACAGAACACACGACCTCTGAGGATGCCTGCCCTAGATGTGGGCGAAACGTCTAGAGAGAATGCTTCTGGAACATGGCCAGACAGCCCAGAAAACTCACAGCAACCTATTGATTCTGGCCATGAAAGCCTACGACAATTCCCTTGCCTAGTTTCCAACAGAACACACGACCTCTGAGGATGCCTGCCCTAGATGTGGGCGAAACGTCTAGAGAGAATGCTTCTGGAACTTGGCCAGACAGCCCGGAAAACTCACAGCAACCCATTGATTCTGTCCATGAAAGCCTACGACAATTCCCTTGCCTAGTTTCCAACAGACCTCACAACCTCTGAGGATGCCTGCCCTAGATGTGGGTGAAACGTCAGGAGAGAATGCTTCTGGAACATGGCCAGACAGCCCGGGGACCTCTCCGCAACCCATTGATTCTGGCCATGAAAGTCTATGACAATTCCCTTGCCTAATTTCTAACAGACCTCACAACCTCTGAGGATACCTGCCCTAGATGTGGGCGAAACGTCAGGAGAGAATGCTTCTGGAACATGGCCAGACAGCCCGGAAAACTCACAGCAACCTATTGATTCTGGCCATGAAAGCCTACAATTCCTTTGCCTAGTTTCCAACAGAAGACACGACCTCTGAAGACGCCTGCCCTAGATGTGGGCGAAACATCAGGAGAGAATGCTTCTGGAACGTGGCCAGACAGCCCGGAAAACTCACAGTAACTTATTGATTCTGGCCATGAAAGCCTACAATTCCTTTGCCTAGTTTCCAACAGACCTC
Organism: Anolis sagrei; assembly: GCF_037176765.1. NCBI lineage: Eukaryota > Metazoa > Chordata > Lepidosauria > Squamata > Anolidae > Anolis > Anolis sagrei. Next base: position 11,979,465 of record NC_090031.1, on the reverse strand, counting down.
ACAACCTGTGAGAATGCCTGCCTTAGATGTGGACAGAATGTCAGAAGAGAATGCTTCTGGGACATGGCCAGACAGCCCAGAAAACTCACAGCAACCTATTGATTCCGGCCATGAATGCCTACAATTCTTTTACCTAGTTTCCAACAGAACACATGACCTCTGAGGATGCCTGCCCTAGATGTGGGCGAAACGTCAGGAGAGAATGCTTCTGGAACATGGCCATAGGGACCAGAAAACTCACAACCACCCAGGAATTGAAATTGTCCACAAGCTGACCAATGGCATGCTGGTGGTGAGAGTGGTCCAGCACTTCTGTGCTCTGGAATAAGATGGAATGAAAACCCAAGCAATGATTTGTTGCCTTTCCTGAAGGGAGGGAGGGGGGGAGGGAGATTGGGGAGGGGGCGTGGCTTTGTGGGGGGAGCTGAGGGCGGCGCGAGGGCGTGGGCGGGGCCAGGGCGGAGCGTGCGGCATCCTCAGCATCCTCAGCAATCAGCATCCTCCTCGTCGTGGAAGCTGCCTCCGCTGGGCTCTTCCTCTCCGGATCCTCATCCTCCTCCTCCGCTGGCTCTTTCCTAATCCAGAGCTGGTGGCGATGTCTTCTCCGGCTCCGCTTCTCCTCCGCCGCCGCCGGCTCTTGCTCTTCCTCCCCGCCGCGTGCTCGGCTCCGCCGCCTTCCTTGCTGCCTCTGCTGCTGCTTCTGGCCAGCGGGCCGGCCCAGGGCGGGAGGAGCGGAGGGAACAGCGGCCGGAGCAGCCCTTGCCGGGAGAAGACGGTCACCGTCTCCACGCTCCCGGTGCTGCGGGAGAGCGAGGCCGCCTGGAGCCCCGCCGGAGCCCCGCCGCCTCCGCCAATGCCTCCTCCTGCCGCCGCCTCCTCCTCCTCCTCAGCCTCGGCGCCTTCCAGCACCGGCATCGACTCGCGCCTGCTCCTCTTCGTCCGCAGCGAGCTGCCCGGGAGGGTGGCCGTACAGGACGACCTGGACAACACCGAGCTGCCCTTCTTCACCCTCGGTGAGAGCCTCTTCTCTCTTCTTTCCTTGCTTTGGTTCGGATCCATGGAAGGATGCTCCTCAGGCTTTCTTTCCAGGTTGAGGAGAAGGATAGGGTTGTCTATAGTGTCTTAGTCTTAGTTTGGATCCATGGAAGGATGCCTTGCCTTGTTCCAGGTTGAGGAAGAGGAAGAGGAGGTCTGTAGTGTCTTCATCTTAGTTTGGTTCCATGGAAGGATGCCTTGCCTTGCTCCACAACCTTTCCTTCCAGGTTGAGGAGGAGGAGGGTGTCTATAGTGTCTTAGCCTTAGTCTGGATCCATGGAAGGATGCCTTGCCTTGCTCCACAACCTTTCCTTCCAGGTTGAGGAGGAGGAAGAGGAGGTCTATAGTGTCTTAGTCTTAGTTTGGATCCATGGAGGGATGCCTTGCCTTGTTCCAGGTTGAGGAGGAGGAAGAGGATGTCTATAGTGTCTTAGTCTTAGTTTGGATCCATGGAAGGATGCCTTGCCTGGCTCCTCAGGCTTTCTTTCCAGGTTGAGGAGGAGGAAGAGGATGTATGAGTGTCTTAGTCTTAGTTTGCATGAAGAGGAGAAGGATGAGGATGTCTATAGTGTCTTAGGTTTAGTTTGGATCCATGGAAGGATGCCTTACATTGCTCCTCAGGCTTTCTTTCCAGGTTGAGGAGGAGAAGGAGGTCTATAATGTCTTAGTCTTAGTTTGGATCCATGGAATGATGTCTTGCCTTGCTCCTCAGGCTTTCTTTCCAGGTTGAGGAGGAGGAAGAGGATGTCCATAGTTTCTTAGTCTTAGTTTGGATCCATGGAAGGATGCTTTGCCTTGTTCCAGGTTGAGGAGGAGGAAGAGGATGTCTTAGTACCTTAGTCTTAGTTTGTATCCATGGAAGGATGCCTTGTCTTGCTCCTCAGGCTTTCTTTCCAGGCTGAGGAGGAGGAGAAGGAGGTCTATAGTGTCTTAGTCTTAGTTTGGATCCATGGAATGATGCCTTGTCTTGCTCCACAACCTTTCGTTCCAGGTTGAGGAGGAGGAAGAGGATGTATTAGTGTCTTAGTCTTAGTCTGCATGAAGAGGAGAACCATGAGAATGTCTATAGTGTCTTAGGTTTAGTTTGGATCCATGAAAGGTTACCTTGCCTTGCTCCACAACCTTTCGTTCCAGGTTGTGGAGGAAGAGGAGGTCTGTAGTGTCTTAGTCTTAGTTTGGATCCATGGAGGGATGCCTTGCCTTGCTCCAGGTTGAGGAGGAGAAGGAGAATGTCTTAGTCTCTTAGTCTTAGTTTGGATCCATGGAATGATGCCTTGTCTTGCTCCCAGCTTTCCTTTCCAGGTTGAGTAGGGTGTCTATAATAGTCTTAGTTTGGCTCCATGCTGGGATACCTTGCATTGCTCCTCAAGCTTTCCTTTCCAGTTTGAGGAGGAGGAAGAGGAGGTCTATAGTGTCTTAGTTTCGATCCATGGAAGGATGCCTTGCCTTGCTCCTCAGGCTTTCTTTCCAGGTTGAGGAGGAGGAGAAGGAGGTCTATAGTGTCTTAGTCTTAGTTTAGATCCATGGTGGGATACCTTGCCTACTCCCCAGCTTTCGTTTCCAGGTTGAGTAGGAGGAGAAGGAGATCTATAGTGTCTTAGTCTTAGTTAGGATGCATGGAGGGATACCTTGCCTTGCTCCCCAGCTTTCCTTTCCAGATTGAGGAGGAGGGTGTCTATAGTGTCTTAGGCTTAGTTTGTATCCATGGAAGGATGCCTTGCCTTGCTCCTCAGGCTTTCTTTCTAGGTTGAGGAGGAGGAGAATGAGGTATATAGTGTCTTGGTTTGGATCCATGGAAGGATGCCTTGCCTTGCTCCCCAGCTTTCCTTTCCAGGTTGAGGAGGAGGATGTATTAGAGTCTTAGTCTTAGTTTGGATCCATGGAATGATGCCTTGCCTTGCTCAACAGCTTTCCTTTCCAGGTTGAGAAGGAGGATGTCTATAGTGTCTAAGTCTTAGTTTGGATCCATGGAATGATGCCTTGCCTTGCTCCTCAGGCTTTCTTTCCAGGTTGAGGAGGAGGAAAAGGATGCTTTAGTGTCTTAGTCTTTGGATGGAGAGAAGGATGAGGATGTCTATAGTGTCTTAGGCTTAGTGTCCTTCATCAGGATAAGGAACTCAACTTCTGGGCACAGGTGGAGGTACCATTATTCCATTATTATTATTATTATCATTAGTATTATTATTAGCATCCTAGAGTTGGAAGAGACCCCAAGGGCCACCCAACCCAACTCCAATCACAAAGAAAGCACAATTTTTTCCCATCCAAGTCGGAGGGTTCGGATCCGTGGAGGGATGCTTTGCCTTGCTCCACAGGCTTTCTTTCCAGGTCAGGGAGGAGGAAGAGGAGGTCTTAGTGTCTCAGTCTTAGGGATGGCTTGCCTTGCTCCTCAGCCTTCCTTTCCAAGTTGAGGAGAAGGAAGAAGAGGCCTATAGTGTCTTGGTGTCCTTCATTTGGTTGGGGAACTCAACTTCTGGGCAGAGGTGGAGGTGTCATCCTTCCATGATTATGATGATTGGAATCCTAGAGTTGGAAGAGACCCCAAGGGCCACCCAATGCAATCTCAATCTGCCAGGCAGGAAAACACAAAGAACTTTGACAGGTTTTAGTGCCACCTGGGCATAGGTGGAAGTTCAATTATTCCACCACCACCATAATCATAATTAGAATCCAAGTATTGAAAGAGACCCCAAGGGCCACCCAACCCAAACCCAATCACAAAGGAAAACACACATTTCTTTCTATCCAAGTTGGAGGGTTTGGATCCATGGAGGGATGCCTTGCCTTGCTCTCCAGGTTTTCCTTCCAGGTTGAGGAGAAGGAAGAGGATTTCTATAGTGTCTTAGCCTTAGTTTGGATCCATGGAGGGATAACTTGCCTTGCTCCACTGCTTTCCTTTCCAGGTTGAGGAGAAGGAAGATGATGTCTATAGTGTCTTAGTCTTAGTTTGGATCCATGGAAGGATGCCTTGCCTTGCTCCACTGCTTTCCTTTCCAGGTTGAGGAGGAGGAGAAGGAGGTCTATAGTGCCTTAGTCTTAGTTTGGATCCATGCAGGGATGCCTTGCCTTGCTCTCCAGGTTTTCTTTCCAGGTTGAAGAGAAGGAAGAGGATTTCTGTAGTGTCTTAGCCTTAGTTTGGATCCATGGAGGGATGACTTGCCTTGCTCCACTGCTTTCCTTTCCAGGTTGAGGAGAAGGAAGAGGATTTCTATAGTGTCTTAGTCTTAGTTTGGATCCATGGAGGGATGCCTTGCCTTGCTCCACTGCTTTCCTTTCCAGGTGAGGAGGAGGAGAAGGAGGTCTATAGTGCCTTAGTCTTAGTTTGGATCCATGCAGGGATGCCTTGCCTTGCTCCCCAGGCTTTCTTTCCAGGTTGAGAAGGAGGAAGACAATGTCTATAGTGTCTTAGTCTTTGTGTCCTTCATCAGGATGGGGAGCTCAACTTCTGGGCAGGTGGAGACTGCCTCCATTCCATTGTGATTATGATTGGAATCCAAACGTTGGAAGAGACCCCAAGGGACACTTAACCCAACCCCAATCACTAAGGAGAACACAAAGCTCTTCTGACAGGTGTTAGTGTCCCCTGGACATAGGTGAAGGTGCCATTATTCCACCACCACCATTGTTATTAGAATCCCAAAGTTGGAAGAGTCCCCAGAGGCCACCCAACCCCAATCACTAAGGAGAACCCAAAGCTCTTCTGACAGGTGTTAGTGTCACCTGGACATAGGTGGAGGTGCCATTATTCCAGTATTATTATGACTATTATTGTTATTATTAGTATCCTAGAGTTGAAAGAGGCCCCAAGGGCCACCCAATCCAACCCTAATGTGCCAGGCAGGTGACAGGAATGAGTGTTATTCATCAGTTTGGGGAACTGAACTTCTAGGCATAGGAGGAAGTGCCATTATTCCACCATTATTACTATTATTATTACTATTATTGTCAAAGGGTTGAAAGAGACCCCAAGGGCTACCCAATCCAACCCCAATCTGCCTGCAGGAAAGCACAAAGGACTTTTGATAGGTGTTAGTGTCACTTGGGCATAGGTGGAGGTGACATTATTCCACCATTATTACTATTATTATTATAACTGTTGTTGTTATTAGAATCCATGAGTTCAAAGAGAACCCAAGGGTGGGGGTGCCATCATCACCACCACCACCACCATCATCATCATCAGTATTAGAATTCAAGAGTTGGAAGAGACCCCAAGGGCCACCCAATCCAATCCTAACCACAAAGTAGAACACAAAGCATTTCTGACAGGTGCTAGTGTCACCTGGGCATAGGTGGAGGCACCATTATTCCACTATTATTAGTGTTGTTGTTATTGTTATTAGAATCTTAGAGTTGAAAGAGACCCCAAGGACCACCCAATCCAACCCCAATTTGCCAGGAAAACACAAACCTTCTTCAACAGGTGTTAGTGTCACCTGTGCATAGGTGGAGGTGCCATTATTCCATCATCATCATTATTGCTACTACTATTAGTATTATTGTTATTAGAATCCAAGGGTTGAAAGAGACCCCAAGGGCCACCCAATCCAACCCTAATCTGCCCGGCAGGCGACAGGAGTTAGTGTTATTCATCATGATTAGAACTCAACTTCTGGGCAGAGGTGGAAGTGCCATTATTCCACCGTTGTTGTTGTTGTTGTTGTTGTGGTTGTGGTTGTTGTTGTTGTTGTTCAAATCCAAGAGACTCCAAGGGCTACCCAATCCAGTCTCAATCTGCCAAGCAAGAAAACACAAAGCGTCAAGATGGGGAACTTCTAGGCATATGTGGGTCCTACTAATCCGTTGTTGTTGTGTCTACTAGGACTACTACTAGTAAAAATAGGGAAGTTGTCTCTTCAACTGTGCTTGTAAATTTAGGTTAATGCCATTACTCATTATTATTGTTGTTGTTAGCAGTAGTAGTAATATTAAAAGCTTATTAGGAACTTGCTTCCTTTACTCTATGGGCATATGGAGTTGTCATTACCAATTATTATTATTATTATTATTATTATTATTATTATTAGTAGTAGTAGTATTAGAATTAGAATTAATACCAATAGGGAACCTGTCTCTCTAATGCATTTGTGGGCATTGTTGTTGTTGTCACTTTTATTATTAATAGGGAACTTGTCCAGAAATACAAAATGATCAAAAATCCAGAATTGTACACTGCAAGAAAGATAACTCTGCTGGTTGGTGTATTGGATCACACATCGGACACTTCCCAAGTTTCCAGGACTGTGTGATGTATCGGCGAATCATCATCATCATCACTACTACTACCACCACTACTACCACTACTACTAATAGGAAAGTTGTCTTTTTAGGTATAAGATACTAACTTCGTAGGTCGCAAGGAGGTTACCAATGTTTTAAGGCTTTTCCCTGTCATGGGTAAAGCCAGTAAGGTAGACACACTTAGACCCCTCAGTGATCGTTCGAAAGTTTATAAAGACACACAAATACCCATAGTAACTTCCTCCCTACCCCCGCCCTGTCTCTTCCCTTCCTTATCGTCGTTCCCCCACCATACCTCACTGTCTATTCCCCCCCCCGATTGCCCCCCCTCCCCTCACAGTCTATTCTCCCCCTTCCTACCCCCCTTCTGTTGTGATTTTACATTTTGTATTATAAAACTTAATAAAGACTATTTAAAAAAAAAAAAAGATCAGTCCACAGTAGACACTCTGATGGCTGTTGAATTGCATCACACGTCGCACACTTCCCAAGTGTCTAGGACTGTGTGATGTATCAGTTAATAATGGGTGCAGATCCCAGTAAGGTGGCCTTCTGCAGGTGGCCAATGGTAATTTTGTCAGCGCTGATTGTGTTTAAGTGCAGGCCAAGGTCTTTAGGCACTGCACCCAGTGTGCCAATCACCACTGGGATCACCTTGACTGGCTTATTTTACTGACACAAAAACACAGTATGTCACAGCAAATGAGACCTCTATGCTGGGTTTCGTATCACAAAATCAGAAGTCGAACACTTCCCAAGCGTCTAGGACTGTGTGATGTATTTTCAAATGATGTGCACAGATCCAAGTCAGGCGGCCTTTTGCAGTTGACAGATCATGATTTTGTCAATGTTTATTGTTTCCAAATGCTGGCTGAGATCTTTATTATTATTATTTATTTTGAGGAAGCTACCCCTCGGAAGGAAGGGAAATCCACTCCAGAAGGAGTTATTATCCTGGGGAAAAGGGGTCTCCACTTGGTTTTGTTTGAGGTCCCCATCGGAGAGCTTAGTGGGCAATGACCTCAGATGCTCTGTACATTTGCGGCAAGGAAAATGAAGGGTGTCGGGAAGCAGTAATGAGCAGGCTTCTCCCTTCGCACAGGAAGGGAGTTCAAAGTACTTCTCCGACCTACACCTGCTCCAGGCTAGAAATGAGAAGTGGGTGGATCTCATGGCAAGAGGGCAAAAACCGATCAGTGATTTGTTCTTCATGTAATTATCCTTCGCTCGGCACCATACTGCTTTAGGTGCTTCGCTGCTGATTGACACCTTTTTGCTGTTAATAATATCGGTTGTGCCTTATTTCTGCTTGTCAGCGGGAGAAACGTTGGGCAGAGAAAGGTGGCCATTTGGCTTAGTGCTAACGGGTGACTCCGTTTTCGTGAGTACGGCCTTGTCGCTGTTGCATTTACCTGAGGTCTCCTTTCACTTGCTTTGCAACTGGGGGTGGACTATGTGGGTTATCGCTGCTGTCCCTCGGATATTAAGATTGCCCCCACTCTACAGTGCTTTCGTATTTCGTGTTTTACCCTCCTCTGGACACATTCCAGCTTGTCAACATCTCCCTTCAATTGTGGTGCCCAGATCTGACACGGTATTCCAGATGTAGAATCATAGAGTTGGAAGAGACCTCATGGGCCATCCAGTCCAACCCCCTGTCAAGAAGCAGGAATATTGCTTCTTGATGGCCATCCAGCCTCTGTTTAAAAGCTTCCAAAGAAGAAGCCTCCACCACACTCCAGGGCAGAGAGTTCCACTGCTGAATTTGGCACACAGTTCTCCCATGACCAACAGAAAATACTGGAAGGGTTTGGTGGGCAGTGTCCTTTGGTTTTGGAGTTGTAGTTCACCTACATCCAGAGATCACTGTGGACTCAAACAATGATGGATCTGGACCAAACTCTACACAAATACTCAATATGCCCAAATGTGAACACTGGTGGAGTTTGGGGAAAATAGAATCTTGACATTTGGGAGTTATAGTTTCTGGCATGTATAGTTCACCTAAAATCACAGAGCATTCTGAACCCCACCAATGATAGAATTGGGCCAAACCTCCCACACAGAACCCCCATTTGGGCCACAGCAACGTGTGGCAGGGGACTGCTCGTCTGTTAATATTGTTTTGAATTTTGCTCCTGTCTTCTGGGATATTGGCTATCCCTCCAAATTTGGTGTTATCTGCAAACTTGATAATTATGCCTTTTAACCCATCATCTAAGTCTATATAAATAAAAATGTAATGTTCATTTGTGGGATTAACATAACCACAAGATGAATTGACACAAAATTTGGACACAATACATCTATCAGGCCATTGAGTGACTATCACTCATAAAAACACTGAAAAATGCAGCGGAAGGCACCTAAAAAGCCAAAAAAGCAAAAAGATGCTACAGCACATGTGCAAGGACGATTCCTCCAGCAAACAAAATACACAATAGCATATCCACACTCTCTTCCGGAATACAGCTTCCAACATCCCCTAGACGAAGCCCTTTAGGAGAGGAGGAGGATGATCCAAATGCACTGCTTCCAGGATGCAAGCTTTCTTCTCCTTGGATTTCTTTTAGAGCATCCCAATCCCTGCATATTTCCCATTTCCTATTACTGGACTGCAACTCCCAGCAATCCTCCAGATAGATAGATTAGATGGAGGTAGGTAGGTAGATCGATCAGGAGGACTGCTGGGAGTTGGAGTCCAAGAATAGGTAGAGAAGGAAGAACGGGAAGAAAGAGAGAGGGAAAGAGAAGTGGGGAAGGAAGGGAAGAGGAAGAGAAGGAAGGAAGGAGAGAAGGAAGAGAAGGAGGGAAAGAGGGAGGGAATGTTGGCCACAGCAACGCGTGGCGAGTACAGCTAGTATTTTATAGATTTTTAAATTGAGACTGGTCCTTTATTGTTTGTAATGTGTTGTTTTATGTTAATTGACATTGTCAATTTACATAAAATATGTTGACATAATCTACTTGTCAATATGATTATGTCAATACTTGTCAATAGATTATGTCAATATGTTGACATAATCTACTTGTATCTTCATGTCTTTTATGACACATGTATGTGCTTTTGTAAGCCGCCCCGAGTCTTTTTTGGGAGATGGTGGCGGGGTACAAATAAAGTTGTCGTTGGGTCATTGTGAGTCTTCCGAGCTGTATGCCCATGTGCCAGAAGCATTCTCTCCTGACGTTTCACCCGCATCTATGGCAGCCATCCATAGATCCGGATGCTTGTCATAGATGCAGGTGAAATGTCAGGAGGGAATGCTTCTGGCACATGGGCATACAGCCCAGAATCTATGGCATCTATGGCAGACATCCATAGATCCGGATGCCTGCCATAGATGCAGATGAAATGTCAGGAGGGAATGCTTCTGGCACATGGGCATACAGCCCAGAAAACTCTCAACGACCCAGTGATTGTGAATGATTTTGCATTGTATTCTTATGTTGCTTACTGTACTCATATGTTTGTTGTTGTTTGTGCTTTGGTTTTGATTTTATTGTAATATGATGTTGGACTTGGCCTCATGTAAACTGCCCCGAGTCCCCGTTGTGGAGATGGTGGCGGGTTATAAATAAAGATTATTATTATTATTATTATTATTATTATTATTATTATTCCAACCATGAAAGCCTTTGACAATACAAAGTTGTTGTTTTTGTTATTCTTATTATTCTACCTTTGTGGGAGTTTAAAGCCAGATTTTTAAATTTGAAGCGCACCCCAAGCTGCCAAATGGTTTCAAAAAAGGAAAATACACTCGTTATGCCGAGGCATGAATCTCTTTAGTACTGCTGTCACTTTGCTGTGGCTTGATTCCCTCCTCTTGCAATTGATAGCTTAATTATCTTTCAGCGCTTTCTCTTCCTTCTTGGCATATTCTCTCCCTCTTCACCTTAAAAAAAAAATCTGTTCGTGTTCACCTAGTTTTTGGAGCAAGGTTTGCAAGAGGCCAGTCTCTCTGTTTCGGAGCAAACTCTGCTTTCTTCCAGAGAGGGGCAGGTGCCGCCTGTAAGATACTTTGGCGTCTGAAATCTTAAGGAGCGATAATGCTTTGGTCTAGTTAGTAGCTTGCATATAAATATTTTGTCTGGACATATCCTGATTATCCCAGCTGTCTGGATTTTTGCTTGAATGCCTCTGTGTGTATGTGTATATATTATACTCCAAGCTCTGAAGGTTTTCTCTACTGGGGAGACGAGAGAGCAAGTGCGGCCTGTCAGCTTGTGTACTGTGTTGCTCTTTTGCTCGAACATGGGGCGTTCTTGCCGTGTCTTGTCAAGGTTGTCATGGGTATCACAGCTGACTTGTTATCCTTTCAACAAGTGAAACTGTTTAGAATTCTGCATCCCGAAACAGGCTCCTCGTTCTGGCAGGAGCTGCAAAGGCGGGCTGTTGATCTCCTCGCAAGCGCCTCTTTTATCTACCAACTTCTTTCCCCTTCTCCGACATCTTACCAACCCTAATTTGTTGGATCTGCTTGGGGTTGTGTTGCTTCTGATTGGGGTTTGACAGGTGCTAGTAGCAATTCTCCCTCCTTTCTCCCTCATCGCCAGTCCCATGATCAGTAAAATCATTCCTTGGCATGGACTTGGTCTGTCAGGTTGCTTGTGCAGATGTGTGCCTAACAAAAAGCAGCAATGTGCAGATATCTTTGCAGCACTTGCTCCATTTGTATAGTATTCTTCAAAAAGGATATTGACAATACAGAGGAGAAAGGCAATCAAAATGGGCAAAGGCCAGTGGAAGCCACAAATCTCTATGAGGAGCATCTTAGGGAGCTTGAGATGTTTGCCATGGAGGTGATCAAAACTATCAAAGGTTTGGAAGCCAAGATCTGTTGGAATCAATTTAAGGAGCTGAGGATGTTTGGCTTGGAGAAAAGAAGGTTGAAAGAGGACATGTACTCTTCAAGAAGGATATTGACAAGGTGGAAGAGAAAGGCAACTAAAATGGGCAAAGGCCAGTGGGAACCACAAATCCCTTATGAGGACCATCATAGGAAGCTTGCGATGTTTACCTTGGAGAAGATCAAAACAATCAAAGGTTTGGAAGCCAAGCTCCATTACAAGCAATTTAGGAAACCGAGGCTGTTTAGCTTGGAGAAACATCCTCCAGTACTCTTCAAGAAGGATATTGACAAGGCGGAAGAGAAAGGCAACCAAAAGGGGCAAAGGCCAGTGGAAGCCACAAATCTCTATGAGGAACATCTTAGGAAGCTTGAGATGTTTACCTTGAAGAAGATCAAAACGATCAAAAGTTTGGAAGCCAAGCTCCATTAGAAGCAATTTAGGGAGCTGAGGATGTTTAGCTTGGAGAAAGGAAGGTTGAAAGAGGACATGCTCCATTTGTATAGTGCTTTTCAAGAAGGATATTGACAAGGTGGAAGAGAAAGGCAACCAAATTGGACAAAGGCCAGTGGAAGCCACAAATCCCTATGAGGAACATCTTAGGGAGCTTGAGATGTCTACCTTGGATAAATTCAAAACGATCAAAGGTTTGGAAGCCAAGCTCTGTTAGAAGCAATTTAGGGAGCTAAGGATGTTTAGCTTGGAGAAAAGAAGGTTGAAAGAGGACATTCTCCATTTGTATAGTACTATTCAAGAAGGATATTGACAAGGCAGAAGAGAAGGGCAACCAAAATGGGCAAAGGCTAGTGGGAACCATAAATCCCTTATGATGATCATCATAGGAAGCTTGAGATGTTTACTTTGGAGAAGATCAAAACAATCAAAGGTTTGGAGAAAAAAGGTTGAAAAGGAACATGCTCCATTTCAAGAAGGATATTGAAAGCCACAAATCTCTATGAGGAGCATCTTAGGGAGCTTGAGATAGTTACCTTGGAAAAGATCAAAATGATCAAAGGTTTGGAAGCCAAGATCTGTTAGAAGCAATTTAGGTAGCTGAGGATGTTTAGCTTGGAGAAAAGAAGGCTGAAAGAGGACAAGCTCCATTTATGCAGTACTCTTCAAGAAGGATATTGACAAGTGGTAGAGAAAGACAACCAAAATGGGCAAAGGCCAGTGGGAACCACAATTCCCTTAGCTTGGAGAAAGGAAGGTTGAAAAGGGACATGCTCCACTTCAAGGATATTGACAAGGTGGAAAAGAAAGGCAACCAAAATGGGCAAAGGCCAATGGAAGCCACAAATCCCTATGAGGAACATCTTAGGGAGCTTGAGATGTTTACCTTGAAGAAGATCAAAACGATCAAAGGTTTGGAAGCCAAGATCTGTTAGAAGCAATTTAGGGAGCCGAGGATGTTTAGCTTGGAGAAAAGAAGGCTGAAGAGGACAAGCTCCATTTACGCAGTACTCTTCAAGAAGGATATTGACAAGGTGGTAGAGAAAGACAACCAAAATGGGTAAAGGCCAGTGCGAACCACAAATCCCTTATGAGGACAATCATAGGAGAGAAAGGCAACCAAATTGGGCAAAGGCCAGTGGAAGCCACAAATCTCTGAGATGAACATCTTAGGGAGCTTGAGATGTTTACCTTGGAGAAGTTCAAAACGATCAAAGGTTTGGAAGCCAAGCTCCGTTAGAAGTAATTTAGGAAACTGAGGATGTTTAGCTTGAAGAAAAGAAGATTGAAAGAGGATATGTTCTATTTGTATATCCTTCTCTTCAAGAAGGATATTGATAAGGTGGAAGAGAAGGGCAGCCAAAATGGGCAAAGGCCAGTGGAAGCCACAAATCTCTATGAGGAACATTTTAGGGACCTAGAGATGTTTAGCTTGGAGAAGATCAAAACAATCAAAGGTTTGGAAGCCAAGTTCTGTTAGAAGCAATTTAGGGAGCTGAGGATGTTTAGCTTGGAGAAAGGAAGGTTGAAAGAGGACATGCTCCATTTGTATAGTGCTCTTCAAGAAGGATATTGACAAGGCAGAAGAGAAGGGCAACCAAAATGGGCAAAGGCTAGTGGGAACCACAAATCCCTTATGATGATCATCATAGGAAGCTTGAGATGTTTACTTTGGAGAAGATCAAAACAATCAAAGGTTTGGAGAAAAAAGGTTGAAAAGGAACATGCTCCATTTCAAGAAGGATATTGAAAGCCACAAATCTCTATGAGGAGCATCTTAGGGAGCTTGAGATAGTTACCTTGGAAAAGATCAAAATGATCAAAGGTTTGGAAGCCAAGATCTGTTAGAAGCAATTTAGGTAGCTGAGGATGTTTAGCTTGGAGAAAAGAAGGCTGAAAGAGGACAAGCTCCATTTATGCAGTACTCTTCAAGAAGGATATTGACAAATGGTAGAGAAAGACAACCAAAATGGGCAAAGGCCAGTGGGAACCACAATTCCCTTATGAGGACCATCATAGGAAGCTTGAGATGGTTACCTTGAAGAAGATCAAAACAATCAAAAGTTTGGAAGCCAAGCTCCATTAGAAGCAATTTAGGAAACTGAGGATGTTTAGCTTGGAGAAAGGAAGGTTGAAAAGGGACATGCTCCACTTCAAGGATATGGACAAGGTGGAAGAGAAAGGCAATCAAAATGGGCAAATGCCAGTGGGAGCCACAAATCTCTTTGAGGAGCAGCTTAGTGAGCTTGAGATGGTTACCTTGGAGATGATCAAAACGATCAAAGGTTTGGAAGCCAAGCTCCACTAGAAGCAATTTAGGAAACTGAGCATGTTTAGCTTGGAGAAAAGAAGGTTGAAAGAGGACATGCTCCATTTGTATAGTACTCTTCAAGAAGGATATTGACAAGGCAGAAGAGAAAACCAATCAAAATGGGCAAAGGCCAGTGGAAGCCACAAATCTCTATGAGGAACATCTTAGGGAGCTTGAGATGTTTACTTTGGAGAAGATCAAAACGATCAAAGGTTTGGAAGCCAAGATCTGTTGGAATCAATTTAAGGAGCTGAGGATGTTTACCTTGGAGAAAAGAAAGTTGAAAGAGTACATCCTCCATTTATGCAGTACTCTTCAAGAAGGGTATTGACAGGGCAGAAGAGAAGGGCAACCAAAATGGGCAAAGGCCAGTGGAAGCCACAAATCTCTATGAGGAACATCTTAGGGAGCTTGAGATGTTTACTTTGGAGAAGATCAAAACGATCAAAGGTTTGGAAGCCAAGCTCTGTTAGAAGCAATTTAAGGAGCTGAGGATGTTTACCTTGGAGAAAAGAAAGTTGAAAGAGTACATCCTCCATTTATGCAGTACTCTTCAAGAAGGGTATTGACAGGGCAGAAGAGAAGGGCAACCAAAATGGGCAAAGGCCAGTGGAAGCCACAAATCTCTATGAGGAACATCTTAGGGAGCTTGAGATGTTTCCTTTGGAGAAGATCAAAATGATCAAAGGTTTGGAAGCCAAGCTCCATTACAAACAATTTAGGGAGTTGAGAATGTTTAGCATGGAGAAAAGAAGGTTGAAAGAGGACATGATAACCTATATTTGAAAGGATGTGACATAGAGGAGCGGGTTAACTTGTTTTCTGCTGCTCTGGAGACTAGGACACAATGGAGCAATGGATTCAAATTGCAGAAAAAGAGATGCCATCTAAGCATTAGGAAGAACTCCCTAATGGTAAGAGCTTTTCGACAATGGGATATGCTGTAATAATAATAATAATAATAATAATAATAATAATACAACAACAACAACAACAACAACAACGCTTGGGCAGGGTCCAATGTGTGATCCAATACAACAGCCCGCAGAGTGTCTGCTGTAGACTCATCTTGTTGTGTTTCAAAGAATAATAATAATACTAATAAATTTTATTTATATCCTACTCTACCTCTCCAAGGGGACTCAGAATGGATTAGAGAATACATATATGGCAAACATTCAATGCCAATATGCAATTACCAACAAAGACAGACAGCACATAGACACAGGCAAGGCTTCCCTCTTTCTCATCTCTGGCATCTGGAG
Source organism: Anolis sagrei (assembly GCF_037176765.1). Taxonomy (NCBI): domain Eukaryota; kingdom Metazoa; phylum Chordata; class Lepidosauria; order Squamata; family Anolidae; genus Anolis; species Anolis sagrei. The sequence goes on along the minus strand of NC_090031.1, from coordinate 11,964,309 downwards.
GCTGTGCTTGACTTGGCCATGGGGAGGTGCTGTTGTTCCATTTTTCCATGCCTAGGAGCTTGTTGTCCATAGATGGCTTCCTACTGAATTGCCGGCATGCCATTACTTCCCCGCAAAAGTAGTACCTCTTTATCTACTCACATTGCTGTTTTCAAACTGCTAGGTAAGTAGAAGCTAGGGCATTAGATGCCAACATGTTAGGTATGTGTGCCACAATTGGTCCAACAAGCCAAATAAGAGCCTTTGTGGTACCAACCAACCAACCAACATATATACTTTGACTTTTATGTATAGGTAAAGATTTTCCCTTGACATTAAGTCCAGTCATGTCCGACTCTGGGGGTTGGTGCTCATCTCCATTTCTAAGCCGAAGAGCCGGCATTGTCCATAGACACCTCCAAGGTTATGTGGCCAGCATGACTGCATGGAGTGCCATTACCTTACCACCGGAGTGGTACCTATTGATGTATTTACTAGGCTTGGGCGGTTTCGTTTGTTAATTTCGTAATTCGTTATTAATTCGTATTTAAATTAGCTTAAGATCCAATATTGAGCCATGCAGGAATAGTGTGAGGAGTAAATTAGATTCGAAACATTTTTTCCAATTTATTTCGTAATTGTTTCGTAATTGTTTTGTCATTATTTCGAAATTATTTCGTAATTGTTTCGTAATTATTTTCGCATGTCTGGTGCAAGTTTTATAGTTGTTGTTTGTTTTATCACACCAACAGTCAACAACAGAGGGAGAGGGAAGCTTCAGAAGTTCCCCCTGTCCCATTTGGAGGGTTTTTAAGCATATTGCGCAATCGCGTCCGCCATTAACGAATCGATTCGTAATTATACGAAATTTCGTAAATTTCAAAATTTTTAAAAGGAAAATTTCGGAATTCTTTTAAAAAACGAAACGCGATGGACCCCTAAAAACGAAACGAGTTTAGAAACAAATCTTTCCGTTGTTACCCAAGCCTAGTATTTACATTTGCATGTTTTCAAATTGCTTGGTTGGCAGAAGCTGGGGCTAACAGTGGGAGCTCACACCGATCCCCGAATTCAAACCTGCAATTTTTCATTTAGCAAGTTCAGCAACTCAGCAGTTTAACTCACTGCGTCACTGAGTGCTCCAGACTTTTATTTTATTTATTTCGTGTGCTTATACCCCGCCCTTCTCAACCCCCAAGGGGGGACTCAGGGCGGCTTACAAAAGGCACATCTTGGTGCCTACACAAATACAATAACATACAAAAACCAGCAATTAAATGGTCAACAATTAAAACACTTAAAAACAACAATATATCACACAATCAATAGCCAATCTCAGACACAGCGTTCACCAACTCAGAGTTCATATTTCGTTCCACCTTGTCCCACTCCTATCCATCGTCACAGTCCCTTATTCATCTGCCAGAGTGCCCAAACGCCTGGTCCCACATCCACGTCTTTAATTTCTTTCTGAATGAAAGGAGGGATGTTGCTGATCTGATCTCCCTGGGGAGTGAATTCCATAGGTGAGGGGCCACCACTGAGAAGGCCCTGCTCCTCGTCCCCGCCAATCTCACTTGTGACAGAGGCAGGGTTGAGAGCAGGGCCTCCCCAGAGGATCTCAGACTCCGAGATGGGACGTAAAGGGAGATGCGTTCGGACAGATACGCTGGGCCGGAATCGTATAGGGCTTTGTAGGTCAAAACCAGCACTTTGAATTGTGCTCGGAACTGGATCGGCAGCCAGTGGAGCTGACATAACAGGGGGGTGGTATGCTCCCTGTATGATGCTCCGGTGACTAATCTGGCTGCCTCCCGCTGGACTAATTGAAGTTTCCGAACAGTCTTCAAAGGCAACCCCACGTAGAGTGCGTTGCAGTAATCTATCCGGGATGTAACAAGATGTATATTGATGAGCAAATATCTTAAATATTTTTACCATGCAACATCACCCAACGATGATGATAACAACAACAGTGATAACAATAATATAGGAAGGCAGAAAGGCAGGAATGAAGGAAGGGTATATTTCCACATTCCTTTGAGATTGCCTTACCATAACTCATAAAAGCAATCACAATGTCCTTAGTCTGCTGAAGGCAAAACCTTGCCCTTATCCAAGGGCTGTCTCTTGAATTGCTTTTTGGTTCCACCGGCCAACATAATTCAAATGCATGTGTGAATGCTTTTGTGTTTTTTTAATGTTTACGGGATTTTTTTTCCTTTGCTTTTCCAATCTTTCTTTCAAGCCAAGGTGTCTTATAAAAGTCAATAATTAGACAGCCTTTGCCCTCAGGCTTACAATCTAAAAGAGACACAAAGGAAAGGAATGAGAAGGAGGAGGGAAAAACAACCACGATTGCTCCCCAATGGATAATTGATTCACTTGCGGAGACAGATGGAAAGATACCTTACATTCGATGTTTCGGACTGAGCATCCTTTCCTTTTGGATTTTACCCTACATTTTTTGGAATATATGCATATACTCTCTTGGAAATGGGCCCCACATGTAAACACGAAATTCCTGTCAAATCCCTCCAGTAACTTCAGTTGGTCATGTGGGTTCTGTTTCCCAAGTTAGGTCCAGGTCCATCCTTGGTGGGGTTTGGAGTTCTCTTTGACTGCAGGTGAACTATAAATCCCAGTACCTAGAACTAACAAATGTCGAGGCCAATTCCCCCCAAAACCCTCCAGTATTCAAATTTTCGCATATTGGGTATGTGTACTGAATTCGGTGCAGATCCATAGTCGTTTGTGTTCACAGTGCTCTCTGGATGTAGGTGAACTATAATTCCTATAAATCAAGGTGAATTTCCTCCAAAGCCCTCTATTATTCTCTCTCTCTCTTTCTATACACACACACACACACACGCACACACACACACACACACTAGCTGTACCTGCCACACATTACCTTGGCCAACCTTCCCTCCCTTTTTTTCTCCTTCCCTCCTTCCTTCCCTCCTTCCTTCCTTCCTTCCTTCCTTCCTTCCTTCCTTCCTTCCTTCCTTCCTTCCTTCCTTCCTTCCTCCTCTTCCTCTTCCTCCCCCCCTTTTATTTCCTTCCTTTTTCTCCCCATTCTTCCTTCTCTACCTATTCTTGGACTGCAGCTCCCAGCAGTCCTCCTAATCAATCTATCTATCTACCTTTCTATCTCTATCTATCTATCTATCTATCTATCTATCTATCTATCTATCTATCTATCTATCTTATATACCTCAGAGGATCATATCTATCTATCTATCTATCCATCCATCCCTCAATCCATCCGCCTATCTGTCTGTCTGTCCGTCCGTCCGTCCGTCCATCCATCCATCTGTCCATCCCTCCATCCATCTGCCCATGTATGTATGTATGTATGTATGTATGTATCCATCCATCCATCCATCCATCCATCCATCCATCCATTCCTCCATTTATCCATGTGTCTGTCCGTCCATCCATCCATCCATCCATCCATCCATCCATCCATCCATCTATCTATCTATCTGTATTAATGGGTCACGGCTAGGGCTAACAATGGGAGCTCACCCCGGCACACAGCTTCAAACTGCCAATGTGTCAGCCAGCAAGTTTTTCTACAGCTAGCAGTTTAAACCGCTGTGCTACCGCGGCCCCATTTCAACATTACAGTAGACTCTCAGTTAACCGGCACCCATAGGGATTGGTAGATGCCGGATCACTGTGATTGCTTGAGAGTTACTATTAAAAATAGGTCTAAATAGGCCACATATATATATATATATAAAATATATATATTATATATTTTATCATATATTATATATTATTTATATATATATATATATATAATATATTATATATTTTATCATTATATATATATATATATATATAATATATTATATATTTTATCATTATATATATATATATATATATATATATATAAATATATAAATATAAATATTATATTATATTTATATATAATATAATACTATACCATAACACAATGTCTGTATTGTCTTAATTATTAATGCCTTGGAGTATGATGGAGGTTGTTATGCAGAGGTCCCTTTAAGCACAATGAGAATTGATAACTCACAGATGTGAGTCAAAAATGCACAGCTGTAGGTTTTTGGCTGTTGACAAGCCAGAACATGTGCAGAGACAGGTGACCTAAATGGTCGAAGGTTGTGAAGCCAACCTCTGCAAGCAGCCGCTTTGGGAGCTAGGTATGTTTACCTTGGAGAAGAGAAGATTGAGAAGACATATTGAAATATTCAAAAGGATGCCCCATTGGGAAGGAAAGGGCAAAGCTTGCTTTCTGCTGCTCTGGAGGCACGGACACAATGGAGCAATAGGTCCAAAGTGTACGAAAAGATGTGTTGTCAAAGGCTCTCATGGCCGGAATCGCTGGGTTGCAGTGAGTTTTCCTGGCCATGTTCCAGAAGCATTCTCTCCTGACGTTTCGCCCACATCTATGGCAGGCATCCTCCGAAGTCTTATGTTGGAAACAAGGCAAGTAGGGTTTGTTTATATATTGTGGGTTGTCCAGGGTGGGAGAAAAATCTCTTGCCTGAATGTTGCACTTGGCCAACTTGACTAGCATTGAATAACCTTACATCTTCAAAGTCTGGCTGCTTCCTGCCTGGGGGAATCCTTGGTTGGGAGGTGTTAGCTGACTTTGATTGTTTCTTGTCTGGAATTCCCCTGTTTTTGAATGTTGCTCTTTCTTTACTGTCCTGATTTTAGGGTTTTTTTTTAATACTGGTAGCCAGATTTTGTTCATTTTCATGGTTTCCTCCTTTCTGTTGACATTGTCCAAATGTTTGTGGATTTCAGTGGTATCTTTTCGTAGTCTGACATAGTGGTTGTGAGAGTGGTCCAGCATTTCTGTGTTTGCAAATAATACGCTGTGTCACGGTTGGTTCATGGTGTGTTCTGCTATGGCGGACTTCTCAGGTTGAATTAGTTTGAATTGAATCAGGTTGAATTAGCCTTTCATATTCCTTGATTCGCATCAGGGCAATGCCCAGACAACCTGTCCGAACGTATCTCCTGTTACGAACCATCATGAAGTTTAAGATAAATCTGGAGAGGCCCTGCTCTCTGTCCCACCGCCATCGCAAACGCAATTGGTGGGCACGAGTGACAGGGCCTTCTCAGTAGTGGCCTCCCTGACTGTGGAACTCTCTCCTCAGAGACATCAGACTGGCCACCTCCCTCCTGTCTTTTAGAAAGAAACTTAAGACTTGGCTATGGGACCAGGCATTTGACGAGTGATTAGCAGCAAATGGAAAAATGACCTATGAAACCTATGACAATGTATTGGCCCAGAATCGGATTGGATTTTTAACTGGCGTGTCTAATCAATTGTTTTTAATTAATTGTTTTCATTATATTTGTTGAATGTTGTTTTGGTTGTTTAATGATGGCAATGTATCTTATGATGCTTGTTGTGAGGCCGCCCTGAGTACACCCCCCCCCCCCCGGGGTGTGTGTGTGAGAAGGGTGGAGTATAAGTATAGGAAATAAATAAATAAATAAATTTAGTGGTCCCTATGAAATAATAATAATAATAATAATAATAATAATAATAATAATAAGTAGTAGTAGTAGTAGTCGAAGTAGTTACAGTAAATAAACATGTCAAACTTCTCTGGAACTTCCGAATTCAGACAGACAGAGTTCTGGAGCACAACACTCCTGACTTCACAGTCATGTTAAAAAACAAAGTATGGATTGTCGATGTTGCAATCCCAGGCGACAGCAGGATTGAAGAGAAAGAACTGGAAAAGCTGACACGATATGAGGATTTAAAGATTGAACTGCAAAAACTCTGGCACAAGCCAGTCAAGGTGGTCCCAGAGGTGATCGGCACACTGGGTGCAGTGCCTAAAGACCTTGGCCTGCACTTAAACACAATTGACGCTGACAAAATTATCACCTGCACGCATTATTCGCCAATATATCACACAGTCCTAGACGCTTGGGAAGTGTCCAACATGTGATCCAATACAATAGCCAGTAGAGTGATCTTGTTTGCTGTGAACTCCTCTTGTTGTGTTTCAAATAATAATAATAAAAGATCGAACTGCAAAGACTCTGGCACAAGCCAGTCAAGGGGTTCCAAGTGGTGTTTGGCACACTGGGTGCAGTGCCTAAAGACCTTGGCCTGCACTTAAACACAATCGGCGCTGAAAAAATTGCCATCTGTCAGCTGCAAAAGGCCACCCTACTGGGATCTGTGTGCCTTATTTGCCAATACATCACACCGTCCTAGACACTTGAGAAGTGTCCAACGTGTGATCCGATACAACAGCTAGCAGAGTGATCTTTTTTGCTGTGGACTCATCTTGTTGTGTTTCTAATAATGATGATGAAGATGATGATGATGATGATGATGATGATGATGATGATAAAGATCAAACTGCAAAAACTATGGCACAAGCCAGTCAAGCTGGTCCCAGTGGTGTTCGGCACACTGGGTGCAGTGCCTAAAGACCTTGGCCTGCACTTAAACACAATTGGCGCTGACAAAATTACCATCTGCAAAAGGCCACCTTACTGGGATCTGCACGCATTATTCTCCAATACATCACACAATCCTAGACACTTGGGAAGTGTCCGACGTGTGAACCGATACAACAACCAGCAGAGTGATCTTGTTTGCTGTGGACTCATCTTGTTGTGTTTCCAATAATGATAATAATTCATTTATATCCTACTCTTTCCCCCTGAAGGGACTCAGGGTGAATTCCAATCATAAAAGGCAAACATTCAATGCCCGAGTATAACAACGATACATCCATACTAACAAAATTTAACAACCCAACATATAAACACGAATTATGGCTTAACAACTATAATTAAATAAAAAATGCAGCCTGTTATATGAAACATAAGACCGAGCATGAAACATTGAACAGAAGCATCAATTTCCCAGTTCCTTGGGGTGAATAGATTGATCATTGCTCGAGATATCCATTGACCTGGTGGGGTGAGCAGGGCACGGATATGGATGGTAGCTATTAATCAGAGGTATAATGGTAGTATTACCAACTACCAACTAGACTTGTCCACAGCTGTATGGTATACAGGAGACTGCTGCAGAGGTGAGAGGATCCCTCTTGTCCTTTGCTGAATGGAGCATTTGTTGGATTTTTTTAGTAGGTCTGTAGATAGTTTATAGGTTGTTCTTCATCAGCTTCCCTATGTGGTCAGTGGTTCCCTTGATGTATGGCAAAAGCACTTTTCCTCTGGGCAAGTCTTTGTCTTGACTCTCATGGCTTGGTCTTCTGCTGTCTATGCTAGAGCATCCATTGGCCTGGAGAGCCTGGTTTAGATGGTTCAGTTCACTATGAAAAGAGACTCCACCTAAACATTAGGAAGAATTTCCTTATGGTAAAAGCTGTTTGACGGTGGAATGTGCTGCCTTCCTTTTCTGTAGTTTTTTTTAAATGGCCATCTGTCAGGATGGCTTTGATAGTGTTCAAATGCATTGTCCACAAAGGTTGATTTTATTCACTGCTTGGGCTGTTCAAAGTATGCATTGGTTGCTTGGGTTATTAGAAAAAGTGGTTAATGGCGGTTCTGTATGCCAAGTTTGGTCTTTATTGGTCATTGGATGATGGTCGCATTGTTTTCAGGAAGTGAGTGAAGGTACTTGAAGTCCCATCATCCATGGTCCACCCTCCTCCAAACTGTAGCAGGATGTAGAGTGAGTCATGGAGGTTCTGTGTGCCAAGTTTGGTCTTCATCGGTCATTGGTTGAGGGTCGCAGTGGTTTCAGTAAGTGAGGGAAGATACTGCAAGTCCCATCATCCATAGTCCATCCTCCCTCAAGCTGTCCCAGGATGTAGGGTGGGTCTTTTGGGGGGGGGGGCTGTGTGCCAAGTTTGGTCTTGTTCTGCCATTGCTTTGGACTTCAACTCCCACCATTTCTGACAGCCTCTGGCCCTTTCCTTTTCCCTGTCAGCCAATTCAGAGTGTTAGAATATTGAGGTTGGCCAATCAGAGACCATATGCAAATTGTACCACAGTGGCAGCCAATCAGAAAGCTGCCACATACACCTCCCGTACTCCCTCCACATACAAACATTCTCTTTTATTAGATAGAAATATAGAAAGATGAAAGATAGATAGATAGATAGATAGATAGATTTACAGTATTTATATATCACCTTTCTCATACCTGGGGGGGACTCAAAGTGGTTTACACATAAATAATGGCAAGATTCTATGGCAAGATTCAATGGATACCAAAACAAACAATTACAATAGTAAAACCACAATTAACATAAATCACAACACAATATATCAACAAGCATTAAAACTATAAAACAGTCTCGTCAGTCGAATCGCCGTTCCAGTCAATGTCCCTCTAAAATGCTACATACATCTACTGTCCAAAATGTTGGATCCCAGAACCATGATTTTAATTTTTTTCTAAAAGCCAGGAGGGAGGGAGCGGATCTTACCTCATTTGAGAGTGTGTTCCATAGGCGGGGGGCCACAGCCAAAAAGGCCCTGTCTCTCATCCCCGTCAAACGCATTTGTATTGTTGATGGGAGTGAGAGCAGGGCCTCCCTGGATGATCTTAGATTACAAGGTGGGACATAGGGGTGGATGCGTTTGGATAAGTAAACTGGGTCCGAACCATATAAAGCTTTATAGGTCAAAACCAGCACTTTTGGGTTCAGAGATGAATCGGCAGCAGGGGGGTGGTATGCTTCCTCTATGTTACCCCGGTTAGTAATCTGGCTGCTGCCTGTTGGACTATAAGAGGACCTCCAGATGTTAGGAATTGTTGGAGTTCATAGAATCATACAGTTGGAAGAGACCTCATGGACCATCTAGTCCAACCCCCTGCCAAGAAGCAGGAAAATTGCATTCAAAGCACCCCTGACAGATGGCCATTCAGCCTCTGTCTAAAAGCTTCCAAAGAAGGAGCCTCCACCACACTCCGGGGCAGAGTTCCACTGCTGAACAGCTCTCACAGTCAGGAAGTTCTTCCTCATGTTCAGATGGAATCTCCTTTCTTGTAGTTTGAAGCCATTGTTCTAATCATCATCATCATCATCATCTTTATTTATACCCCGCCACCATCTCCCCATAGGGGACTAGGGACAGCTAACATGAGGCCAAGCCCAAAAATAATACAGCAAAGTTCGATACAAAACAATAGAAAAAATACATCACAACAAAATACATAAAGTAACAAAATAAAATAAACAGTGCCAAATAACATAAAACAAACCAAATATAAAGGGCGGGCCAAATGCATGTGATAAAATGTTTAAACCCTGGGTGCGATAGGAATAGAAAAAGTATATTTATGCAGGAGGAGCTGAAGAAGGGGGAGTTTGTCCTTTACAAGGACAGGGGAAAGTGCATCATGAGGACAAATGTAGATGGAAGCAATCAAAATAGATTGAATTGTCCCTCTCCGAAGGCACATCGGAAGAGCCAAGTTTTTAGATCTTTCTCCATTGCGTCCTAGTCTCCAGGGCAGCAGAAAACAAGCTTGTTCTCTCCTCCCTATGACTTCCTCCCACATATTTATACATGGCCATCATGTCTCCTCTCAGCCTTCTCTTCTTCAGGCTAAACATGCCCAGCTCTTTTAAGCTGCTCCTCATAGGGCTTGTTTTCCAGACCTTTCATCATTTTAGTTGACACATTCCAGCTTGTCAACATCTCCTTTCAATTGTGGTGCCCAGAATTGGACACAGCAGTCCAAAACTCCTGGAGGGCTGAAGTTTAGCCATACCTGCTCTATAAGGACGTTATATGGAGATTTTGTACGTGTCCTGAGAGTTCAACGGATTCGAGTGATTGCTGTTGATGCATCCCTAGTGACGGTAGCACTTGCATCTCATTTGCATGTGAGCTAATTTGTGTGTTTGTTGCTCTGACATGTGCCAATTACGGTGCCAAATAGTGATGTTCATGTTCTGAACAATCCTGAATCACCTATCTCTCCATCTTAATTATATCACTTTGAGAAATCTTATGGGGGAGGGGAGATGATTTGTGGTAGTTACGCCTTTCATTTGCCATCCTCTTTCGGGGCTCTTCAACACATTCCCTGTTTCCAAACATATTTTCATTCCTGTGGACAAGAGATGTTGTCTTTTTTTTCTTACCTTTAATCCCTGTGCTGTGCTGGTAGGCATTTCTATTGTCTCCGTTTCCTTCCTCTGCCATGGCATCATTCTGTCCTTTTTGGATGCCTTTCTGCAGATTGATCCTGGGGTTATCCATGGATCATATCAAAACCCAAAATGTTCATCTCCAGACTTATATACAATATCGACTTAACCATGAGTATTAGGGTTGTGCACAGAACTGTTTTCCGGAGGTTTAGCACAGCTGGTAAATCATCAGCAATTATAAGATCTATCAACCAAAAGGTTGCAAGTTCAAAGCCCTGGGTTGGTGTAAGCTGCCAACTGTCAGCCTAGCTCATTGTTTACCTATGAAATTTGAAATCAGCTTTAGCTGTGATTAGAGAAATTAGGTACCGCTAAATAGTGGGGGAGGTGTTTTACGACACCATAAAGAAAGAAGATCAGAAAATGCTGGGTGACCAAAAGGAAGGAGGAAGTCCTGACGGCTCTTCGTCATAGAGGAAAGAGCAACAGCACCCCCTGGACTCCAGTCCCACCTTCCATGGTGCCTCCTTTTGTTCTGTCTGTCTGTGTATTGTCTATACAAAGCGGCATTGAATGTTTGCTGTGTATGTGTACTGTGATTCGCCCTGAGTCCCTTTCGGGGTGAGAAGGGCAGAATATAAATAAAGTGTTGTTGTTGTTGTTATTATTATTATTATTATTATTATTATCTGTTCTTTCGTTACTTTTGTTGTCTTCAAGTGCACGTAACCGGAAGACCCCTCTCGGTACGAAAATAAGTTTGACACAAAAGCAAGCAGAAGCCAATCCTGGCTCCTCGCTGCTTTTCATGAGCAGCCTCCTTGCTTTGGAAAGTGTGTGCGTGTGTGGACTGCAGGCCCAAAAAACATGTGTGCTTGACTGCAGCCAAGCGCCTCCTCTGGAGTAAACTTGCCTCCTTGCCTTGGAAAGAGTGTGTGTGACGTGCAGGCAAAAAACAAAACAAAACATGTGCACTTGCCTGTAGCCAAGTGGCTCCTCTGGAGCAATCTTGCCTCCTTGCATGTAGAGTGTATGCTCAGCAAACATGTGCACCTGCCTGCAGCTGAGTGCCTCCTCTGGAGTAAGTTTACCTCCTTACCTTGGAAACTGGCATGCAGGCCCAGAAAGCTCACCTGCCTGTAGCCGAGCACCTTGGAAAGAGTGTCAGTGGTGTGCAGACAAAAAAAAAATGTGCACTTGCATGCAGCTGAGTCCCTCCTCTGAAGTAAACTAGCCTTCTTGCGTGTGGCATGTAGGCCTAGAAAACGTGTGCACTTGTTTGAAGCTGAGTGCCTCCTCTGGAATAAACTTGCCCCCTTGCCTTGGACACTGGCATGCAGGCCCAGAAAGCTCACCTGCTGGCAACCGAGCGCCTTCTCTGGAGTAATCTTGCCTTGGAAAGAGTGTGTGTGGCATGCAAACCAAAAAACATGTGAACTTGCATGCACCCGAGTGCCTCCTCTGGAGTAACTTGCCTCCTTGTGCATGGCGTGTAGGTCCAGAAAACGTGTGCACCTGTCTGCAACTGAGCACCTCCTCTGGAGAAAACTTGCCTCCTTGCGTATGGTGTGTAGGCTCAGAAAATGTGTGCACTTGCCTGCAGCTGAGCACCTCCTCTGGAGTAAATTTGCCTCCTTGCCTTGGAAAGTGTGTGTGGCGTGCAAGCCCACTCACATGCCTGCCTGCTGTTGAGTGCTTCCTCTGGAGTAAATTTGCCACCTTGCCTTGGAAACTGGCGTGCTGGCACAGAAAGCACGCACCTGCCTGCAGCTAAGTGCCTCCTCTAGAGTAAGAAACAGGTTAGAAGCCTTCTTAAAGTGTGCACCTGCTTGCAGCTGAACACCTCTCCTCTAGAGTAGAGCTTAAATGCCTGAAATGATGGGAAGGAGAGGCTGGGAAGCCTCCCCCAACCCCAATAGTAGTCCAATCAAAAATGGATCTTTTGGCACCCCAGAGCGAAAACAGATATCTGCCCTTCCGAATTTGGGAGGATCCCAAAAAACAGATTGGGGCCCCACCGAAAGCGAAGACACAAAACGAGTCAAGGTTTACCCAAAAGCACAACTCTAATGAGCATATACAGTTGCAGTTCTCAGGCAGACATGGTTAGAATGAAACACTTTATGTATATAGCATCTTTTACTGCATACAAAAAAAAGACATACTCCAAATGAGCTACTACTCCTTCATTTGTTTCAGGAAGCAAATGGGTGCCAGTTGAATCTTATTGGGTGGGTTTTACCATTTTAATATTGGGACAGATGTTTGTTCTTGCCGTGTTAGCCTTGCATTTTAGCCCACTAGAGGGTGATGGTGACCGGATGGAGCTGCCAGTTCACAGAGTTATCTGCAGTGGATTTGGCTGTTTTGTATTCGTTTTGGGGTTTTTTTCACTTTTATTTATTTATTCAGAAATAAAGGCAACCCAGTAAAAGAGCCAAGTTTGTTTAAAAAGAGCATTTTATATACTGTGTTGCTAAAACTATGCAGCTATTTCACTAGCCACTATAATAATAATAATAATACAATAATAATAATAATATATTTATTATCTGTCTCACCTCATTGGCTTGACACAGGACACAATGTTAATACACAAATGTCCTATTACTATAAACTTCAGCACAAATGCCAATTGGACTAATGAGGAAAATACCAAACTAACTCATATAATATACGAGTTAGTTTGGTGTTTTCCTCATTACTCCAATTGGTATTTGTGCTGAAGTTTATAGTAATTGGACATTTGTGTATTAACATTGTATTTATAGATATCTGTGTAGTTAGATTGACACAGGGCACATCATGGTTAAAACACACAGAAAAAAATAGAATAGTAGTAGTAGTAGTAAAAACCGCCCTGAGGTGCCTGCGGGCTGAGAAGGGCAGTATATAAATATAGCAAATAAATAAATAGATAAATAATAATATTTATTTATTTTTATTTATTTTATGCACTTATTGACCGCCATTCTCAGCCCATGAGGGCGACTCATGGCGGTGTACAGTACACATAAAAGACAATTACAAAAAGCCAGTTTCGACAACATATAGACTATACAACAACTACAAACTACACTAAAAATCCGCTTCGTCTCTTAGTGGAATCATAGCCAGTCTCATTCCAGTTCCATTCCAGTTCTCATAACCGTATTATTAGCACTTAATTAAATGCCCTCTCGAAAAGCCATGTCTTAAGGCTTTTTCGAAACGACATGAGGGAAGGCGCCTGTCTGATGTGTGCAGGGAGAGTGTTCCATAGCCGGGGGGCCACCACCGAGAAGGCCCTCTCCCTCGTCCCCGCCAGCCGTGCCTGTGAGGCAGGCGGGACCGAGAGAAGGGCCTCCGCAGACGATCTCAAGGTCCTCGTGGGCTCATAGGCCGAGATGCGGTCCGAAAGGTATTTTGGGCCGGAACCGTTTAGGGCTTTGTAGGCCAAAACCAGCACCTTGAATTGGGTCCGGTAGCAAATCGGCAGCCAGTGGAGCTGGGACAAAAAGGGCGTTGTGTGCTCCCTGCCACCCGCTCCAGTTAGTAACATGGCTGCCGCACGCTGAACCAGCTGAAGCTTCCGGGCCGTCTTCAAGGGCAGCCCCACGTAGAGCGCGTTGCAGTAGTCCAGGCGGGATGTGACAAGAGCGTGTACCACCGTGGCCAAGTCAGACTTCCCAAGATACGGGCGCAGCTGGCGCATGAGCCTGAGCTGTGCAAATGCTCCCCTGGTCACCGCTGAAACCTGGGGGTCCAGGCTCAACGATGAGTCCAGGGTCACACCCAAGCTGCGAACCTGCGCCTTCAAGGGGAGTGCGACCCCGTCCAGCACAGGCTGTAACCCTATACCCCGTTCGGCCTTGCGACTGACCAGGAGTACCTCTGTCTTGTCTGGATTTAGTTTCAGTTTGTTCGCCCTCATCCAGACCGTTACAGCGGCCAGGCACCGGTTCAGGACCTCGACAGCCTCCTTAGTAGCAGGTGGAAAGGAGTGACAGAGTTGGACATCATCTGCGTACAGATGACACCGCACCCAGAAACTAGTAATAATAATACATTATTTATTATATTATATTAATTATAATATTGTAATACTATATTATAATATTTATTAGAATATATTGTTGTAATATAAAAATAATTTATTATATTACTATACTCTGGTTTCTCTTCAGATCGTATATTATAATAATATATAATTAATATTCCATTTTAATAATAATAAATATATTACTATTATTATTAAAATGGACTATTATCAAAATGCAGATATTAAAATACACAGAGCACAGAAATATAATAATAAATACACTAGACCAGGGGTTCTCAGCCTTCCTAATGCCGCGACCCCTTAATACAGTTCGTCATGTTGTGGTGACCCCCAACCATAACCCTAACATTATGAATTGCCATGTAAATAATGATCTGCAGGATGTATTTTCATTCACTGGAGCAAATTTGGCACAAATACCCGGTATGCCCAAATTTGAATACTGGTGGGGTTGGCGGGGGGATTGATTTTGCCATTTGGGAGTTGTAGTTGTTGGGATTTATAGTTAACCTGTAAACAAAGAGCATTCTGAACCCCACCAAGAATGGAATTGAACCAAAGTTGGCACACAGGACTCTCATGACCAACAGAAAATACTGGAAGGGTTTGGTGGGCATTGACTTTGAGTTTGGGAGTTGAAGTTCGCCTATATCCAGAGAGCACTCTAGACTCCAACAATGATGGATCAGGACCAAACTTGGCACAAATACTCAATATGTTCAAATGTGAACACTCGTGGGGTTTTGGGAAAATAGACCTTGAGATTTGGGAGTTGTACTAGCTGGGATTTATAGTTCACCTACAATCAAGGAGCGTTCTAAACCCCAACAATGATAGAATTGGTCCAAACTTCCTACACAGAGACCCCCATGACCAACAGAAAATAGTGTGCTTTCTGATGGTCTTTGGCGAGCCCTCTGACACCCCTTCGCGACCGCTCCAGGGGTCCCGACCCCCAGGTTGAGAAACACTGCACTAGACTCTCGGTTAACTGGAATTCGAGTAACTGGACCTTTAAAGCAACCAGCAAAAAGAAATAATACTTTAAATTAAAAAAAACCACCCTGTTTTTATAAATTAAGCAAACTAGTAAAACCGTGTGACGCTAAGTTGTTTGTTTTTATTTGTCTTTATTAGCTTTTAATTCTTGTATTCCAATGTTAATATCAGTTGGTGTTTGTGTATTTTAATGTTTTTAACTACTGTATTTATTTTTAATACTCCCGATATTTAAATCTGTTTTAATGTTTATGTGTTTGGGTTTTGAAATTGTACATTTTTCTCTTACTAAGAAAAGAAAAATGGGATATAAATAATACATTATTTTTATTATTATTATTTTTAAAGATTGTTAGCTGCTGTGAGTGTCTTTTAAGATAGAAAAAGTGGGATAATAATAGTAATAATAATCATCATTATCATGACTATATTTCAATATTACAATCATGTCAAAGCAGAGTATATGGTATTGCATAATCTTGGATAAAGTGTTCAGTAATGAAACACATACCTCCATTTTCCCCAAAGGTTTCCTTGAATGATAATTTCAACTCTCCTTCTGAGCTTCGTAGAAAGGCATAGTAAATTGAAATGCATCATTCCTGCAGGAGATTACTTTATTTTGTCAACCTCCTCCGAGCTCTTAATATGGGGTACTCTGCCTGTAGCAGCCACCACTGTCTCTGTGCTTCACCTATTGATCCTACCTATTCCGTTTGCCTATATATGAGCTGTTTCGTATTGTAAAATATCTCTCATCGTATGCTGGTATCCTACATTCAGATTCCACATCATAGAAATAGGGAAGCTCAGCATTTATCCTTGTATACTACATTACAAATTGATACTGGACTGTGTATTTGTTAGGATATAATTATTAGAGGTGTGCAAATAAATCGGAAGTCATCGTAAGTCGGATCTTTTTTGGATGATTCTGATTTACGACCCGTATTCCGACGCGCCTGCATGGTACGTGCCAACCCGGGCCCTTAGATCTTCGGGGGAGGCCCTCCCTTTACCCCTACCAATCTCACAAGCTTGTCTTGTGGGCACAAGGGGGAGAGCCTTCTCCTCTGTGGCTCCCCGACTTTGGAACTCATTACCTGGAGAGATCAGGAAAGCCCCTTCTCTAGAAACGTTCAAAAAGGACCTTAAAACCCGGCTCTTCCGCTGCGCTTTTGGCGAGTAGGTGCACAATATGACACCATTGCACCCCTCAATGCTCTTCCCACTGGAATGCACGCCCTCCAAATGGGAAGTTTAGCTTCACAACTATGTTTGTTTTCACGAGTTCCCTGCAGATAACTTGCTCCTATTTTTATCTCATTAGAGTCTTAGAATCGTTTTTATCCTGTCCATGTGGCTATGGTTATCCTCGCCGAAGAACAGGCTGGCTTTAGACAGAGTAGATCAACTATTGACAATTGCTTTGTTTTAAATCATACAATTGCAAAATATGTCAGCAGAGGGAAACAACTGTATGCCGCCTTTATAGATCTTAGTGCAGCATTTGATACTGTAAATAGAGAGTTGTTAGGGAAGAAACTAACGGATCTCAATATGGAACCCAGACTGCTGGCACTAATCAAGGCACTTTACACAAGCACCTACCTGAAAGTGCGACTTGGGATGCAAGGAGCCATGACAAACAGTATAGAAACATACAAAGGGGTCAGACAAGGGTGTATATTAGCACCACTGTTATTCAGCTTATACGTAAATGATCTCCCCAAACAGTTGAAGGACCCAGAGGTACACATGCCTAAGCTGTGCAATACACATTTTAACATCCTTCTATATGCCGACGATATGATTTTACTATCATATTCGCAAGTTGGGCTACGTAGACTGCTGAGAAGGTTTAATTCCTATTGTCATAACAACGCTCTAACTATTAATAAATCAAAGTAAAAAACAATGGTATTTGGCAAACGACGTAACAGACACAGATGGTTCCTGGATGATGAACCAATAGAGCAAGTTTGCACTTTCACATATCTGGGAATTGTTTTTTCTGAGACCGGCTCTTGGCTACCACACCATCAAAAAAGCTCAGTTAGGGCAAGAGTACGTGCAAATCAACTACTTAAACTGACAAATCACAACCAACCAGGATCCTTAGACCCACTTCTCAAAGTATATAAAGCAAAGGTTACTCCCATGCTCTTGTACGGAGCTGAAGTTTGGGGTCTAAACCAGGTACCATTATTAGAGCAATCACAATCACAGCACCTGCGAAGTTTCCTAGGAGTGGACAGGACGACCCCAGCTGCCGCAGTAAGAGCGGAACTGGGAGTACACACAGTGGATGGCTTATCCAAAATCAGGGCCTAAAACTACTGGGCAAAACTTGTGGCCATGGAAAATGATAGACTCCCAAAACTGTGCCTGTTAGAGCAGATAGAAAATCAACATCAGTCCTCTTGGTTAGTTCTCCTGACAAAATACATTAGGAGCTGTGGACTTCCAACTCGGTATCCGAATCTCTTAGAAGAGTTAGACCCACAAATAGTTGCTCAACAAGTATTGGATATAGAAGGCCAAAAAGACATCGCTACCCTCAGTAAAGCTGGCTCACTGAAATGGTTAGGCCGCTTTAAACATACCTTCCAAACAGCTCGATATCTAAAAACAGAAATGCCTAAACACCTTAGGAGGGTATTTACCAGAGCTTGTTTTGAACAGCTGGATACAATGGACAAGCACGGAAGGTTTAATCAAGTCCCATATAACGAACAATTTTGTATTTGTGGAGCACCAGAGGTGGAGGATATCACACATGTATTGTTCAACTGTGAGCTGTATAAGAAAGAGAGAGACCATTGCATTGGACCATACATTATTCAAAAAACACACTGGGACCCATATATTAAAACCTCATTTTTGTTGGCCGGCCAGAACCCTAAAATAACACACAAAACAGCCCTTTTTCTATTCAAAGCAACACAGCTGAGAATTGCACATTTAGAATCAATTGGGGTAAACTGTGGAGGTGACGCAGACATTTGACCTGAACGAGATCTTGTTAACAGCTTGTTTATTTTAACTTCTTTTATACCGAGGGTTGTATGTTGTATGTATGACTATGTATGACTATGTGTTAATTGTGTTATGTGTTAAATGTTTTGATACGGCCAATAGGCCAATCAATAAAACGTATCTATCTATCTGTACATACAGCCCGCCCATTGTCATTGTGATTGTGCTTATTGGAATGTTATTTTATGACGGTGTTTATATATTTTTTCTTTTTCTTGATGTAATTTGATGATGTTGTTTATTGCTTATGCTCTGGTTTTCTTTTGTTGTAATATGTTGTCTGGGCTTGGCCCCATGTAAGCCGCTCTGAGTCCCCATTGGGGAGATGGTGGCGGGGTATAAATAAAGATTATTATTATTATTATTACTATTATAAATTGAAACTTTCAATGTCTTCGATTCTTAAGTTTTGATTCCTTTGGAAGTCCCTGTTTTCCCACCGGAATTTCTTAGAGACTTTCGGGCTGTTTCCCGAAAGCTCCCAGCCAGAGCTTTGGGAATTTCCCCCCGGAATGTCTTGAGAAATGAAGCTTTTCTGCAGGTGAAGCTTGTCCATGTCCTCTAACTTAGCTTAGTCACTAAGACTAACTAAAAATGGCTCCCTCTTCCCTTCCCATCTCCCTGGAAGAAGGGGGCGGATCCAAACTTAACAATGATAGACAAGTGGCTTGCCCTATGACTGCAAACCAAAGGAAGCCACCTTTTGCGGAATCCCTGCATGCAAGCACTTAATAGATAGAAAATAAAGTTGGAATTCCTAGTACACGTTGCTTAAGTCACATTGACCCACCGTCTGTGCAGGGTTCCATACTTTGCACTTTAATAACACAACTGTTCAATGCTAAGGCTTCCACCAAAATGGAACTGTAGAGGAGAGTCTACTAAACAAGTCAGTACCTGCCACTTACCAGTACTGCCATCTGTTGAGGAGTTACGAAGGTGGAGGCATTACTTTTCATTCAACCCTTGTATCTGTGGATAAGCAAAACATTCTGAAATTTGGTGGGCTAAGAGTGGTAAATGAGTTCTCTACCACTGTAGCAATTTTCCTCGTGATAGTCCTAAAATGCAGGGAGAGAGAAGTCCCTAAATCCAATGCACATGCCTAATACGTGCTGATACATGTCCATAGATTTTCAGGTAGTCCTGGATATGTGCCATAATACCTTGCCATATTTCCCCTCAATATGTTGTCATTTTTATCACTGTAAAAATAATGGCCAACTCTGCCCTCTGAACCTTTTATACGAGGAACCTTTCACTCTTCAATAGCTATCGTAATTTTGTCGGCAGCCGTAATATTTCTAGGTTTATTCTGGATCTGCTTCCCGTTCAGTCTAATTTGGGGAAGGCAGAATGTGAATGTCTCTGGCCAACTGGCTGATATATAATAAAATCAAGGATTGTGTTGGGTGGCTGTGAGTTTTCGGAGATCTATGGCCATGTTCCAGAGGCATTCTCTCCTGACGTTTTGCCCACAGCTATGGCAGGCATTTTCAAAGTTGGGTTGAGTCTCAATTCTAGTCCCTCCCTTTGTGAAGCCTAGTATTGGCATTCCACAAGAGGCAGAGACACCATTGCGGTGGTAAACATATGTCAATGGGTGCATCCTGGGAGTTGTAGTTTGGATATGGGTGCATCCTGAGAATTTTAATTTGACTATGGGTGCATCCTGAAAGTTGCAATTTGGCTATGGGTGCATCCTGGAAGTTGTAGTTTGACTGTGGGTGTATTCTGGACGTTGTAGTTTGGCTATGGGTGCACCCTAGGAGTTGTAGTTTGATTATGGATGTATCCTAGGAGTTGTACTTTGACTATGGGTGCACTCTGGGAGTTGTACTTTGATTTTGGTTGCATCCTGGGAGTTGTAATTTGGCTATGGGTGCATCCTGGGAGTTGCATTTCGACTATGGGTGCATCCTGGGAGTTGTAGTTTGGCTATGGGTGCATCCTGGGAGTTGTAGTTTGGTTATGGGTGCATCCTAGGAGTTGTACTTTGATTATGGGTGCACTCTGGAAGTTGTAGTTTGACTATGGGTGCATCCTGGGAGTTGTAGTTTGACTATGGGTGCATCCTGGGAGTTGTAGTTTGACTATGGATACATCCTGGGAGTTGTAGTTTGACTATGGGTGCATCCTGGGAGTTGTAGTTTCACTATGGGTGCATTCTGGGAGTTGTAGTTTGACTATGGATGCATCCTGGGAATTGTAGTTTGACTATAGGTGCATCCTGACAATTGTAGTTTGACGATGGGTGCATCCTGAGAGTTGTAGTTTGACTATGGGTGCATCCTGGGAGATGTAGTTTGATTATGGGTGCATCTTTGGAATTGTAGTTTGTAGTTTTTCAGGCTGTCTGGCCATGTCCCAGAAGCATTCTCTTCTGACATTTCACCCACATCTATGGCAGTCCTCCTCAGAGGTTGTGAGGTCTCTTGGAAACTAGGCAAGTGAGGTTTATCTATCTATGTAATGATGTCCAAGGTAGGAGAAAGAACTCTTGTTTGTTTCAGGCAAGTGTGAATGTTGCAAATGGCCACCTTGTTTAGCACTGAATAGCCTTGCAGCTTCAAAGTCTGGCTGCTTCCTGCCTGGGGGAATCCTTTGTTGAGTTACACAGAGAAGGCATGGAAATTGTGTTTCCAACTCTTTTTCATTATGCTTCAGCTCTGGTTTTCCTACATAAGGACAATCTTAGGTTTCTTAATTTTTTTAAATTATCAGATCAGACCTAATTGCTACGCAATCGGCAGAAAAAGTTTCCAGTAAACGCTGTAAATCTCTTTGTGGACATATTATTCACTAAGAGATAAGTAAATACATAAGATGGTAATGGACCACGTATAAATTAGATTGGTCGCTTATTACGTTGGCCAGGACCCAGATAAGTTTTTTCCTATGGCCAAAGGCATAGAAGTCCTTTTATTTCCTGATTATCAACTATTGATGTGACTTTCAAAGAAAATTGAAGTTGGGGAGCTGACAACGTGAAATGGAAAGAGATCTGAGTTGCCACATCTGTTTGGCTTACATTTAGTAAACAATGTTTTTATAAAATCAGTAAAGAGTGCCTAGTGTGGTGTAGACGTTCAAAGATATTCAAAGCTTTCTAACAACTTCCAAGATTGGTTTTTAAGGGGGGGAAAATCCCCAGAGGCGTCAAAAATTGTTAACATATTCATTTTAGCGCTCCCAAAGAGTTACGTGCATAAAATATCTGTTTCTTGGGAAGAGTCTGCTCAGAAAAAAACCCTGATTACTGTACTTACAATTTTCAAAAATCTAACTAATACTATGTAAAGGTAAGTCCAGTCGTGTCCCATAGCTGGTGTTGTCCATAGACACCTCCAAGGTCATGTGGCCAGCATGACTGCATGGAGTGCTATTACCTTCCCGCCACAGTGGTACCTATTGATCTTACATTTGCATGTTTTTGAACTGCTAGGCTGGCAGAAGCTGGGGCTAACAGTGGGAACTCACCCCACTCCCCAGATTCAAACCTCTGATCTTTTGATTAAAAAAATGGTTCAAAACTCATTTCGGATGTAGGGGCGCTGGTGGTTCAATTCTAAAGTCAATTCTGATTTTCACAGAAAAAAAAATCAAAACTTTTCGAAATTCTTTCCTTCTCTGGTTTAAAACTGGCTTCTCTAGCTTGAGCCGAGGCAAGGGAACCAGAAGCGGGGAAAAGCAAGTGGCGCAATTCCTTCCTTCTCTGGTTTAAAACTGGCTTCTCTAGCTTGAGCCGAGGCAAGGGAACCAGAAGCGGGGAAAAGCAAGTGGCACAATTCCTTCCTTCTCTGGTTTAAAACTGGCTTCTCTAGCTTGAGCCGAGGCAAGGGAACCAGAAGCGGGGAAAAGCAAGTGGCGCAATTCCTTCCTTCTCTGGTTTAAAACTGGCTTCTCTAGCTTGAGCTGAGGCAAGGGAACCAGAAGCGGGGAAAAGCAAGTGGCGCAATTCTTTCCTTCTCTGGTTTAAAATTTGCTTCTCTGGCTAGAGCCGAGGCAAGGGAACCAGAAGCGGGGAAAAGCAAGCGGATGAAATTCCTTCCTTCTCTGGTTTAAAACTGGCTTCTCTAGCTTGAGCTGAGGCAAGGGAACCAGAAGCAAGGAAAAGCAAGCAGAGGAAATTCCTTCCTTCTCTGGTTTAAAACTGGCTTCTCTGGCTTTAAAACTGACTTCTCTAGCTTGAGCCAAGGCCAGGAAATTCCTCCCTTCTCTGGTTTAAAACTGGCTTCTCTGGCTTTAAAACTGGCTTCTCTAGCTTGAGCCGAGGCCAGGAAATTCCTTCCTTCTCTGGTTTAAAACTGGCTTCTCTGGCTTGAGCCGAGACAAGGGAACCAGAAGCGGGGAAAAGCAAGTGGAGGAAATTCCTTCCTTCTCTGGTTTATAACTGGTTTCTCTAACTTGAGCCAAGGCAAGGGAACCAGAAGCGGGGGGAAACAAGCGGAGGAAATTCCTTCCTTCTCTGGTTTAAAACTAGCTTCTCTGGCTTGAGCTGAGGCAAGGGAACCAGAAGCAGGAAAAAGCAAGAGGAGGAAATTCCTTCCTTCTCTAGTTTAAAATTGGTGTCTCTGGCTTTAAAATTGGCTTCTCTAGCTTGAGCCAAGGCCAGGAAATCCCTTCCTTCTCTGGTTTAAAACTGGCTTCTCTGGCTTTAAAACTGACTTCTCTAGCTTGAGCCAAGGCCAGGAAATTCCTCCCTTCTCTGGTTTAAAACTGGCTTCTCTGGCTTTAAAACTGACTTCTCTAGCTTGAGCCAAGGCCAGGAAATTCCTTCCTTCTCTGGTTTAAAACTGGCTTCTCTTGCTTGAGCTGAGGCAGGGGAACCAGAAACGGGGAAAAGCAAGTGGAGGAAATTCCTCCCTTCTCTGGTTTAAAACTGGCTTCTCTGGCTTTAAAACGCTTCTCTAGCTTGAGCCAAGGCCAGGAAATTCCTTCCTTCTCTGGTTTAAAACTGGCTTCTCTTGCTTGAGCTGAGGCAAGGGAACCAGAAACGGGGAAAAGCAAGCGGAGGAAATTCCTCCCTTCTCTGGTTTAAAACTGGCTTCTCTAGCTTGAGCCAAGGCCAGGAAATTCCTTCCTTCTCTGGTTTAAAACTGACTTCTCTGGCTTTAAAACTGGCTTCTCTGGTTTGAGCCGAGGCAAGGGAACCAGAAGCAGGGAAAAGAAAGCGGAAGAAATTCCTTCTTTCTCTTGTTTAAAACTGGCTTCTCTGGCTTTTAAATTTGCTTCTCTAGCTTGAGCCAAGGCCAGGAAATTCCTTCCTTCTCTGGTTTAAAACTGGCTTCTCTGGCTTGAGCCGAGGCAAGGGAATCAGAAGCAGGGGAAAGCAAGCGGAGGAAATTCTTTCCTTCTCTGGTTTAAAATTTGCTTCTCTGGCTTGAGCTGAGGCAAGGGAACCAGAAGCGAGGAAAAGTAAGTGTAGGAAATTACTTCCTTCTCTGTTTTAAAACTGGCTTCTCTGGCTTGAACCAAGGCCAGGGACCAGAAGTGAGGAGAAGCTGAATCATTTCCGACTCACTTCACGAGTCATACAAAAATGGTGGAAAAAGCTTCGGAAGGGCAAAGGGACTTGCGGTTTTCTTTAAAACTTCAAAATCACTTCAAAGAAGTAATTTTTCCGACTTTATTCCGAATTATGAAGATTCCAACGGTACCTAACCATGCCTAGTACCTACGGACAATACCAGCTCCTTAGCTTAGAAATGGAGATGAGAACCAATCCTCAGAGTTGGATGCAACTTGACTTAATATCAGGGGAAAACTTTTACCTTTACCTATACTGTCTATAACATGTGTGGGGGAATGCCTTTGGATTTTGGTCTTTTCTTAGTTTAATAAGATTCCTTTTGTATTGTAAAGATTCTGAAAACCGAGAGATGATAAAGCAGGCAAATGTTCTATCCTGCTTTGAGAACTTCTCGTGTTATTGCTTTCAAGTTTAGGATTCCCTGCTTTTCCATATTGACATAGAAGTGTAAGCATCCTATATGAATTCGAAGCACAACTCTGACTTCTGTACAGATCTGTGACGTTCCCTTGCTTCAGTGCTTTCATCTGTGGAGCTATGCATAGTTTTCGTAACTCTTGTCCATAAATTCTGCTGTGTTTTGCAGTTCTCCTCACCTATGCAAACACAAGAAATGATCTGTAAATGGGCAGTTTATATGCTAGCCTTTAATCCCTCGATTGTGATGGATAAGAAGGCTAGGGGGTGAAAGCTTTCTTAAAAGCTAAATAGGCTAAAGATTAAATACCAGGGACAAAGTTCTTCTGCTGGTTGTAACTCAAGTATAGCCATTAAATTGGTGAGATTTACATAAGTATTGGTTTACCATTCCACAGTTGATTTAATTGGGTCTACTCTGTGTGGTCTTAATAATTGGATTTAGCTCGATAATGCCTCCTTGTCACCCATAGCAAGCCATGAAGAGACTGAAGATGAGGCTCTATGTCAAGTAGGAAAATTAGGTACCACCTTAAAGTGTGGGGAGGCTAAATTAACTGATTTATGAGGCCATAAAGAAGACTCCAGCAGAGCATTCCAGCGGGGAAGCATGCGGGGAATGCAGAAATACTTCATCAGTGTCGTAGATGGACGATGAAAGCGACAGCTCCCCTGGCGGCCAGAAAAAGTTAAATAGCCTCTGTGTATGTCTGTATATGTTTGTATGTAAAAAATTGGCATTGAATGTTTGCCATGTATGTGTACACTGTAATCCGCCCTCAGTCCCCTGCGGGGTGAGAAAGGAAGAATATAAAAGTTGTAAATAAATAAATAAATAGAGGCATTCTCTCCTGACATTTCGCCTGCATCTATGGCAAGCATCCTCAGAGGTGGTGAGGTCTATTGGAACTAGGAAAATGGGTTTATATATCTGTGGAGTGACCATGGTGGGGCAAAGAACTCTTGTCTGTTGGAGCTAGGTGTGAATGTTTCAGTATTTTCTGTTGGTCATAGGGGTTCTGCATGGGAAGTTTGAGCCAATTCTATCGTTGGTGGGGTTCAGAATGCTCTTTGATTGTAGATGAACTAGAAATCCCAGCAACTATAACTCCCAACTGTCAATGTCTATTTTCCCCAAACTCTACCAGTGTTCACATTTGGGCATATTGAGTATTCTTGCCAAGTTTGGTCCTGTTCCATCATTGTTTGAGTTCCCAGTGCTCTCTGGATGTAGGTGAACTACAACTTCAAAACTCAAGGTCAGTGCCCATCAAACTCTTCAAGTATTTTCTGTTGGTCATGGGAGTTCTATGTGCCAAGTTTGGTTCAATTGTATCATTGGTGAAGTTCTGAATGTTCTTTGATTGTAGGTGAACTATAAGTGAAAGCAACTAAGCTCCCAAATGGCATAATCAATCCCTCGCCCAATCCCAGTAGTATTCAAATTTGGGTGTTTTGGGTATTTGTGCCAAATTAGGTCCAGTGAATGAAAATACATCCTGCATATTGGATATTTACATTACAGTTCATAACAGTAGCAAATTTACAGTTATGAAGTCGCAACGAAAATAATGTTATGGTTGGGGGTTAACACAACATGAGAAAGTGTATTAAGGGATCGCGGTATTAGGAAGGTTGAGAACCACTGCTCTGCTCAGAACGTCTCCATAGAGTGACCGTGATATCTACATTTGATGATTTGGGAGGTGTCCTTTTGTGAGGTGTCTGTTACATTGTGAACAACTGTTATTCCAGAAAGCCGAGTTGGTTCATATTCTCACATATTGGTTTCCAATTAATTGAGTCATACTTAGGTGATCCCTCATTGTCCGAGTAGGATAGTCTTCCAAGATCGGTGTCCTGGCGGTGGGTGACTGAGGAGCCCTATTCTTGACCGGCATGATGAGGGCATTGATTTCCATCAACATCAACAGAACATTTATTTTACAAAGTCCTTGACAGACTTGGCACAGCTTGATGAAGTTACAAACACAAACAGTCAGTTTGGGGAACCATATAGATGTTGGGTTGTTGTAAGTTTTTTCGGACTATATGGCCATGGTCTAGAGGCATTCTCTCCTGACGTTTCGCCTGCATCTATGGCAAGCATCCTCAGAAGTAGTGAGGTCTGTTAGAACTAGGAAAAAGGGTTTATATATCTGTGGAATGACCAGGGTGGGGCAAAGGACTCTTGTCTGCTGGAGCTGGGTGTGAATGTTTCAACTGACCACCTTGATTAGCATATAATGGCCTGACAGTGCCTGGAGCAAACTTTTGTTGAGAGGTGATTAGATGTCCTTGTTTGTTTCCTCTCTGCTGTTGTGCTGTTGTAATTTTAGAGTTTTTTTAATACTGGTAGCCAGTACAAGGACATCTAATCACCTCTCAACAAAAGGAGGTCAAATGTTTTTGAATATTTACATAAAACTGTAATTTAAGATAAGACTGTCCAGCTGTGATTAAACCATTATTCTAACCTTCTGTGATGTAAATGTATTAAATGTAATGACAATAATAAGCAAAGTAAAATAATTAATGTAATAATAATAGAGTAAAATAATAGATGTAATAAAAACAATCATAAATAGAGAAAAATAATACATGAAATAATAGAGTAAAATAATAAATGTCTTAAAAATAATAGTAATAGAGTAAAATAATAAATAACTTTGACTCAAGTATAAGCCGAGGGGGGCTTTTTTAAGCCTTAAAAAAGGACTGAAAAACTTGGCTTATACTCAAGTATATACGGTATACACACACACACACATATATACATACACACACACACTCACACACACATTTATTGAGAGCCATTAGTAGGTTAAATGTATTTGAATATTTACATAAAACTGTAATTTAAGATAAGATTGCCCACCTCTGATTAAACCATTCTGACCTTCTTCAGTGTAAATGTGCTTGCGTATCCTTCCAATAAAAATAAATAGAGTAAAATAATAAAAGTAATAATAATAATAGAGTAAAATAATGGAAATGTAATATTAACAATAATAATAAATAAAGTAAAATAATAAATGTAATAATAACAATAATAATAAATAGAGCAAAATAATAAATGTAATAATAACAACAATAAATATAGAGTGAAATAATAAATTTAATAATAACAATAATAATAAATAGAGTAAAATAATAAATGTAATAATAACAATAATAAATAGAGTAAAATAATATATGTAATAATAACAATAATAGAGTAAAATAATAGATGTAAAAATAACAATAATAAATAGAGTAAAATAATAAATGTAATAATAATAACAATAATAAATAGAGTAAAATAATAAATGTAATAATAACAATAATAAATAGAGTAAAATAATATATGTAATAATAACAATAATAGAGTAAAATAATAGATGTAAAAATAACAATAATAAATAGAGTAAAATAATAAATGTAATAATAATAACAATAATAAATAGAGTAAAATAATAAATGTAATAATAACAATAATAAATAGAGTAAAATAATATATGTAATAATAACAATAATAGAGTAAAATAATAGATGTAAAAATAACAATAATAAATAGAGTAAAATAATAAATGTAATAATAATAACAATAATAAATAGAGTAAAATAATAGATGTAAAATAACAATAATAAATAGATTAAAATAATAAATGTAATAATAACAATAATAGAGTAAAATAATAAATGTAATAACAATAATAAATAGAGTAAATAACAAATGTAATAATAACAATAATAAATAGAGTAAAATAATAAATGTAAAAATCACAATAATAAATGGAGTAAAATAAATGTAATAATAACAATAATAAATAGTATAAAATAATAAATGCAATAATAACAATAATAATAAAGTAAAATAATAAATGTAATAATAATAATACATTTATTATGTATTTATAACAGAGTAAAATAATAAATATCCTTGACTATAAGCCGAGAGGAACTTTTTCAGCCTAAAAAAAGGTCTGAAAAATTAGGCTTATACTTGGGTATATACAGTATATCACATGAAGGTCATGGAATAAATCCTCATGTACTATATGGGCCTGTCTAATAGAGTTGATACCTCAGTGAAGGCACCCACTAGTTGCTTAACGTAGTCTTTTTGATAGGATTTTACCAAAATGGTCTTTGTCAGGTAGAGCACTAAGCATCCAGATTGCAGAACACTTAACTCCCGCAGAACAGAAGCAAAGCCTGCTGAGTGAAAGCACTGCGGGGAAAATGTGATGGAAACAAGATGCCATTTGAGAGCTCCCTGTGGTGGGAACGGAGTGGCTGTCTGTGTCGGAAGATGAGGTGCCTTCCCTTTCGAGGCCACCTGCTAGCACGGAGCAGCCAGTGTCACCGCACATCCTTTGGGTCTATCTGGCACTGCTGTAAATGGAGCATTTGGAAATGTCGTGCTCATGTTTGCAGTGCACGCAACAGATAGGAGAAACAACAGAATGTGAAGATGATAGGCTGACAGTGGAGGGGTCCTGTTCCCATATTGCATATGTGTGTGTGTGTGTTTATGCATTTTCCTCCTCCTCCTCTTCTTCAACTAGCACAAGTTCTTCTTCTTCGTTCTCCTCCTCTTTTTCCTCTTCACCTCCTCCCCTTCTTCCTCCTCCTCCTCCTCTTCTTCAACTAGTACAAGTACTACTACATCTTCCTTCTCCTCCACTTTTTCCCCTTCAGCTCCTCCTCTTCAACTAGTACTAGTACTGCTACTTCTTCTTTCTTCTCCCCCTTTTCCCCTTCATCTTCTCCTTTTCTTCCTCCTCCTTCTCCTCTTTCTCCTCTGCCTCCTCAACTAGTAATACTAATACTTCTTCCTTCTCCTCCTCTTTTCCCCCTTCACCTTCTCCCCTTCCTCCTCCTCCTCCTCCTCCTCCTCCTCCTCCTCCTCCTCCTCCTCCTGTTCAACTAGTACTAGTACTACTACTTCTTCTTCCTTGTCCTCCTCTTTTTCACCTTCATCTCCTCCTCCTTCTCTTCCTCCTTTTCCTCCTCTTCCTCTTCTTCAACTAGTACTAGTACTTCTTCTTCCTTGTCCTCCTCTTTTTCCCCTTCACCTCCACCCCTTCCTCCTCCTTCTCTTCCTCCTTTTCCTCCTCCTCTCCTTCAACTAGTACAAATATTACTACTTCTTCCTTCTCCTCCTCTTTTTCCCCTTCGCCTCCTCCCCTTCCTCCTCCTCCTCCTCCTCTTCTTCTTCAACTAGTACTAGTACTACTACTTTTTCTTTCTCCTCCTCTTTTCCCCCTTCACCTCCTCCCCTTCTTCCTCCTTCTCCTCCTCCTCTTCTTCAACTAGTACTAGTACTACAACTTCTTCCTCCTCTTTTTCCCCTTCATCTTCTCCCCTTCTTATTCCTCCTCCTCCTCTTCAACTAGTACTAGTACTACTTCCTTCTCCTCCTCTTTTTCCCCTTCACCTCCTCCCCTTCTTCTTCTTCTTCTTCTTTCTTCTTCTTCTTCTTCTTCTTCTTCTTCTTCTTCCTCCTCCTCCTCCTCCTCCTCCTCCTCCTCCTCCTCCTCCTCCTCCTCTTCTTCAACTCATACTAGTACTACTACTTCTTCCTTCTCCTCCTCTTTTTCCCATTCATCTTCTCCCCTTCTTATTCCTCCTTCTCCTCCTCTTCAACTAGTACTAGTACTACTACGACTTCTTCCTTCTCATCCTCTTTTCCCCCTTCCCCTTCACCTTCTCCCCTTCCTCCTCCTCCTCCTCCTCCTTCTCTTCAACTAGTACTAGTCCTGCGACGACTTCTTCCTCCTCCTCCACTTTTCCCCCTTCACCTCCTCCCCTTCCTCCTCCTCTTCAATTTGTACCAGTACTACTACTTCTTTCTTCTCTTCCACTTTTTCCCCTTCACCTCCTCCCCTTCTTTCTCCTCCTCCTTCTCTATTACAGGTTGAGTTTTTCTTATCCTAATTGCTTGGGAGCAGAAGGTTCCTAGATTTTATTTTATTTTCATAGTTTGGAACATATGTACATGCACATACACAGCGAATGAGGGATGGGGAAAGGGGGCTAGTCAGATGTTCAGCACCTGCTGAGTTTTTCTCAAGGAGAGCCTATTGGGAAAAGAGAACATGGGAAAAAACTCCATCTACACAAGGTCCATGTAAAAAGCAGATGCACCAGATGCTATCCAGACTATCACTACACAAAGTAGCAGAGTAGCTTGAAAGGTTTGGGCGTATTAGGATTTCTTGATAAGGAAGACTCAACTATCTACAAAAAAAATGCAATAGACTTTAAGTTGGGGGCACTTTTTGCTTAACTGAGAGTCCGCCGCATATTTATATCTTATCCTTTCCTAAGTATGGGACACAAAACATCTTAAATCTAGTTTAAAAAACCCAAATGCAACCATTAAGAGTATTATTAAACTTTCACCAAAAATATCATGATCTATCTATCTATCTATCTATCTATCTATCTATCTATAAATGCTCTGTGCATAATGAGTACCTTAAAAACAAAAGAACCAATGAACGAAATCACACCAAATTTGGCAACAAAACATCTCACAACACAAGGAGTGACCATCACTCAAAAATTATGATTTTGTCATTTGGGAGTTGTAGTTGCCGGGATTTATAGTTTACTTACAATCAAAGAGCATTCTGAACTCGACCAATGATGGTGGTACGAGAAGTCCAAAAAAAGTACTGTAAATGAAATTTAAGAAGCTTGAATCTGTTTCATAGCTAAAAACACAGCAAAAGATCTTAAATATTTATTTTAAATTCCCATGACCAACAGAAAATACTGGAAGGGTTTGGTGGGCATTGACCTTGAGTTTGGGAGTTGTAGTTCACCTACATCCAGACAGCACTGTGGACTCAAACAATGATGGATCTGGACCAAACTTGGCGCAAGCACTCAATGCACCCAAATATGAACACAGATGGAGTTTGGGGGAAATAGACCTTGACATTTGGAAGTTGTAGTCAGTGGGATTTATAGTTCATCGACAATCAAAGAGCATTCTGAACCCCACAAACGACAGAATCGGGGCAAACGTCCCCCATGACCAACAGAAAATACTCAAGGCCATCCAGTCCAACTCCCTTCACCAGGGCAAGAAAACATAATCAAAGTCCTCCTGAAAAAGAGCCATCCAGCCATAGAGAGAGAAAGAAATTGAGATAGATAGATAGATAGATAGATAGATAGATAGATAGATAGATATGATTCACACACACACAGATATAGTATCATAGATTTGAAAGGGACCCTTAAAGAAGGGCAATTTTTTTTGTCATGTCAGGAGCGACTTGAGAAACTGCAAGTCACTTCTGGTGTGAGTGAATTAGCCATCTGCAAGGATGTTGCCCAGGGGACGCCCGGATGATTTGATATTTTTATCATCCTTGTAGGAGGCTTCTCTCTTGTCCCCGCTTGGGGAGCTGGAGCTAACAGAGGGAGCTCATCCGCCTCTCCCCGGATTCGAACCTGCGACCTGTCGGTCTTCAGTCCTGCCGGCACAGGGGTTTAACCCACTGCGCCACCGGGGGCTCCAAGAAGGGCAATGATATGTTGTATGTTCCAGGGTGGGCAAACCAGACACTCTCCACATCAACACTGACAAAGAAACAGCAAGAAATACTGTTTACTCACAAGCATAAAGGAATTACATATCTGAGAAACCAACACTTTCTCATTACTTTATTTCCCAGATCAACAGACTGGGCCACAGCAACGCGTGGCAGGGGGCAGTTAGTAGCTATTTAAAAATAAAATAAAAACGCATGTACACAGGACAGCACAGGTCTACAAATCCCAGTCTCATTGAGCAGACATTCCTCAAAGACTGCCAAAATAACAATAATAAAGTTTAAATCTGCCTTTGTAAAGGTAACAGTGAAGTTTTCAAAGCATTTTGTAACAACCCTAGGCTATCAGTGATCACTCCCATTTTATTGATGCTGTGAATAGCGGGGTTTTTTTTTGTCTAGCACACAGTAGGCATTCATATCTGATCTCTTGTAGCTTAGTAATAGAACATGGGTTTTTCATGTAGAACGGTATTCCTCAACCTGGGGGTCGGGACCCCTGGGGGGTTGTGGGAGGGGCGTTCAGAGGAGTCACCAAAAACCATCAGGAAACACATATTTCTGATGGTCTTAGGAACCCCTTGGCAGAAAAGGAAGAGACCTGTCCTTCTCTTCCTTTTTGGAAACAAGACAGTGAATCCCCCACCAAAAGCCTTCCTCCTGCTCTCTGGATGTAGGTGAACTACAACTCCCAAACTCAAGGTCAATGCTCACCAAACCTTTCCAGTATTTTCTGTTGGTCGTGGGAGTTCTGTGTGCCAAGATTGGTTCATTTCCATTGTTGGTGGAGTTCAGAATGCCCTTTGATTGTAGGTGAACTATAAATCCCAGCAACTATAACTCCCAAATTTCAGGGTCTATGTTCCCCAAACTCTGTCAGTATTCACATTTGGGCATATTGGGTATTTGTGCCAAGTTTGGTCCAGATCCATCATTGTTTGAGTCCACAGTGCTCTCTGGATGTAGGTGAACTACAACTCTCAAACTCAAGGTCAATGCTCACCAAACCCTTCTAGTGTTTCTGTTGGTCATGGGAGTTCTGTGTGCCAAGTTTGGTTCAATTCCATTGTTGGTGGGGTTCTGAATGCTCTCTGATTGTAGGTGATCTATAAATCCTAGCAACTACAACACCCAAAATGTGAGGTCTATGTTCCTCAAACTCCACCAGTGTTCACATTTGGGCATATTGAGTTTGGTCCAGATCCATCATTGTTTGTTCTCTGGATGTAGGTGAACTACAACTCCCAAACTCAAGATAAATGCCCACCAAACCCTTCTAGTGTTTCTGTTAGTCATGGGAGTTCTGTGTGCCAAGTTTGGTTCAATTCTATCATTGGTGGAGTTCAGAATGCTCTCTGATTGTGCCAAGTTTGGTTCATATCTATCATTGTTTGAGTCCACAGTGCTCTCTGGATGTAGGTGAACTATAACTCCCAAACTCAAGGTCAATGTCCACCAAACCCTTCTAGTGTTTCTGTTGGTCATGGGAGTTCTGTGTGCCAAGTTTGGTTCAATTCTATCATTGGTGGAGTTCAGAATGCTCTCTGATTGTAGGTGAGCTATAATTGCCAGCAACTATAACTTCCAAGTGACAAAATCCATCCCCTTTCTCAACCCCACCAGTATTCACATTGGGACGTATCGTGTATTTGTGCCAAATTTGGCCCAGTGAATGAAAATACATCCTGCATATCAGATATTTACATTACAATTCATAACAGTAGCAAAATTACAGTTATGAAGTAGCAACAAACATAACGTTATGGTTGGGGGGCACCACAAAGTGAGGAGCTATATTAAGGGGTTATGGCATTAGGAACATTGAGAAACACTGATGTAGAAAATCTTAGGTTTAATTCGTGGTGCTTCCAGTTAAGAATGGGATAAACAGACTGTTTCAATCCCTGGAGAGCCACTGCCAGTCAGTGTCAACACTGACCCTATAGAGCAGCTTCCTGCCCTTCCATGGCCAATACTCTTGAAGGCTTCCAAAGTGAGATGTATGCTATGAATATGTGGCCAAAAATCTGGGTCAATGCTTAGGAGATGCATGTCTTATTGGAAATCTTTGCCTTTCAAGAGGATCATTTTTAGCACAATGTGCCATTTTTAGCACCATTCTTTTTAGCTGTCAAGACGCCATCCCTTCAGCTAATGATTCTCTTGAAGGGAAATCATATTTTCCCAGCATTCAGGGGAGTGCCAATCTCAACACTGGGAAATGTTGGATTCCCTCAGCGACTGCATCCACTGTAAATGGAGAAACGCAATTGCACACCTTCGGGATGGTTGGGGAGGCATTTCCGGTGATGACCGAAGTTCTCTTTCTTCCTGACACTTAGACCTTTTGTGTGTACGAATGCAAAAGTTTCCTTGGCAAACCTGACAAGTCTTTTTCTCAAAGCAATGCTTGCCATTTCATGAGTGTGATTCTTTGCTCTTTTATCAAAGCCCTCTCTTCTAGTTTTTGACCTTTGGAAAGCTTATTTTCCTCTTGCCTTTCTTTACTTTTGCCAAAGGAGGAACAGAACTAGGTTATGCTCATCTGACTTGAAGCTACCTCTCACCCTTTTTTCATAGGAGGCATTGAGGTAGATGAATAGCATGGGTTGTTTTCATTGTGTCTTGTCTGGAGGAGGGTTAGTGGCTGGCTGATGGTCTCATCTCTTCCAATGAGGTTCTTTGTTGTCCAGATAGCTGGGTCTAGATATGCCACTGTCATCTGTGCTTCCTGTAAGGATATCACACTGCTGTACCACTAATTATAAGGAAACTGGGGAAACTATATCAGACGATTGTCATTAATTATAAGGAATGTAGCAGGGAAAGGGACAGGGGATTCTAAAATAGTGAATCCCACAAGCTGCCAACCAAATTATATATAGGTGCAGGGGGTTTTTTAAAACAGGAAAGAGGCAACCGGGAGATCTTGAAACTTTTTCTTCAATTGTTTTCGCTGCCACCTTTTTCTTTGGTATTCAGGCTGAGTTATTATTATTATTATTATTATTATTATTAACTTTATTTGTACCCCGCTAGCATCTCCCGCAGGACTCGATGTGGCTTACACAGGCCGGAGCCTCAAAACACAATACAATAGTTGAATGTGAAGAATATACTTAGTAACATCCTTTTGTGTTACAATAGTGTTTGTTTTATTTAGAGGGTTTAAATCACAATGATGTTCCCACTGAGGCTGTTGTAAAGTGTTAACAATAATAAAACGTTTATTTAACAGGCTTAAACTTCTTCTGGTACAAATGCGTAGTGGTTTCAGTAAGTTACTGGTACATAAGCTTCTGGTTATGTTTGATGTACAATTCTTAGATGGGTTCTGGGTTCTAATCTTGATGTTAACAAAACAGGAGATTATCTCAGGAAATTAATTGCTGATAATAATTCGAAATAAAATTCCCTCTTTCTGGAACCTAGCCAATAGCCTTTGGCCTAGCCTTCCTCAGGGACAAAGAAACAGACCACAAACAAACAAGGTCTTCTAGTATATACAGTATCGATGTCTTTTGTGCTTTTGACAAAACAAACAAGGTCCTGTTCCACTATCTGTATTCCTAGCTAATTTCTCTAGCTCTTGAATACCACAAAAGATTAACCCAGCTCTCCTATCTAACACCAACCAACTGACAAACTCCCAACGGACAAATCCCAACTGCTAACTCAAGCCCCAATTCAAAAGGTACATTTTTTTTCTTTTTTGAATGCTAGGCCCCACCCCCTATTTTCTAACCAATCCTGGCTGTCTAAACTCTGCTTCCTGGATTAGGATACGCCCCCTCTAGAAATCCTTTAACTAAGATGGTGTCTCCTTGCTTCCCTATCCTAAGATGGCCGCAGGGCTTTGTCAGGCCCACATTCTAGCTGCTTAAGGTAAGGAGTTCTTTACAGTTCCTAATCTTAAAACATGTTTTGTCAAAAGCACAAAAGACATCAATACTGTATATACTAGAAGATAAGCCAAGTTTTTCAGCACTTTTTTGGAGCTGAAAAAGCCTCCCTTGGCTTATAACAGTGGTTCTCAACCTGGGGTCCCCAGGTGTTTTTGGCCTTCAACTCCCAGAAATCCTAACAGCTGGTAAACTGGCTGGGATTTCTGGGAGTTGTAGGCCAAAAACATCTGGGGACTACAGGTTGAGAACCACTGGCTTATATTAAGGTCAAGCTGGGAAGCGGAGCCTGGAGGACATTTCTTATAATATATGATACATTTCTCTTTCCTCTTCCCCTCAGAAAGGTGATGGAATTGCCTATTCCATTTGACTCCATCCATAGGAATTGGCAGCAATATTCCAGATACTTTCCTGTTCATTGGTTCAAAGAAGCACTATTCGCTCATTTTGGAACTCTGTGTAAAGGATGCTCAACCTGTATTCCAAATTTGAAGGGAAAAATAATCTGAAATATGGAACAATTTTTGTTTCCAAGCATTTTAGGTAAACGTCTTGTAGCTTGAAAAAAAATATGCTGTTTTGTGTGGTTGCTCATTTGTTTCTCTATATGAATGTTTTTGCCCCAATTTTAAAGTGCTGGTTTTGTCCCCAGTCGCATCATATTGAAATACCTAACAATAATGGTGTTTGAAAGACTCTGCTTCATCCTGTTGGCAAACCGCCACTATTCATCCCAGAAAAAGCCAGCCTGCTTCTGAGTAATGTTCATACTTAAAAAGAGAGAGAGAGAGAAACGACAGTATTATTAAATGAACTTCTTTGGGCTTGAGTAGTCTGAGTCACCAAAATAAACATCTGACAAATCGTCACATAGATGGAGCAGGTTTCTTGCTCCAAAGGCCAAACCTGAGCCCAAAGGTTCACATTACAAGAAGGCAGGTTTTGACAAAACATTAGGAGGACGCTTCTAAGGATAAGAGCTTTTCAACGGAGGAACAGATGGCCTCCAAACGTGGTGGCCTTTTCAAGTCACCTGTTGACTTATGGAAGTTCTTAGTAAGAAAACCATGGGGCGACGTTTCAGGGTGTTTCACTCTCCGCCATCTTCTCCCCTCATCAAGTCTTTAAAAGAATTTTGTGTGGGGAAATCCAAAAGGCCTCTCAGCCGAGGCACCCCCGGCATCTCGTTGGGCATTCAGAAAACACGTCCTGTCTACAGAATCTTTCACAGGCCCAGCGCATGACAGCACTAGCACTTATTGGTTTCTTCTAGATTTGAGTGTTTTATGGGGACCCCATGAATTTGATAATGTTTTCTTAGGCAAGCAATACCCACTCAAAGCAGATCCGTTCTGGGGGTCACTCACAGCTAAACTATTATAAGCTGCTTATAATAGATCTTTTCTCTTTTTTTTGGTCTGGATTTCCAGTTTGTCTGTTTTCAAAAAAGCAAATCCATTTTAGCTGTTGAAAGCAAGGCTGGTTCTTTAGGCTCCAGGAAATGGGAAGAATGTTGCCTCCATTCGCTAGAAAAAGATCCGAGGCTGTTTTCCAAGCTGCCCACTTTAGGAATATTCTGGATGAGCTGAGGTCTCTTTCCCTAGGAATTAAGGCAAACGTTTTCCCCTGACATTAAGTCCAGTCGTGTCCAACTCTGGAGGGTGGTTCTCATCTCAGCTTCTAAGCCGAAGAGCCGGCATTGTCCATAGACACCTCCAAAGTCACGTGCCCAGCATGACAACATGGAGCGCTGTTACATTCCTGCTGGAGCGGTACCTAATGATCTACTCACATTTGCATGTTTTCGAACTGTTAGGTTAGCAGAAGCTAGAGCTAACAACGGGAGCTCCCCATGCTCCCCAGATTTGAACCAGTGACCCTTTGGTCATCAAGTTCAGCAGCTCAGCAGTTTAACTGACTGCGCCACTGGGGGCTCCATTCCCTAGGAATTAGAGGTGTGCAAAAAATTTGGATGAGTCAGAATTTGTAAGTAAATCGGAAGTTTTGTAAGTCGGAAGCTGTCACAGCTCAGAGTAGAGTCACCTTGCTCCAAACACCAAGCCACGCAAAGGCTGAAGATTTTGTAGTTTATTGAAGAAAGGAAAAGTCTTAAATGCAAAAACAAGTTTCAAAAGTTCAATAGCAAATAGTATGAAGCATAATCCAAAGAACATCGATCAAACAAGATTCCATGACAGCAAGACAGAGTCCCAGGAAGCCAAGAACATTGCCCAAAAGCCAAGGCAATCCAAAGAAGTTACCAGGTTGATTGCAGAAGTTGCACTGAAAAAGAATTGCCTTCAAACACCCTGTTTAATATACTTTCCCAGCATGAAAGCATTCCATTGACCCCTAACCTCCCTCTTGTTAGCAAGCCTCACACTGCAACAAACTTTGAATTGTAAGCGATCCTCCCTATCTAGATCTTCATAGCTCTCAAGGTCGGATAGCTCGTTAGGCACCTGAGAATCGTCAGGCTGGGAGCCATCCTCCTCAGTCTGCACCTGGCTAGTTTCACTAACATCAGAAACATTATCTGAAACATTCCTTGCCATGGGAAACTGAATCTCCTCCGATTCTTCTTCAAAAACAACAGGAACATCTTCATGAATCTGAATCCCATCATCTTCTGAATGAGGCTCCAGCTGAGCCACAACAGAAGCTAAAAAGTTGGCGTGGCCCACACCAAAAACTTAAGAATCGAAACTTACTTCATACTTTTTTGTTTTAGTTTTGGTAAAGCTTGGAAAGCTCCCAAAGTCATTTTCATTCAATGCAAGGCATGAAAGCAAAGCTAAGCTAGTTAAAGGAAGCATACAAAAAGCTCCCTGCCTCCTTTGCCATTCCTCTCCCTGTAAATTAATGGCTTCTTACTTTTTGAGAACAGCACAGAACTTGAGAAATGTAGTTTGGGAAGGGGAGGAGTCCTATGCCAAAGAATGCAAAAGGCTCTGCCCTAAACTACATTTCCCAGAATGCATCAGAATCAGAAACCACCAATCAGGAGAGGGGAGAGAGATTTCTCCCTCCCTAAATAGTCAGTTTTTATCAAAACTTAAAAAAAACCTCCCCAAAATCAGGAGATGTATGAGTATTTCTGAAAGTTGGGGTGGGGGTGGGGGGGGTGGGTTATCACCTGTTATCTTGAGTGATTGACTAGAAAATTCAAGGAGTTACTGTAATTCGTGGAGTTTTTTAAATGTAGTTTATAAAAACTTTGAAAATTTGTCAAAAATCTGTGGATAAGTGAAACATTACAAAATTGCATGGGCTAACAGTGGTAAATGTGTTCCATTTATTTATTTATTTTTACTTTATTTATATACCGCTTTTCTCAGCCCTCCAAGTGGTGAACAACATCGATACAAAACATCACAAGTCAAGTATACGGCAATTAAAAACAATTGTAACATAAATAATTAAACATTGTAGCAAGTTTCAGCTCCGTAGCTTTAAAAATGAGGGATATAGGAGCCTCTGAAGTTTCCCCAATCATGGTCATTTAATTATGCACTGTAACGAAATAGCAACAAAATTTCATTACTCTCGTCATAGTAATTGGTTTTTCACTAAGTATACTTTAGAAACACTTTAGAAACAAATTGCCAGTGCCCTCCAGTTTTGCAAATACCTTTGAGCCATTTTTTAATGGATCGCACATGCCTACTGGGAATGTGTGAGGCAGCAATCCGGATATGAAGAAGAAATGGCGAGAGGCTATTTGTCGATGGCCTTTTGAGGCCGACTGCTCTGGTTTTGTTTGTGCTCTTGATAAGAACATGGTTTCGAATATATCTCCTTCATATTGAGAAATGAAAGGTGCTTGAACAAGTCCTTCAGTGGCATTATGGCCCATTAAAGCTACCTCGTAGAAATTGAGATGTAATCCTCGTATTGTTGGAGGAGCTCCAGAATTGAAGGGCCATCCTGCCCTGCGTGATGGGAATGTGAATTCGCCCTATGGTTTTGGAGAAAGGTTTCCTGTAAAACCTTAGAACAGCGCTTCTCAACCTGGAGATTTGGACCATTGTGGGGGTTGCAAGGGGGCTTCAGAGGGGTCACCAAAGACCATGAGAAAACATATTTATGATGATCTTAGGAACCCCTTTAGTAGAGAAGACTGAAGATCTCTCCTCCTGTCCTCTTCCTTTTTGGAAAAAGACGACAAATCGTCTCTCCAAAAACCCTCCCCTGCTATGATTGGCTGGCCTCTCAGCCAAGGGGAGGGCTGTTTCTGAGACTCCAAGCAGGGAGGGGAGAGCAGGCGTGGTGTGCATGTGCGGGCAAGGGAGAGCATGTGAGGCTGGAGGGTGGCTCGTGCCAGCGAGTCCCTTCAAGGCATGGGGGTTCTGTGTGAGAAGTTTAGCCCAATTCTATTGTTGGTGGGGTTCAGAATGCTCTTTGAATGTAGGTGAACTAGAAATCCCGGCAACTACAACCCCCAAATGTCTATTTTCTCTAAACTACATCAGTGTTCACATTTTGGCAGATTGAGTATTCATGCCAAGTTTGGTCCAGATCTATCATTGTTTGAGTCCACAGTGCTCTCTGGATGTAGGTGAACTACAACTCCAAAACTTAAGGTCAATGTCCACCAAAACCTTCCAGTATTTTCTGTTGGTCATGGGAGTTCTGTGTGCCAAGTTTGGTTCAATTCCATCATTGGTGGAGTTCAGAATGCCCTTTGATTGTAGGTTAACTATAAATCCCATCAAGTACAACCCCCAAATGTCAAGGTCTATTTTCCCCCAAACTGTGTCAGTGTTCACATTTGGGCATATTGAGTATTTATGGCAGGTGTGGTCCAGATCTATCAATATTTGAGTCCACATTGCTCTACGTGGATATAGGTGAACTACAACTCAAAAACATAAGGTCAATGCCCACCAAACCCTTCCAGTATTTTCTGTTGGTCATGGGAGTTCTGTGTGCCAAGTTTGGTTCAATTCCATCACTGGTGGAGTTCAGAATGCCCTTTGATTGTGGGTGAACTATAAATCCCAGCAAATACAATTATTTGTTTGTTTGTTTACTATACTTATATCCTGCCCTTTTCAGCCAGAAGGTGAATCAGGGTGGCGTACAGACTGGCAACATTAGATGCCGAACACACATAAATACATCATTTAAAACAGGTTAAATCACATAATAAAATTCATAATAAAACAGTTTAAAACTATCAAAATCAATTACTTCCGGGTTAAAATCCATGTCTATTTGCATCATTAAGCCATTCCATATTTGTTCACAATGCTGAGATATCTGGTTACAATGAGGTTCCAAAAGCATGCTCGAAGAGCCACGTTTTCACTCTTTTCCTTAAGGTCAGGAGGGAGGGGGGTCAATCTAATAATATCCCCAGGAGGGGAGTTCTACAGCCGAGGGGCCACCACTGAGAGGGCCCTGTCCCACAATTCAAGAGAGATATTGACAAGATGGAATGTGTCCAGAGGAGGGAGACCAAAA
Source organism: Anolis sagrei (assembly GCF_037176765.1). Lineage (NCBI taxonomy): Eukaryota > Metazoa > Chordata > Lepidosauria > Squamata > Anolidae > Anolis > Anolis sagrei. The sequence continues at coordinate 11,923,264 of NC_090031.1, read as the reverse complement.
TGATCAAGGGTCTGGAGAACAAGTCCTATAAGGAGCGGTTTAAGGAGATGGGCATGTTTAGCCTGAAGAAGAGAAGGCTGAGGGGAAATATGATAGCCATGTATAAATATGTGAGAGGAAGTCATAGGGAGGAGGGAGCAAGCTTGTTTTCTGCTTCCTTGGAGACTAGGACACGAAACAATGGCTTCAAACTACAAGAGAGGAGATTCCATCTGAACATGAGGAAGAACTTCCTGACTGTGAGAGCCGTTCAGCAGTGGAACTCTCTGCCCCGGATTGTGGTGGAGGCTCCTTCTTTGGAAGCTTTTAAATAGAGGCTGGATGGCCATCTGTCAGGGGTGATTTGAATGCAATATTCCTGCTTCTTGGCAGAATGGGGTTGGACTGGATGGCCCATGAGGTCTCTTCCAACTCTTTGATTCTGTGATTCTTGTCCCCGCCAAGAGGAGATGGGACTGAGAATAGGGCCTCCCCGGATGATCTTAAATTCCTGGAATTGTCATCTCCCAAATGACAAAATCAATGCTCCCAACCCACCAGCATTCAAATTTGGACATATCGGGTATTTCATAGAATCATAGAATCAAAGAGTTGGAAGAGACCTCATGGGCCATCCAGTCCAACCCCCTGCCAAGAAGCAGGAATATTGCATTCAAATCACCCCTGACAGATGGCCATCCAGCCTCTGCTTAAAAGCTTCCAAAGAAGGAGCCTCCACCACACTCCGGGGCAGAGAGTTCCACTGCTGAACAGCTCTCACAGTCAGGAAATTTGTGCCAAATTTGGTCCAGTGAATAAAAAACACATCCTGCATATCATACATTCACAATTCATAACAGTAGAAAAATCCCAGTTATGAAGTAGCAACGGAAATAATGTTATGGTTGGGGGTCACCACAACATGAGGAACTGTATCAAGGGGTCGCAGCATTAGGAAGGTTAAGAAACACTGTCTTAGAACTTCCTCAATGAGAAGAGAACAATTCTGGTTCATCTTCCAGGACGTCTTTGATTCTGTTCTCTGCAGGTACGGGGATGTACTTCTGCTGGCAGCAGCTTGCAAGATCACAGAAAGTCAGTAAAAAATCCAGGGCTTCTTTTCCTTGCTTCGTTTCTTGTCTAAATTTATATTCCACCCAACTGTTAAGGTAAATGCACTCAGGGCAGCTTAGAAGCCATAAACCGATAACCAACACTTCACATACAGAAGTTTCAAAACTATCTTTAAGACAAATGAATTAAGGATTAAATCGAGTGGTTGATGGTCCCGACAAAAGCACTTCCAATGCTCACCTTTGGGACATATTGGAGACAGCGTTCCTTCAAATGGAAGAGCCCTAAGCTGGTTTTACAGTGCAGGAGTGGAACGGAAACAGATGGTTTCTATGGTGCAACAAGCTAATATGAAAATCAAGTGCTTTGCCATTATCATGCATGAATTGTCTAAGATCTGTTGTGTCCATTGATAGGAAATCTTGATGACGGAGGTGTGGCTTTATGTGCCTTCAAGTTGCCTATTGACTTCTGGTGACTCTATGAATTTCAAAAGGGTTTTCTTAATAATAATAAAATAATAAACCTTTATTTATACCCCGCTACCATCTCCCGCAGGACTCGGTGTCAGGACCCAGAAGCCTTAAACAAAGCCAGACACAGATTAAAGGTTCAAACACAGCTTTATTGCAAACAAAAGGACCTACAAAGCACTTAACTTCAGTGCTAAGGTCCGCTGGAGCAATTTGGCGCCAAAAATAAGTCGTTAGGAGAAACAAAAATATAATCCGGATTACAGCGCTGCCTAATAATCCGGATTAAACAAAAGATGAAGCGAATTGCTTAAAAATCAAAATAGGACAAAACTACAGTCTTTGAAGCTAGAGTAACGTGGTTTCAAAACTAAAAGTTGTTAAAGTCACAAAGATATTAGCATACAAAGTCCAGAAGTCCAAAAGCGAAGTCAAACCGGTTCATAGTCAATTCCGTTGAGAAGCAAGGCTGGAACGCTGGAGTCACCGAGGAAACAGGAGCACAGGAACACATGAAGCTATAACCCAGGACCCACAGTGGAAAGTTGGCAGGTACAAAGAATTATGTCCCATGAGGATACTTTGCCTTCCGCAACTTGTAGTCCAAACGGAACCCTCTTTTATCTCAAAGTTCTTCCTCAGAGCTTGATGAGCTCCCCACCCTCTCGTCATCACTCTCAGCTGCTCCCAAAACTGCAGCTGAGTGCCCATCCCTCCACCTCTGCCAACGATTATCAGGGTTCAGATCCTGCCAAGAGTCCCCTGGCTGCCAATCCCCAGTGAACCCCTCAAATTCCTCACTAGAGGTGGGCTGGTTACAGATATCCCTTATGTTTTGCACACGGGTCCAATCTAACTCCTCCTCTTCTTCCATATCACTCCCAGTCCCAGAACTCCTTTCAAATCCAAGGAAATCTTCATCCTCTGTTGGTGCACAAAGTATTTCCCAAATACGCTTCCTTTGTAATTCCCCTTCAGACTCTGGCTCACGAGCAGCCCTCTTTACACCTCTGCTCACTTCCCCATCCCCCATCTCACAATCGGAGAAACCTGGGAACGTGTCAGTATCACTTGGAGCCATAATGATTTCTCTAATGTGCTGACGCTGCTGTTCTCCCTCTGACTCCAAGGTAAACCCGTTCTCCCTGCTACTAGGAGTAGCAACTCGAACAACACGCTGAACTACAACACTCGGTGTGGCTTACAAGAGGCTGAGCCCAAATACATCAATAAAACACAACAACAACACAACAACAATAAATAACTCATAACAAAGCAAAACAATAACAATAATATCACAACGCATGTAAAAACCTGTGGCAGGGCCAAATGTAATAATTAAAATTTTTTAAATGCTGGGCATGTCCAAGAGAAATGGGATGGATATTTTAGGGATAGGTGGGCATGCAGACAATTCTAAATCTCTCGTAAAGTGCATTTGGGACCTATTGCTTGGGATTCCTTATTCTGGGAAGGCACACTGGAACATCCACGTTTTCAAGCTCCTTCTAAAGACTGCCAACGTTGGGGCGTGCCTGATGTCCTTGGGGAGGGAGTTCCAGAATCGTGGGGCCACCACCGAGAAGGCCCTGTCACTCGTTCCCACCAATCGCGCTTGTGATTCAGGTGGGATCATGAGCAGGGCCTCTCCAGATGAACGAAGAGATTGTGTGGGTTCATATACGGAAATGCGGTCATGCAGGTAGATGGGTCCCAAACCATTTAGGGCTTTGTAGGTAAGCACCTGCACCTTAAATTGGGACCGGAAAATGAACGACAGCCAATGGAGGTCCTTAAACAAGAGGGTTGACCTCTCCCTGTAAGGAGCACCAGTTAACAACCTGGCCGCCACCCGTTGAACCAACTGGAATTTCCGGGCTGTTTTCAAGGGCAGCCCACGTAGAGTGCATTACAGTAGTCCAATCTGGAGGTGACTAAGGCATGGACCACCCTGGCCAGATCCGCCTTCACGAGGTACGGTCGCAGTTGGCGCACGAGTCTCAATTGTGCAAAGGCCCTCCTGGTCACCGCCGACGCCTGAGCCTCAAGCGTAAGTGATGAGTCCAGGAGGACACCCAAACTGCGGACCTGTGACTTCAGGGGAAGTGTAACCCCGTCCAGCACAGGTTGCCACCCTATACCTCGATCTGGTTTACGATTGACCAGGAGGACCTTTGGAGACAGGAATACTCAAGAGATGGTTTTGCCAATTCCACCTTCTGAAATATAGCATACAGTACTCGAGTTCTTGTTTCTCCTTCTTCTTGTTTTTTTTATGCCCTACCATCCAAATTTTGAATATATCTCTTCCATATTGAGAAATGAATGTGACCTGCTCTCCAAGTTCTGAATGTATTTCCTTCATATTGAAAAATGGAATGACAGCTGGCCCTGCTTAGTTTCCAAGATCAGACGACATACGGTGCCTTTAAAGTGTTTAGGTCTAAAACGGGGTGAAACCAGAGTTGTAAGATCTTTATGGGGATGGCTATTCCATTCTTTTCTTGCCTGCATTTGTACTATCACATACTCCCTCTGCTTTGAATGTGGTGTTCTTAGAAATATATATTCTTGGATGTGAACGGAATCTTACATGCGAGATTAAATTAATCTTGGCAAATATGGAATAGTAACTTCTTGGCATATGCTTCACCAAAGAATGTGAACAAAGCTTCCAGCAAATTCATACCTTGATTCCTTAGAATCCTTAAAGGACGGTGAAGCCACAGACAGTAGGGTTATGTGTTCAGGATAAACCTTGACCTGTTTCGTGAGCTGAAAAAGGCTGGAGGCCACTGCTTACAATATATGATATATTTCTCTTTTCTCTCCCCCCCCCCCCCCCCTTAACAATGTGTTTTCTTTTCCAGTCGAAAGGGAGGGAAGTAGGGAAAGGAGATATATTCCATGGCTTCCTTGTTTGTATGGCTCTCTTTCAAACCCACCCAATTTCCTGGCTTTTTGTGTATCTAAATGTATTTTTGTTCCCTTGGAAATTTCCCCCTCATCTGTTTGCAGGTCTTTGCAAATCCTACATACATATAGATACCTACAGATTAATAATAATAATAATAAACCTTTATTTATACCCCACTACCATCTCCCGGAGGACTCGGTGCGGCTTACAAGAGGCTAAGCGCAAATACATCAATAAAAACAACACAGCAATACAGACAATAAATAAACTCATAAACAAAGCAATAAACAATAACAGTAACACCACGATGCATTAAAAACCTATGGCAGGGCCAAATGTAATAATTTAAAATTTAAAATACTGGGCATGACAAGGTGACATATAACTAGGATGGGTATTTGGAGAGAAATGGAGTGAGCAGACAATCCTAGATCATTAGTAAAGTGCGATTAGGGACATGTTGCTTAGGGTTCCTTATTCTGGGAAGGCACACTGGAACAATCACGTTGTCAGGCTCCTCTTAAAGACTGCCAGAGGTGGGGCATGTCTAATGTCCTTGGGGAACGAGTTCCAGAGTTGAGGGGCCACCACCGAGAAGGCCCTCTCTCATCCCCACCAATCGCGCTTGCGATGGAGGTGGAAGCGTGAGCAGGGCCTCTCCAGATTGCCAAGTACCTGATCCGTATTTTGGGAGCCTCCTGAAATCGGGAGAGCAGGTATCTGTTTTTGCTGTGGGGCCCCAAAAGATCTGTTTTCTATTGGACCATTGGGAGTTGGTTCCTGGGTTCCCTTCCCAGCACGGGCTTTAAGGAGGCGTCTTCTTACCTGCTGTTTCAACTCTAAAGGAGGCACTCACCTGGAGGCATTGGCAGGTGCATGCACATTCTGGACCTGCACGCCACCCCACACAAACATTCAGTTTGGAAAGGCAGTGTGTGTGTGTAGCTTGGTGGCCCAGAAGTATGTGCACCTTCCAGGACCTGCAGCTGAGCTCCTCTTACTCTAGAGCAAGAGGCACTCAGCTGCAGGTCCTGGCAGGTGCATGCACTTTCTGGACCTGCATGCCATCCCACACAAACATTCAGTTTGGAAAGGTGGTGCGTGTGTAGCGTGGTGGCCCAGAAGCATGTGCACCTTCCAGGACCTGCAGCTGAGTGCCTCTTACTCTAGAGCAAGAGGCACTCGGCTGCAGGTACTGGCAGGTGCATGCACTTTCTGGACCTGCACGCCACCCCACACAAACATTCAGTTTGGAAAGGTGGTGCGTGTGTAGTGTGGTGGCCCAGGAAGCGTGCGCACCTTCCAGGACCTGCAGTTGAGCGCCTCTTACTCTAGAGCAAGAGGCACTCGGCTGCAGGTACTGGCAGGCACACACACTTTCTGGGCCTGCAAACACACCCTTCCAATGCAAGGAGGCAGGTTTTGGGAGGTGCTCAGCTGCAGGCAAAAGCAGGGTTCGAGCCAGAATCGGCTCCAGCTTGCTTTCATGTTGAGCTGTTTTTCATGCGGGGAGGGTGCTTCCTGTTTTGTGCTCCCAAAGTACCGAAAGAAATGAAAATAAACTGCATTCTGCGCACAACTTTTACAAACAGACGTGCTTTTACGAATCCCTTATTAACCTTGCCTTTTTGATACAACAAGGCAAGCCTCCCAGAGATGTAATGGTGTTTCCAATGTGAGTCTACTAACCACTTGGGTATCATTTTCAATGATAATTCTTTTGGCCGCGAAAAGAATGCCCTTGGGGACCATGGCCTGTCATCCCAGTTATTTATTTATTTATTTATTTGCAGAAGGCAGACCCTGTAAGCTGCTTCTCAGAAAGAACGAGAACCCTTTTAAATGCATTTAAAAATATGCTTGTACTTATGGTTTTTCCTTTTTCGTTCTCTAGAGCTTCAAAAACATACTTATTGATGTCAGTTCTGGGCTCTTCCTTGCAGGTTCTTTTTAGAAACCATTAATTCTCAGGTCTTGAGAGATTCTTCTCCTCCCCCTCTTCCTCCTCCTCCTCCTCCTCCCTTTTATAAACCTCAAGGAGGAGGGTGATGGCATACAAAGGAGAGTTACAACACTGAGTAATAATAAGAAATAATAAAACTTCATTTGTAACCTAACCTGCCCTCTCTTCCCGAAGGGACTCAGGGAGGTTTACAGAAGTAACAAAAATGGTGAACATTCAGTGCCAAATAACCAAAACACTCATATCACTTATGAATAAATTAAAATAGGGGCTAGACTAAATCAAAATAATAAGTACAAAGAGTCAAACCAATTAAAATATGATACATTAAAAGCACAATATAATATATGTCAGCAAGATGAGGAAGTATCCGATGGCAAGTGAGAATATGTTAATCTTCCTCCTCTCCATAAGCTAAATTACAATGGAGGACCTCCTTGCGACAACACCAGAGGCACTCCAAGTGGGTCTTTAACACCTTTTTGGAGGTGAACAGAGAGGGGGCCTTTTTTAGTTCCGTAGGGAGGGAGTTCCAGAGGCGGGGAGCAGTCACAGAGAAGTCCCCCACTCTCGTTCCCACCAGCTGCACTTGGGATGGGGTGGGACTGAGAGGAGGGGCTCCTCTCCGGATCACAGTGCTTGAACTGGTTTGTACTCAGAGATGCGGTTTTTCATATAGTCAGAGGTGGGGGGGGGGGCTGACCACAGATAAGACCCTTTCTCTCATTCCCACCAGCTGTGCTTGGGATGGGGTGGGACTGAGAGGAGGGGCTCCTCCCTGGATCACAGTGCTTGAGCTGGTTTGTACTCAGAGATGTGGTTTTTCATATAGTCAGAGGTGGGGGGTGACCACAGATAAGGCCCTTTCTCTCATCCCCACCAGCTGCAGGTCTCTTCAACTCTTATCATTCTATGATTCTATAATAAATAGAGTAAATGGGATGGGGTGGGACTGAGAGGAGGGGCTCCTCCCTGGATCACAGTGCTTGAGCTGGTTTGTACTCGGAAATGTGGTTTTTCATATAGTCAGAGGTGGGGGGTGACCACAGATAAGGCCCTTTCTCTCATTCCCACCAGCTGCACTTGGGATGGGGTGGGACTGAGAGGAGGGGCTCCTCCCCGGATCACAGTGCTTGAACTGGTTTGTACTCAGAGATGCGGTTTTTCATATAGTCAGAGGTGGGGGGGGGGGCTGACCACAGATAAGACCCTTTCTCTCATTCCCACCAGCTGTGCTTGGGATGGGGTGGGACTGAGAGGAGGGGCTCCTCCCTGGATCACAGTGCTTGAGCTGGTTTGTACTCAGAGATGTGGTTTTTCATATAGTCAGAGGTGGGGGGTGACCACAGATAAGGCCCTTTCTCTCATCCCCACCAGCTGCAGGTCTCTTCAACTCTTATCATTCTATGATTCTATAATAAATAGAGTAAATGGGATGGGGTGGGACTGAGAGGAGGGGCTCCTCCCTGGATCACAGTGCTTGAGCTGGTTTGTACTCGGAAATGTGGTTTTTCATATAGTCAGAGGTGGGGGGTGACCACAGATAAGGCCCTTTCTCTCATTCCCACCAGCTGCACTTGGGATGGGGTGGGACTGAGAGGAGGGGCTCCTCCCCGGATCACAGTGCTTGAACTGGTTTGTACTCAGAGATGCGGTTTTTCATATAGTCAGAGGTGGGGGGGGGGGGGCTGACCACAGATAAGACCCTTTCTCTCATTCCCACCAGCTGTGCTTGGGATGGGGTGGGACTGAGAGGAGGGGCTCCTCCCTGGATCACAGTGCTTGAGCTGGTTTGTACTCAGAGATGTGGTTTTTCATATAGTCAGAGGTGGGGGGTGACCACAGATAAGGCCCTTTCTCTCATCCCCACCAGCTGCAGGTCTCTTCAACTCTTATCATTCTATGATTCTATAATAAATAGAGTAAATGGGATGGGGTGGGACTGAGAGGAGGGGCTCCTCCCTGGATCACAGTGCTTGAGCTGGTTTGTACTCGGAAATGTGGTTTTTCATATAGTCAGAGGTGGGGGGTGACCACAGATAAGGCCCTTTCTCTCATTCCCACCAGCTGCACTTGGGATGGGGTGGGACTGAGAGGAGGGGCTCCTCCCCGGATCACAGTGCTTGAGCTGGTTTGTACTCAGACATGCGGTTTTTCATATAGTCAGAGGTGTGGGGAGTGACCATAGATAAGACCCTTTCTCTCATTCCCACCAGCTGTGCTTGGGATGGGGTGGGACTGAGAGGAGGGGCTCCTCGCTGGATCACTGCTTGAGCTGGTTTGTATGCAGAGATGCGGTTTTTCATATAGTCAGAGGTGGGGGGTGGGGTGACCACAGAGAAGGCCCTTTCTCTCATTCCCACCAGCTGTGCTTGGGATGGGGGTGGGACTGAGAGGTGGGCCTTCTCCGGTGACTACAGTGTCCAAGTTGGTCTATAGTGGGAGATGCGGTTCGTCAAATAGTCTGGATCTGAGCCATGTAGGGCTTTATAGGTAATGACCAGCACTGTGTATTTAGCCTGTAAGCTGACTGGCAGCCAGTGGAGCTGCCATAGCATGGGAGTAGTTCGCTCCCTGTATAGAGCTACAAGTAGTAACCTGGCTGCTGTCCTCTGAACTAGTTAGAGCTTCCAAACTATCTTGAAAGGCAGCCCCACATAGAGAGCATTGCAGTAGTCCAAACAGGAGGTAACTAACATGGCTAGATCTGGTGTCTCAGGGTATGGGAGCAGCTGGTGCGCAAGTTTTAGTTGTGCGAAGTCACTCTTGGCTACTACCAACACCTGATGTTCTAAGTTCATCTATGAGTAATGGAATCATCCTCAGACTGCGAACCTGTGTCTTTGCGGGGAGTGTGATCCCATCTAACTCAGGTTGTAATCCCACACCCCAATTCACCCTTTGACTGACCAGGAGTATCTCTGTCTTGTCTGGATTTACCTTCAATCCCTCATCCAGTCCATCAGAGATGACAGGCACAGGTTCAGGGGGAGAATGTTATCCTTGGCTTTTGATGAAAAGGAGTCATATAGTTGGGTGTCACTGACGTAAATTGGACACGTAATTCCAAAACTCCGGATGATCCCTCCCAGCAGTTTCATATGGGGGACAGAATTGAATTCTGAGAGACCCCACAGGCCAGAAAGTTGAACAGAAGTCCCCCAGCTACAACATCTGTGTCTGCCCCTCCAGGAAGGACCGTAAGCACTGTCAACCATAGGCAACTGTCCATATCTCCTGACAACACATGAACTTTTTTTTCTTTTGCATTTTGTAAGCACCCGCTACTGTTGGAGACATTAATAACTCATCTCTTTTATTGGATTTGCGTCTGTGTGTCATAAAAAAGCTTTATACGTTCGTCTGCTACTGAGTAGTAGTCTGGAAGGAATTAAAGTCCAGTCTATATGTCTATAGACAGACAAGTTACAGACAAGATCTATAGACCGATAAACTCAATGGGTCTTGTTTGTGAGTAGTCACACCAATAAGATTGTCTTGTAAAGTGATTTTCAGGTCCTAGGTGAGCAGCTTGGTTAGTTGTTTGTAGCCAAATTAGCTTTGTGATACCTAAAAGACTCATAGCGTAAGCTTTCCTTGCAATGCTGTCTGCTTTATATAACACAAATAGCAACTTATAACACAAATAGTGGACTGGGTTGTTGTACAGTTGGTTGGGAGTCAGCTCCATTAAAATCCCTACTGACTGAAAGGTCATGAGTTCGAAGCCAGGCCAGATCGGAGTAAGCTCCTGACTACTTGTCTAGCTTGCTGTCGACCTTTGCAGTATGAAAGACAGTTGCATCTGTCAAGTAGGAAATTTAGGTACCACTTATGCAGGGAGGCAAATGTAACTAATTTACGATGCCATAAAACTCTCCAGCAGTGTGCAAAAGAATGAGGAAGTACTCAATCAGTGTCATAAGTTGATGGTGAAGCAACAGCTCCCCTGGTGGCCGGAATTCAAAAAGCATACCCTCATGAAGCTGGAAAATTAAATAGCCTCTGTGTTGTTGTAGGTTTTTTCGGGCTATATGGCCATGGTCTAGAGGCATTCTCTCCTGACGTTTCGCCTGCATCTATGGCAAGCATCCTCAGAGGTAGCCTCTGTGTGTCTGTCTATCTATATACGTTGTGTGTCTATGGCATTGAATGCCATGTATCTGTGCATTGTGATCTTCTCTGAGTCCCCTGCGGGGTGAGAAGGGTGGAATGTAAATACTGTAAGCAAATAAGTAAATAAATAAATAAACTATTCACCAGCATATTATGTGAACCCAAAACATCCTAAAAGATGTCACAAGACCTTTTGTTTCATCTGCTGTGGTCGTGGTTGTAGACTGAGTAGTATTTTGCCGTTGCTAATAACAGCAATTGGCCTTTGCAACACAAATACAATACTATACAAGACATGAAGTATCAGCTTTGTTGAATATTATTATATTGACGAAGAATGTCACTTCTGGAGAGCTATTGACGGTTGAATGCAAAATGCTTTGTGGGATGTGAAATGTCACTGTGCACAACGCAAAGCAGCAAACAGGGCTGTTTTATAGCTTTGAGACGTGAGTACTTTCCTATTCTGACTCTTGAAATCTTTTGTACTGAAGGATAAAACAGTATGCGGAACTGAAACATCGCCTGTACATTAAGCTTACAGTCCTCTTCCAATAGGAATTTTACTCATTGGGATGGGTGGAGTATCCCTTATTCAAAATGTTTTGGATTTTGGAAGGTATTTTTTTTAATGGAGTACAGTGTTCCCTTGCTACTTTGCGGTTTGCTTTTCGTGGACTCGCTGTTTCGCTGTTTTCTTTCCTTGCTACTCACTTGGCTGAGTCCTGGTCCTGCCATCTAAATGCGGCCCGGTGAGTAGCGAGCGAGCAAGGGAGAGCCGCAAAGACAGAAGCAGGAGCATGGTCGCCTCTTCCAGGCTCCTGCTTCTAACTTTGCGGCCCTCCCTCCCTTGCTCGCTTGCTACTCACTGGGCCGAGTCCTGGTTCTGCTACTGGGACCCGGCCTGATGAGTAGTGAGTAGGCCTGGGTAACAACGCAAAAATTTGTTTCTAAAATCGATTTGTAATTGGGGTTTTTTTTTGTTTCGATATTTAAAATAATTACAAAATTTTCCAAAAAAAAAGTTCGGTATTTACGAAATTTCATAAATATTTACAAAACATTTTGTAAAGATGGCGCCCTTTTTTTTTTCAATATTTTTCAATATTTTTTAAATTTAATTATTAATTTAGTAGAATAGGGAGGAGAAATTAAAATTATTATTAAGGAGGGAAGGCAGGCACTCACTCTGGCGGGCCCTCTCGCTCACCGCTCGCTCGCCGCTCTCGCTCGCTGCTCGCTCGCTTGCTCAGCCAAGAGCAAGGAGAGGCTCAGCCGAGAGAGGAGAGCTCCCAGCAAGCATCGGCAGGCGGCCATCTTACGTATTTCCGAAATGGACGGAAATACAAAATTTTTTGGCGCCTGCCGTTTCGATATTTAAAAACATTTCCAGGTTAAAAAAAAAAGTTTTGTAATCGTTTCGTAATTCAAAAAATAACGAATTTTTTAATGAATTACGAATTAACGAAACGAATTGACCAGCCCTAGTAGTGAGTGAGCAAGGGAGGGCAGGTGAGCAAGCTGAGAGGGTTGCAAAGGCATAAGCAGCAGCAGAAGCAGGAACCTGAAAGAGGTGGCCAGGCTCTTTCAGGCCTGACCACCTCTTATCACGGGTGTTACATTCCAGGACCACTCATGAAAAGTGAAAATCCGCAAAGTAGGGATGCAGGAGCCTAGTTCTGCCTCTATTATTGCCCTTGCCACCCTGGCTCACTCACTCACCCACCCTCCCTCACTTGCTCACTCATCGGGCCGGGTCCCGGCAGCACAACCAGGACCCGGCCTAGTGAGTAGCAAGTAAGGAGAGGTGAGCGAGCAAGTAAGAAGGGTGGCAATAGCGGCAGCGGCTGCAGAAGCAGGAGCCTGGCTGCCTCTTCCAGGCTCCTGCATCCCTACTTTGCGGATTTTCACTTTTCGTGGGTGGCCCTGGAACGTAACCCCCGCAGTAAGTGAGGGAACACTGTATTTCCATTTATAGCAGCCCCAGAGTTACAAACATCCGATTTACAAATTGCTCGTAGTTAAGAACAGGGATAAGACAACAGGAAGTGAGAGAAATCTTCTACTTGGAAGGGAAATTCACTCCTGAAAGAGTTATTATCATGGGGAAAAAATGTCACAACAGAAGCTTTAGCACCAATCCTTGTTTCCACAACAAGCCATTTTTTTCAAAATCCAATTATCACAGGGACAGAAAGTGAGGTGAAATCTTCTGAACACACAGAGCAAAACAAACGCCACAGTAGTGTTAACCCTTCCATGTGCTATCCAAAACTTATCTATATAAATAAAAATGTTATGTTTGTTTGTGGGATTGACGTAACTCAAAAACCACTGGACTAATTGACACCAAATTTGAACACAAGACACCTATTAGGCCAATGAGTGACCATCACTCATAAAAACACTGAAAGACACAGTGGGCAAGACTTAAAAAGCCAAAGAGTAAAAAAAATACATTACAACGTATGGGCAAAACCACTCATATACACATACATACACACACAAAACACATATACACAGTCTGGGCCACAACAACGTGTGGCAGGGGATGGCTAGTATATATGTGTGTGTGTGTGTGTATATATATATATTCTTGGCTCGAATTGCACTTGATTATTTATTATTACTATTATTAATAATTATTAAATATTATTATTATCCTGCTTTTCTGCCATGAATGGGATTCAAAGTGGTGTACAATGGTTACAGTAGGCTGCGGTACCCACAGTAAATTAAACCGCTAGCTGCAGAAAATCTGCTGACCGGATGGTTGGTAGTTCAAAGCCATGAGTCAGGATGAGTTCCCACTGTTAGCTCTAGCTTCTGCCAACTTAGCAGTTTGAAAGCATGCAATGCAAGTAGATCAATAGGTACTGCCTCAGCAGGAAGGTAAAACGGTACCCCATGCAGGTATGACATGCTCCTCAGCATGGAAAAATGAAACAAGAGCACCTCCCCATGGCCGGAGTTGAGCATCGCCTCCAGAAGCCAGAGATGATACCTTGTCTGTGTAATTCATGTTGTTGTTGTTCACTGTGTAATAGGCATTGAATGTTTGTCTTATATGTGTATAGTGTAATCCGCTCTGAGTCCCTCCAGGGAGATAAAGCAGAATATAAATAAAGATGATGAGATGATGATGATGATGATGATGATTATTATTATTATTATTATTTGAAACACAGTAAGATGAGTCCACAGCAGATACTCTGCTGGCTGTTGAATTGGATCACACGTCGGACACTTCCCAAGTGTCTAGGACTGTGTGATGTATTTTCGAATGATGCAGATCCCAGTAAGGTAGCCTTCTGCAGCTGGCAGATGGTAATTTTGTCAGTGCCGATTGTGCTTAAGTGCAGGCCAAGGTCTTTAGGCCCTTCACCCAGTGTGCCGATCACCACTGGGACCAGTCAATAATATTGACTGGCTTGTGCCAGAGTCTTTGCAGTTCGATTTTTAAATCCCCGTATCGTGTCAGCTTTTCCAGTTAGTTTCTCTTCAATCCTGCTGTCACCTAGGATTGCAACATCAACAACCCATACTTAGTTTTTTAACACGATCGTGAGGTCAGGAGTATTATGCTCCAAAACTCTGTCTGTCTGAATCTGGAAGTCCCAGAGGAGTTTGGTGTGTTCATTCTCTGTAACTCTTTCCGGCTTGTGATCCCACCATAATAATAATAATAATAATAATAATAATAATAATAATAATGTATTATATATTGTTGTTGTTGTTATTGTTATTGAAACTCTCTTTCCAGCTTGTGATCCCACCATAATAATATCATATTATTATTATTATTATTATTATTATTGACACAAAAGCACAGTATGTCACAGCAAATGAGATCTAGATGCTGGATTTCATATCACAAAATCCCAAGTCGAACACTTCCCAAGCATCTAGGACTGTGTGATGTATTTTTGAATGATGCGCGCAGATCCAAGTCAGGTGGCCTTTTGCAGTTGACAGATCGTGATTTTGTTGATGTTTATTGTTTATTATTTATTATTGTTTATTATTATAATTATATTATTATTATTGAAAGCTACAAAAATTACATAACTTAAAAATAAACAATAAAACATTATATAACAAAATAAACAGATTGCACACTTGAAAATTCAACATAAGAACAAACCTAAATAACCTGTCTTGTTCATTATTTGGGGATTTCCTGTATAGTGAGATTTTGTCTTGGCACAAAATTAATTTTTGTCCCATACGCAACTTATGCACATATAGCTTGAAGATAATTTCATATGTAACTGGTGGTTATACTCGGCATTGCCCATTGCCCAAGTTTGCACTTTCTTTTCTTCCTCTCTAATCAACATATCTCTTCTTCCTCTCTCTTTTCTTCCTTGCTTCTCACCATATAGCTTTTCCTCCTTCCTTCCTTCCTTCCTTCCTTCCTTCCTTCCTTCCTTCCTTCCTTCCTTCCTTCCTTCCTCTTCCTCTTCCTTTTGTTCAGATCCATCAAGCCATGGAGGAGCTTTTATGGTACCAACCTACTTACCTACCTACCTACATAAACTTACAGATATTTTATAATAATTTTGCACATGAAACAAGGTTTGTGTTCTGGTACGGCTGTACCAGGAGCTCCAATTTTATTTGCTTTGTATTAAATGTTTGCTTACAGTCCAAGGTTTCAGGGACTCTGCAGATGGGTGGCTTCCTTTGGTTGCAGTCATAGGACAAGTCACCTGTCCATCATCGTTGAGTTTTGGTTCCGCCCTTTGCTCAGGGCAATTGGGAAGGGAAGGGAGCCATTTTTAGTTAGTCTCAGCAAGGAAAGCTGATGTACAGGATGTGTGCAAGCTTCCCCTGTACAAAAGCTTCAACTCTTAAGACTTTCCAGGGGTAAATAGTCTTAAGAGCATCAAAGACTTTCCGGGGGAAAACAGTCTTAAGAGTCTCCAAAGATTTCCAGGAAAACAGCCCTAAAGACCAAAGAACTCCAGCTGGAGAACATCTAAGCTTTTACTGGTAGGTCCACTTGGCGTTCGAGAAGCAGTTCAACCCGGTAGCGGGTCAGTAAGGGTTAGATTACAGTCAGCCTGGGAGAAGTTAAAAGGGGGATTTTCCATTTAAAGTAAAGAAGAAGTTATTGAAGACAGCTGCCTGTCCTTCGTGGGCAAGATTAGGAAGTCAGCAGTTGCATAAAGCTTGAAGCATTTGTTTAGCTTTATTGAAGACAAGAGAAGTTTCTGTTTGATTGTTCATTAATAAAAGACTTCGTTATACTTCACAAGCCATCTAAAGACTATTTGTGGTGGAAAACCTCTGAGAACTTCTCCTTGGGCCCCCTGGCTTCCCGCTGGGCAAAGGTTGCACGTCCGGTTCTAAAGGAAATTCTTTACAGGCCCAGCGCGTGACAGAACAGTTTGTGAATACTGAACCATATTTTGCAGCATTTTGGATTTCAGAATTCTGGATAAGGGAATGCTCAACACATGCTGAGTATCTCTATGCAGACCTTAGCGAACATATACTTGGCAAAACAAAACTCCTCCGTCCCGAACTTTCAACTTGAGAGAGAGATAAACTTGAAAGTAGCTTTAAGTGCTTGAAACATTTCAGCCAAATAAAGGCATTCTCTGTTCGTCTTTCAAACGCTTATGTGTTGGAGGAGCAACAGGAGCAAGAAAGAAGGATGATACTTTCATCTGTTTTGTGTTTCTTTATCACTGGTACCAACAGGAGGGCTATGATGTGGATCAATCGGGTAGAGACAACAGAAATCGGATTCTGCGAGGACCTTATTTTGCCCTCTCAGCTTGCTTTTAAAATACCTAAAATATGGCAGTAGGTGTCGAACAAGGAGCTCCCTCCGTCACGCCATAAAAGATTGGGGTTAAAGAAGACATGAAAAGATCTGTGAAAACTCACGACATGTTGAAGAGCTGCCACTACATCTGATGCGCAAGTCGTTTCAAAACTGAAAGCCTTCTTATAAAATAACTTTTCTATTTAGGAGTAGTTTTTACCTTGCAGTATCATCAGCCAAATAGTCGTGAAATGGCTAGAATCCAGAGCAATTACAATGTAAACAGATACCAGCAAACATTCAGTGCCTTGTTATAGTACAGTGAGGCACACAAACACAAAGGCAAGGGCTTCTCCTTTCATTTCTGGCTTTGGAGATGGTGCTCATCTCTGGCTCTGGGGAGGTGCTGGTCTCCATTCCAAGCCGAGGAGCCTGTGTTGTCACCTCCTGGTCATGTGATTTTGCTTGATCTTGTCTCCTACGTGTTAGGCTTGTTTGATCCAAAAAAAAAAGGTTCAAAACTCGTTTCGGATGTAGTGGTGGTTTGAAGCTAAAGTCAATTCTGATTTTCACAGAAAAAAAAGTTCAAAACTTTTCAAAACTTCCGAGATTTCTGAATCCTTCGTTAATGGTTTCAAAGTCTTATTTCCTGTTTCATTGGGAAGTCTTTACTTTGAAAGTCGTTGTTTTATTCCAGAAGTGAGAGGGGAGGAAGAAAAGGGAAGAAATCGTGGGAAGGGAAAGGAAACGAAGGGAATCCATCCGAACTGCGTTAAACTGCATTTCTCACCCAAAGCTGACCAGGAGGGAAAGGCAACTGAAGGGAATCCATCCAAAGTGCGTTAAACTGCATTTCTCACCCAAGGCTGACCAGGAGTGAAAGGCAAACGAAGGAAATCCATCCACACTGGTTTGAAAAGCTGAATCATTTCCAACTCACTCACTGATTAGTAAGAGAAATGGCGGAAAAAGCTTCAGAAGGGCAAAGGGACTTCTGGTTTCCTTAAAAACTTCAAAAAGGAAATCTTTCCAAATTTATTCTGAATTACAAAGATTCCGACTGAACCTAACCATGCCTACTATGTGTCTCTTCTTCCCTCACCCTTTTGGACTTTCATCTCTTGCCTTCTGTCTTTTCTAAAGTTGTATCTGATTTATTGTTGATTTATTGAATTTGTTTCTTTCCTACCTTTCTCCCAGTGTAGATGAGCCCAATATCTTTTTTAAAAAACTAGTAGTAGCTTTACAAGGATGTTAAACATTTTCATGGGGGATAAAGCTATAAATGCTGAGATTCGAGAGAGCTATATATGTTACCTCCAGAGACAGAAGCTATATTGTGAATTTTGTTATGTGATCTTCAATTTTTCCCCCCACTGTTGTATTGGGTTTTCCACTGATAAAAGGTAATCATCTGCAAACAAATAGGCATGGTTAGATACTGCCGGAATCCTCATAATTCGGAATAAAGTCAGAAAAATTACATTTTTGAAGCGATTTTGAAGTTTTTAAGAAAACAGGAATTCCCTTTGCCCTTCCGAAGCTTTTTCCGCCATTTTTGTTACGACTCATGAAGTGAGTCGGAAATTATTCAGCTTTTCCTCGTTTCTGTTCCCCGGCCTTGGCTCAGGCCAGAGAAGCCAGTTTTAAACCAGAGAAGGAAGGAATTTCCTCACCTCGGCTCAAGCCAGAGAAGCTAGTTTTAAAGCCAGAGAAGCCAGTTTTAAACTAGAGAACGAAGGAATTTCCTCACCTCAGCTCAAGCCAGAGAAGCTAGTTTTAAAGCCAGAGAAGCCAGTTTTAAACCAGAGAAGGAAGGAATTTCCTCTGCTTGCTTTTCCCTGCTTCTGGTCCCTGGCCTTGGCTCAAGCCAGAGAAGCCCTTTAAAACTCGGCTCAGTTTTAAACCAGAGAAGAAAGAAATTTCCTGGCCTCTGCTCAAGCCAGAGAAGCCAGTTTTAAACTAGAGAAGAAAGGAATTTCCTAGCCTCTGCTCAAGCCAGAGAAGCCAGTTTTAAACCAGAGAAGGAAGGAATTTCCTGGCCTTGGCTTGAGCCAGAGAAGCCAGTTTTAAACCAGAGAAGGAAGGAACTTCCTGGCCTCTGCTCAAGCCAGAGAAGCCAGTTTTAAACCAGAGAAGGAAGGAATTTCCTGGCCTCTGCTCAAGCCAGAGAAGCCAGTTTTAAACCAGAGAAGGAAGGAACTTCCTGGCCTTGGCTTGAGCCAGAGAAGCCAGTTTTAAACCAGAGAAGGAAGGAATTTCCTTCGCTTGCTTTTCCCCACTTCTGGAGTAAAACAACTACTTTCAAAATAAAGACCACCCAATGAAACAGGAAATAACACTTTCAAACCATTAACGAAAGGATTTGGAAGTGTCGGAAGTGTCAAAAAGTTTTGAACATTTTTTTCTGTGAATATCGGAATTGACTTTAGAATCGAACCATCCGAAATGAGTTTTGAACCATTTTTTTTGATCAACCAAACCTACAAATAAATCAATAAATTAATACATGCATTGCCTTTGAAATTCCTAAAAGTATCTTATTAACCACTGTAGGAACAGAAAGAGCAGTAAGTTTTTGATCTTATAACCTTTTTCAATATTTGTAGGCACTCCCATATGATGAGGGAAAATATTTTGTTCATTCCTTGCTCAACCCGGTTTTCTGCAGATTATCTCAAAATAAGATCAGCCGTTTTCACCAGGATTTATGTCAAACCAAGCAATATAAACCTCCACCCCCTTCCCAGTCCCCATCTGCAAACCATCTTTGTCAATCCCTTCCGGAGGAGAATGTTATTTGGGTCTTATTGCTGGCTTCATATTGGAGGTGAACATTATGAGTTGATAAGGTTTATATCCAGAGTGGGGGCGAAAAAAAGGCACGGAACGTCTTGTTTATATGTCAGAGCCACCATGCCGGAAATATCTTTGAATTGCGGTCAGTTTTGGAAAACCTCTTGGCATTTCTCATCCCATTGTCTGGGTATTTTAAATTATGCAGCTTTTAGTGTCTTACCGATGGAGTGGACATCTCATTCCTTCCCTGTTGAGCTTAAAGAGAAATTGATGGAGAAAAATGGTCCTTGATGCATCCTCCCTTGTCACGAAAAAGCCGCTGGAGTTGCAGCTTGACAGAACACCCCCTCTTCCCTTCTCTTTCCAGTCAGTTGTTTTCCATACAATTCTGTTCGGAGTTTGTGTTGTTGAATATTCCCCTTTTTAAAAATGCTTCGGAAGAGCACTTTGGTGACCCCTGTCAAACATCCCCTCTGCTCATTCTGTTTGCAAATTCCAAAGAGGATTTTACTGCACAAAAACCTATCTGCTGACGTCTAAGGTTCTTCCACACTGTAGAATGAATGTCATTTGACACCACTTGAATTGCCATTGCTCATTGCTATGGAACCGTGGGAGTTGTAGCTTTACAAGGTCATGAGCTATTCTTTTTGCAAAGGAGTGGTGGTGCCTTACCAAGCTACAAGACCGTGGATTCTGTAGCATTAAGCCATGGCAGTTAATGTGGTGTCAGACAGCATTCATCCTATGTATTGTCGAAGGCCTTCATGGCCAGAATCACTGGGTTGTTGTAGGTTTTTTCGGGCTATATGGCTATGGTCTAGAGGCATAATAATAATAATAATAATAATAATAATAATAATAATAATAATAATTTTCGTCGTGTCAGGAGTGACTCCTGGTGTGAGAGAATTGGCCGTCTGCAAGGACGTTGGCCAGGGGACGCCTGGATGATTTGATATTTTTATCATTCTTGTGGGAGGCTTCTCTCATGTCCCCGCATGAGGAGCTGGAGCTGATAGAGGGAGCTCACCTGCCTCTCCCCGGATTCGAACCTGTGACCTGTCGGTCTTCAGTCCTGTCAGCACAGGGGTTTAACCCACTGCACCACCGGGGGCTCCATAATAATAATAATAATAATAATAATAATAATAATAATAATAATTTATTTGTACCCCGCTACCATCTCCCGAGGGACTCGGTGCAGCTTACATGAGGCCGAACCCACAATACAATAAACAATAACAACAATAATACAAAAGCAATACATAAACTCATAAGCAAAATAAGCAAAAACAATCACAATAACATGACGCATTTAAAAACCCATGACTGGGCCAAATGTAATAATTAATTTTTTTTCAAAAATAGTGCTGGGCATGAACAGGTAACATGTAATTGGGATAGAGGTTTTGGAGAGGGAAGAAATGTGCAGACAATCTAAAGTCATTATTAAAGTGCGTTTAAGGACATATTGCTGGGAGTTTCCTTATTCTGGGAAGGCACACTGAAACAGCCACGTTTTCAGGCTCCTCCTAAAGACTGACCGAGTTGGGGCTTGCCTAATATCCCTGGGGAGTGAGTTCCATAATCGAGGGGCCACCACCGAGAAGGCTCTCTCCCTTGTCCTCCCCAATCGCTCTTGCGATGGTGGCGTAAGCAGGGCCTCTCCAGATGATCGAAGAGATCGTGTCGGTTCGTACACAGAGATGTGGTCACGCAGGTAGGTGGGTCCCAAACCGTTTAGGGCTTTGTAGGTAAGTACCTGCACTTTGAATTGGGACCGGTAAATGAACGGCAGCCAATGGAGCTCCTTAAACAGGAGAGTTGACTGCTCCCTGTAAGGACCTCCAGTTAGCAACCTTGCTGCCGCTCGTTGAACCAGTTGGAATTTCCGGGCCGTTTTCAAGGGTAGCCCCACGTAGAGTGCATTACTGTAATCCAATCTGGAGGTGACCAAGGCATGGACCACCCTGGCCAGATCTGCCTTCACGAGGTACGGTCGCAGTTGGCGCAGTAGTCTCAATTGTGCAAAGGCCCTCCTGGCCACGTCGATGCCTGAGCTTCAAGCGTAAGTGATGAGTCCAGGAGGACACCCAAACTGCGGACCTGTGACTTCAAGGGGAATGTAACCCCGTCCAACACAGGTTGCCACCCTATACCCCGATCTGGTTTGCGATCTACCAGGAGGATCTCTGTCTTGTCAGGATTGATCCTCAGCTTGTTCCTCCTCATCCAGACAGTCACAGCAGCCAGGGGAGCCAGGCACTCATCCAGCATTCTCTCCTGACGTTTCGCCTGCATCTATAGCAAGCATCCTCAGAGGTTGTGAGGTCTGTTGGAACTAGGACAAAGGGTTTATATATCTGTGGAATGACCAGGGTGGGACAAAGGACTCTTGTCTGCTGGAGCTAGGTGTGAATGTTTCAACTGACCACCTTGATTAGCATATAATGGCCTGACAGTGCCTGGAGCAAACTTTTGTTGAGAGGTGATTAGATGTCCTTTGTTGGATTTTCTTGATGGGTCTATTGTGTCGATGGCGCTGTGAGTTAAACAGCTGAGCTGCTAAACTTGCTGACTAAAAAGTCACCAGTTCAAATCCGTCGAGAAAGGTGAGCTCCCGCTGTTAGCTCCAGCTTCCGCCAACCTAGCAATTTGAAAGCATGCCAATGTGAGTAGATCATAGAATAGCATCATAGAATCATAGAGTTGGAAGAGACTTCATGGGTCATCCAGTCCAACCCCCTGCCAAGAATCAGGAAAATTGCATTCAAAGCACCCCTGACAGATGGCCATCCAAATTCTGTTTAAAAGTCTCCAAAGAAGGATCCTCCACCACACTCTGGGGCAGAGAGCAGCTGTGAGAGCTGCTGAACAGCTCTCACAGTCAGGAAGTTCTTCCTAATGTTCAAATTGAATCTCCTTTCTTGTAGTTTGAAGCCATTGTTCTGCGTCCTAGTCTCCAGGGCAGCAGAAAACAAGCTTGCTCCCCTCTCCCTATGACTTCCTCTCACATACTTACACATGGCTATCATGTCTTCTCTCAGTCTTGTCTTCTTCAGGCTAAACATGCCCAGCTCTTTAAGCCGCTCCTCATAGGGCTTGTTCTCCAGACCCTTGATCATTTTAGTTGCCCTCCTCTGGACATATTCCAGCTTGTCAATATCTCTCTTCAATTGTGGTGCCCAGAATTGGACACAATATTCCAGGTGTTGTCTAACCAAAGTGGAATAGAGGGGTAGCATTACTTCCCTAGATCTAGACACTAGGCTCCTCTTGATGCAGGCCAAAATCCCATTGGCTTTTTTTGCCGCCACATCAGATTGTTGGCTTATGTTTAACTTGTTGTCCACGAGAACCCAAAGATCTTTTTCACACGTACTCCTCTCAAGCCAGGCATTGTCCTCCATTCTGTTTCTATGCATTTCGTTTTTTCTGCCTAAGTGGAGTATCTTGCATTTCTCCCTGTTGAACTTCATTTTGTTAGTTTTGGCCCATCTCTCTGAACTGTCAAGATCGTTTTGAATCCTGCTCCTGTCCTCTGGAGTATTGGCTATCCCTCCCAATTTGGTGTCATCTGCAAACTTGATGATCCTGCCTTCAAAGAGCATTCTGAACCCCACCAACGATAGCATTGGACCAAACTTCCCACATGGAACCCTCATGACAAACAGAAAATACTGTGTCTTCAGATGGTCTTTGGTGACCCCTCTGACATCTCCCGACCCCCAGGTTGAGAAACGCTGGCCTAAGAAGAAGAAAAACTTAAGTGATATGCTGAAGTGTCATTCAAAAATAATTTTTTAGGATGTCTTGGCTCATAAAACCTCCTTTTGGTGGGAACAGCAGAAGATTTGTTTTCAAATTATCCAGGACAGGGGGGTTGCTAAATTGCTTTCCTCCCCCTCTTCCTTGGCATCCCTTGGGATGCCGAGGGTTGATCGATTGCTCAGCGTAGCAAGACCTTTTCAAGCTGGATGGTTGGGGTGGAGCAGCTCTCAGACCTCGGCTAATTGGGAACGTCTAACAACAGACGAGGAGGAGGTGCGTGGAATATAAAGTTAAAAGCCTGGCTGTCGACGAGGAATATTGAACACGGAACCGGCTTTTTAGTCATTCCATACCCGTGCCCGGTGTGTGTGTCTGCTTGTGTGTATCTAACTAATCTAAAGACATCTAGAGGGAGATAGAAAAAGGTCTATTTTGATACTCTCTCGCTAGCCTCCTTGAGAAAAAGGCAAATCGATCGAAGAAAGCCTATATAAGGGGGAATCCTTGCACCCTCCCAGAGGACATCCAGGAACCGATTGATAGCAAAAGCCATTTGTTTTACCGAAATCTCTTACAGTTGAAGCTGTGATGATCCTGGTTTCTCAATACTTGCTGTCTTTTGGTGGTGACAGGCAAAGGTTCAAATTAAATTTGAGGACGCTTCGAGATAGGGGTCCAAGCTGTTCCGAATCCTAAGGGATGGGCTAGGAAGGGGGGCTGACAGATTGCATTGTATTTAATTTAATGTTGAGGTTTTTGTTTCGTTATTTTTTCCAATGTTTGAAAGGCCTTCCCATTGTGGAGGAGCACTTGCCTGAATAATTTGATATGGCACCGTGCCTCGATCTTGGCAGATGCCGCCGTAGATGTAAATCTTATCTAGTGTATTGATGAACTTCACTATTGGTTGTATAAAACATCCAATCTTCCTGATAGACTTGGCTGGGAGTTATTTCTGCCCTGCCTCCCGTTGTAAAGCTTGGCAATGACAGTAATGTGTTGCCTCTATGCTAAATGGGTCTTTTTTCCCCCTCTCCCTTGCATCAGTTGGGGGAAGTAATGCATTTGTGCGTACATACAGACACAGACAGAGACATTTCTCCTGAATACCTTTCTACATCTCCCTAAGAAATCTGATTAAGCCATGTTTCTGGGGGCCAAAGCACCATGTGATTGAATCTCTTGAGTTTCCCATTAGTGTAATTCAGAATGCATTTGGGGATGCATAGATTTTATTAGTGATGTAAGGGGCTGTCTCTTAGGCTTCTGCATGGATCTGTTTTCCTTTGGTACCTTTGAGAGCAAAGACCACTAGAATTGAAGCGATGGTCCTCCACCATCAACTCGGCTGGACTGGCCACATTTTCCGGATGCCCGACCACCGTCTTCCAAAGCAGTTGCTCTACTCCGAATTCAAGAATGGAAAACAGAATGTTGTTGGGCAGGAAAGGAGATTTAAAGATGGGTTCAAAGCAAACCTTAAAAACTCTGGCATAGACACTGAGAACTAGGAAACCTTGGCCCTTGAGCGCTCTAGCTGGAGGTCAGCTGTAACCAGCAGTGCTGTAGAATTTGAAGAGGTACAAATAGAGGGTGAAAGAGAGGAATGTGCCAAGAGGAAGACATATCAATCCAACCCCATCCTGGACCGCCTTCCACCTGGAAACCAATGCCCTCACTAGCACATCAAGCCAACCCTGACCGGGACCTCCTTCCACCTGGAAACCAATGCCCTCACTGGCACATCAAGGCAACCCCGACCAGGACCGCCTTTCACCTGGAAACCAATGCCCTCACTGGCACAACAAGCCAACCCTGACCGGGACCGCCTTCCACCTGGAAACCAATGCCCTCACTGGCACATCAAGCCAACCCTGATTGGGACCTCCTTCCACCTGGAAACCAATGCCCTCACTGGCACATCAAGCCAACCCTGACCGGGACCGCCTTCCACCTGGAAACCAATGCCCTCACTGGCACATCAAGCCAACCCTGACCGGGACCGCCTTCCACCTGGAAACCAATGCCCTCACTGGCACATCAAGCCAACCCTGACCGGGACCGCCTTCCACCTGGAAACCAATGCCCTCACTGGCACATCAAGCCAACCCCGACCAGGACCACCTTCCATTTGGAACCCAATGCCCTCACTGGCACATTAAGCCAACCCCGACCGGGACCGCCGTCCACCTGGAAACCAATGCCCTCACTGGTACATCAATCCAACCCCGACCGGGACCGCCTTCCACCTGGAAACCAATGCCCTCACTGGCACATCAAGCCAACCCCGACCGGGACCGCCTTCCACCTGGAAACCAATGCCCTCACTGGCACATCAAGCTAACCCCGACAGGGACCACCTTCCATTTGGAACCCAATGCCCTCACTGGCACATCAAGCCAACCCCAACCGGGACCGCCTTCCACCTGGAAACCAATGCCCTCACTGGCACATCAAGCCAACCCCGACCAGGACCGCCTTCCACCTGGAAACCAATGCCCTCACTGGCACATCAAGCCAACCCCGACTGGGACCGCCTTCCACCTGGAAACCAATGCCCTCACTGGGGGAGAAGATGCAGATCAAGAATAGGGCTCCACAGTCACCTACGGACCCACCAGTACACTGATCTACAGTGTAGATGCACTCCAAGAGAACCCATTAATGACCACTCTGGTTGGATCTACACTGTCATAATGCAGTTTGGAACCAACTAACTAATGGAACAGTTTGGTGCATTCCAGTACCACTTGCAGGAAGTGAAAATCCGCGAAGTTGGGACACCATATTAATTTTAATATTTATACATTACTAGCTGTCCTGTAACTACAACTCCCAAATGTCAAGGTCCATTTCCCCCAAATGCTATCTGTGTTCATATTTGGGCATATGGAATATTCGTGCCAAGTTTGGTCCAGATCCATCATTGTCTGAGTCCACAGTGCTCTCTGGATGTTGGTGAACTACAACTCCCAAACTCAAGGTCAATGCCCACCAAACCCTTCTAGTGTTTCTGTTGGTCATGGGAGGCCTGTGTGCCACGTTTGGCTCAATTCCATCATAGGTGGAGTTCAGAATACTTTTTGATTGTAGGTGAACTATAAATCCCAGCAACTACAACTACAAAAATCAATTTTTTTTAGTGATGGTCACTCCTTGGGTTAGTAGGCGGTTTGTGACCAAATTTGGTGTTAATTTGTCCAGTGGTTTTTGAGTTATGTTAATCCCACAAACGAGCATTACATTTTTATTTATATAGACTAGCTGTACCCATCACACATTGCTGTGGCCAACCTTCCCTTCCTCTTTCTCTCCTTCTTTCTTTCTCTCCTTCCTTCCCTCTTTTTCTTTCCCTTCTTTCTTCCTTCTCTACCTGTTTCTTTTCTTGCTTCCTTTGTCTCCTTCCTTCCTTCCCTCCCTCCCTCTTTCTCTCTTTCGCTCCTTCTCTCCTTCCTTCCTTCTTTCATTATTTTATTTCATTCTCTCCCTCCTTCTCTCCTTCCTTCCTTCTCTACCTTTCTTTCCTTCTTTCTCTCCTTCCCTCCTTCTTTCCCTTCTTCTTTCCCTTTTTCTCCCCTCCTTCTCTCCTTCCTTCCTTCTCTCTTTCTTTCCTTCTCTCCTTCTCTCCTTCTCTCCCTCTTTCTCTCCTTCCTTCCTTCTCTACCCTGCTTTCTTTCCTTCTTTATCTCCTTCCCTCCTTCTTTCCCTCCTTCTCTCCTTCCTTCCTTCCCCACCCTTCTTTCTTTCCTTCCTTCTCTCCTTCCCCCTTTCTGTCCTTCCTTCCTTCTCTACCCTTTTTTCCTTCCTTCCCTCCTTCCCTCCTTCTTTCCCTTCTTCTCTCCCTCCTGCCTTCTCTACATTTCTCTCCTTCCTTCCTTCCTTCCTTCCTTCCTTCCTTCCTTCCTTCCTTCCTTCCTTCCTTGCTTGTGATTTCTTTGTGTATATGCATATATGTGTGTTTGTGTATATATATGTGGTTTTGTGCGTGCATTTTAATGTAATATTTTTGGGGTTTTGGCTTTTTGATTTTTTTCTGTGTTTTTCACTGTTTTTATGAGTGATTGTCACTGGTTGGCCTGATAGGTGTTTTGTGTCCAAATTTGGTGTCAATTCATCCAGTGGTTTTTGAGTTACCCTTATCCCACAAACGAACATTACATTTTTATTTATATAGATTAATTAATATTTTCAAAAACCCGCGAAACAGCGAGTCTGGTAAAAGCAAACTACAAAGTAGCGAGGGAACACTGTATACCAGGGGTTCTCAACCTTCCTAATGCCGTGACCCCTTAATACAGTCCCTCATGTTGTGGTGACCCCCCAACCATAATATTGTTTTCGTTGCTACTTCATAACAGTCATTTTACTACTGTTATACATTATAATGTAAATATCTGATATGCAGGATGCATTTTCATTTACTGGACCAAACTGGGCACAAACACCCAATACACCCAAATGTGAATGCTAGTGGGATTGGGGGAGGATTGATTTTGGTAATTTGGGAGTTGTAGTTGCTGGGTTTTATAGTTCACTTATAATCAAAGAGCATTCTGAACTCCACCAGCGATGGATTTGAACCAAACTTGGCTCCCATGACCAATGGAAAACACTGGAAGGGTTTGATGGGCATTGACCTTGAGTTTGGGAGTTGTAGTTCACCTACATCCAGAGAGCACTGTGGACTCATGCAATGGTGGATCTGGACCAAACTTGGCATGGATACTCAATATGCCCAAATGTGAAGACTGGTGGAGTCTGGGGAAAATAAATCTTGACATTTGGGAGTTGTAGTTGCTGGGATTTATAGTTCATTACAATCAGAGAACATTCTGAACTCCACCAACGATAGAATTGGCTCAAACTTCCCACATGGAATCCCCATGACCATCAGAAAATACTGTGCTTTCTTATGGTCTTTGGTGACCCCTCTGACACCCCCTCACGACCCCCTCAGGGGTCCCGACCTCCAGGTTGAGAAACACTGCTGTATACTATCATCGTTCAAGCTGCGTTATATGGGTCTTTACATTGTCCAAATAATGCAGTTCAAAAATGGTTTATATGGCAGTGTAGATCCAGCCTCTTTCAATGTCCTGAAAACGCTGGTCTGTGCCTTCCTTCATTGACTCAATCGATTTGTAATGCAATCCGCCTCTTTCCCATAAGGAATACTGCCTTTAGATTATGGAAATGAAAGACAAGTAGAGCCTTCTTTAAGCCCCGGGTGATCTTCTCGGGAACTGACACCACGAACCCCCTTTCTGTGGTTTCCTTTTTTCATCTCTTCTGTTTTCTTTTCCTCGTTTTTTCTCTCCAGTTCTCCAGCAGTGCCGGAGCTTTTCTAGGTTGGCACATTTCTTTCTCCCTACTGTCCCAGTCTGCTGACGCTTGGCTTTTCTGCGCTGCTGTCGCTGTATTTCATGGATTTCAAAGTCATTTGACTCTGCTGATGGTTCATAAGGGTTTCTTTCTCTGTTTGCTATGGACCGTTTGTGCTGTATAATTAAAAACAATCCATTATTGTGCCTTAAGTCTTGCAGCAATGGACATGTGTGTGTCCACTAGCCTGGTTGCAGAAAACATGTCCCTCCCTTTGTTTTTTGCAATTTTAACATAATGGCAATCTATTTTCTAGCTGGGAAGAGGGAGCTCTTCCATGCCTTTGAGTAGATGCCATTAAAAATTGGCATGAAAGTGCTTTGAATGTGTCTTTGACAGGCCAGGCTAGGTGGTAACTATATTTTAGAAGTCATATAGAAAAATAGACCTGCAAATAAAACATTTAATCCCCCCCCCCTTTTATAGGACACCTTTGATTATACTCTGTAGCACAATTTTTGTTCTTGGGTTATAAATTTATTTCTTTATCATGTCAGAAGCAAGTTGAGGGTATACAAAAATAAACACTTGGAATGATACTAAATGTCCTTTGATCAGAAGTTGGACACTTGGAATGCCTCTGGTCTTGCTAGAAGAAGGTGAAGTCCAGTCGTGTGGGTTGTGGTGCTCATCTGCATTTCTAAGCCTTCTCGGTGGTGGCCCCTCGGCTTTGGAACTCCCTCCCGATAGAGATTAGATCCGCCTCCTGACTTTTAGAACGCTGGTAAAAATCATGGCTTTGGGATACTGCATTTGCATTTGACTCAATCATCATTTGCAGAATGATGATTGAGTCAATAACTGCTGTGATTCTCTCTGATGAACTGACTTTTTTGTAACTTTTTTGTAACTTGTATGAATTGTATGAATTGTATTTTAATGTATTGTACATTGATGATGTATATTGTTTTATTGTACTGTATTGAACCCTATGTTGTTAGCCAGCCCGAGTCCCTCCTTGAAGGTTGAGAAGACCGGGTTATAAAAACTCTAAATAAATATAAATAAATAATAAATAAGAGCCGGCATTGTCCATAGACACCTCCAAGCTCATGTCACCGGCATGACTGCATGGAGCGTCGTTACCTTCCCGCCGGAACGGTACCCATTGATCTACTCACATTTGCATGTTTCTGAACTGCTAGGTTGGTAGAAGCTGGGGCTCACAGCGGAAGCTCACGCTACTCCCCAGATTCGAAACTGCAACCTTTTGGTCAACAAGCTCAACGGTTTAACCCACTGCGCCACCAGGGGCTCCACTTGTTTTAAGGTAAAGGTTTTTCACTGACATGAAGTCCAGTCGTGTCTGACTCTGAGGTGTGGTGCTCATCTCCATTTCTAAGCTGAAGAGCCGGCATTGTCCCTAGACACCTCCAAGGTCATATGGTCGGCTTGACTGCATGGAGCGCTGTTACCTTCCTGCCGGAGCGGTACCTATCGATCTACTCACATTTGCATGTTTTCGAACTGGTAGGTTGGCAGAAGCTGGGTCTAACAGCGGAAGCTCAATCTGCTCCCCAGAATCAAACCTGCAATCTTTTGGTCAACAAGCTCAGCAGCTCAGTGCTTTAACCCACTGCACCACCAGGGGCTCCCAGACTATACCATTATACTGTAACATTATTAGTAACATTACATGCAATATAAAAATATATCATTATGATATTGTATTATTATTATTGGGAAAATATACCATTATACTATAACATTATTAGTAATATTACATGTAATATGAAAGATATAATTATAATATTGTATTATTATTATTATTATTATTATTATTATTATTATTATTATTATTGGGAAAAATAGACCTTGACATTTGGGAGTTGTTGAAGAGCTGGCGTTGTCCATGGACACCTCCAAATATATGGTCACTCTCCAAAAGCACCCCTATTGAATGCCACTAAAATAGCACTTGCAGAAATATGGAACAGTCTACCAAATACTTGACATTTGGACTAGAGGTAATGTCCTTTTCCCCCATGCAGATGGGTTGGAAAGCTGGTGGTTTCTGTGCCATTCCAGTGGGACAGGATGCAGTGCCAAAGGGTTCTGTATTTGATCTCTCTCTCTCTCTGTGCATAAGTCATTCCCTGCCTTTCATCTCTACAAAACGTCTGCATCTTTTAGAAGAAATTGCCTTCTTTTGTTTGGTGCCTTTTCTCCTGATCTTTGCCAGAGAGTGACAGCTTCTCTAATCAGGCAAATGCAAGGTAACCTTAGCAACTCCTTTGCAGGCGACAAGGGCTTGTCTCCAGATGCCCTTGCTGGCAGCACACGGAACGTGAGAAGGCTTCCCCAGGAGGTCCTGATCTATGGGTTCCTTCCCTTGACACAGGGGCAATTTGTGGCATCTCCTTGATGAAAAGCAAGACCCTTTGCTTGCGGAACCAGCGTGTCCCCGTCCTAGGGCTTCGAATTCTGGATTAGCAGAGGGAGAAGACATCTCTAGAAGATGTGTGTAGGAGGAGACATAATTGTCAAACTATCCCTTGCATATTTATTTTTGGTTTCAGAGTTCACAGTGCATGCTTTTATAACTTCATCTCCCGTCACTGCATTGCTCAGCAGGATCTAATTCTCCCAGCTTAACCCCTTTCTTCCGAGGGGCGTTCATCAAAGATGCCCCCTGACCCACTTCTGTTCATCACAGGATGCCGAAACTGCACAAGTGTCATGATATATGTCTCTATAGGTTACATGCCAATTTGCAACCCAGAACTGAGAACGGTCTTGATGTGGCAGGTGCCGAAGTGGAGTGAGGTTAACCCAGTGGAGTACAGAGCCGTCCTCAAGTTCCTTTCCTTGAAAGTCCGCCCACCAAAGGAGATGTTAGATGAGATGAAAGAGGTTTCTGATGAGGATTCCCCATTATAGGATGGAGCCAAGAACTGGCATTGTCCATTCCAATGTGGTCGGATTTCAGTGCAAACAGCTCCAGTTCCAGGGTGACCCCACTCTGCTATGGATGAACATATTTATTATTTATGTATTTACATCATTTCTACCCCACCCTTCTCACCACCCCCCCCCCCGGGGGGGGGGGGGCTCAGAGCAGCTTACATGGGCAACAATTCAATGCCATAATATCAGTACAACAATATAAAATCAAATACATAGAAAATTAAACAATAACATTTGTGCAGGTACAGCTGTACCAGGAGCTCCAATTTTGTTTGCTTTGCATTGAATGTTTGTTTGTAGTCCTAAGTTTCAGGGACTCTGCAGATAGGTGGCTTCTTTTGGCTGCAATCATAGGGCAAGCCACCTGTCAATTATAGTTAGGTTCCCTGGTCCTGCCCCCTTTTTGGGTTTTAGAGGGAATAGGAGCCAGTTTGGGTTCAGTCCACACAGAGCAGCTTTCCATGCAGGACATAATACCAAGAGCTCCTGTAGAAAGCTTTGTCTTCTACAGCTTAGCCGGGGTTATACAGCCCACAGCTTGGCTGAGGATCATACAGCCTTACAGCTCCTTTGCTGAAGGACTTCAGTCAGCCATCACTGAAGCCTGAACTCCTTTCCCCCTGGAAGTCTACAAAGCTCTGCTTGGTAAGGGTCACTCACGGAAGCCAGAAGCAGTTGGTACCGGGTGCAGGGGCTCCACGCCAAAGACAGACTGCCCAGATTAGAAGTTAAGGATTTCCCCATTAGCTAAAATACAGTTATGAAGATAGTGCCTGTTCCCTGTGAACAAGATTGAGAGAGAGCCAATAGACTGTTAAGAAAGCCTTAAAGTACCTGTTTGTTTTCATTAATAAAGAACATTGTTGAATCTTTAAGCAATCTAAAGACTCTGTTTTAAGGAAATCCAAAGGCCTTTAATCGGAGGCAACCCAGGCGTCCCGTTGGGCACACAGAATTTATGTCCTGTCTACAGTCTTATGCACAGGCCCAGCGTGCGACAGCACAACATTAATTAAAATCACATATTCATATACGAACACAGTCGCCTAATCAAAATCACATATCCGTTTCCAATTGTCATAATCCTGTGGTCCGTTTCAGTGTCTAAACTGCTGCTGTGTCCACTAGCTGAAAGCCTGGCTCCAAAACCACGACTTTAGTTTATTCCTAAAAGTGAGGAGGGAGGATGCCGATCTAATCTCACTGGGGAGCGAATTCCACAAGCGGGGGGGCACAACTGAGAAGGCCCTGTCCCTCATCCTCACCAGATGCGTTTGTGATGCCGGTGGGACTGAGAGCAGGGCCTCCCCAGTAGATCTTAAATTACATACCATCCAGCAAGTGGAGGT
This sequence comes from Anolis sagrei, assembly GCF_037176765.1. Classification (NCBI taxonomy): domain Eukaryota; kingdom Metazoa; phylum Chordata; class Lepidosauria; order Squamata; family Anolidae; genus Anolis; species Anolis sagrei. The sequence goes on along the minus strand of NC_090031.1, from coordinate 11,890,755 downwards.
CGCCATTTTGGAAAATCACTGTGTAATCATTATTTATTTATTTACTAGCCATCCCCTGCCACGCGTTGCTGTGGCTCTGTCTGTGTATATGAGTTTTGTGTGTGTGTGTGTGTGTGTATGTGGTTTTGCGCTTGTGTTATAATGTAATTTTTTATTTTTTTTATTTTTTACTTTTTAAGTCTCTTCTGCTGTGTTTTTCAGTGATTTTAAGAGTGATGGTCACTTGCTGGCCTGTTAGGTGTCTTGTGTCCAAATTTGTTCTCAATTCGTCCAGTGGTTTTTGAGTTATGCTAATCCCACAAACAAACATTTTCATTTTTATTTATATAGATTTATGGCATTTCTCAGCCTTACAGCAACTCAAGGCGGCTTACAGAAATTGGCAGAATTTGCTGCAATACATTCATAAAGTAAAATTGAAAACATTCAATAATGGGTTATTGTAGGCTTTTCGGGCTATATGGCCATGTTCTAGAAGCATTCTCTCCTGACTGTCTACATCTGTGGCAAGCATCCTCAGAGGTCAAAAAAATCATTCAAGGTCATTTTCACATGCAATAATAATAGTAGTAGTAGTAGTAATAATAATAATAATAATTTGACCAGTCATATGACCATTTCATAATATAACAAAAATAAAAGACTGTGTGGATCATAACAAATTGTGGCAAGTTCTTGGTGGTATGGGCATACCAAACCACCTTGTCTATCTCCTGAGGAATCTGTATAAGGACCAAGTAGCAACACTAAGAACTGACCATGAAACAACAGACTGGTTCAAGATTTGGAAAGGCATATGGCAGGGTTGTATACTCTCACCCAACCTATTCAACTTGTATGCAGAACACATCATGAAATGAGCGGGGGGCTTGACGAATGCAAGGCTGGGGTGAAAATCGCTGGAAGAAACATTAACAACCTTAGATATGCAGATGACACCATTTTGATGGCCGAAAGTGAGGAGGAGCTGAGGAGCCTTCTAATCAAGGTGAAAGAAGAAAGCGCAAAAGCTGGGTTGCAGTTAAACATAAAAAAACCCAAGATTATGCATAAAGTATCTGCTTACTGGGTCCCCTGGGTGCACACAGCCTGGGTGCGCACACCTTTCCAGAAGCATATTTGGGCAAATCAGGTGCGCATGCCAAGTTTGGTCCATTGTTTGGGTTCATAGTGCGCTCTGGACGTAGGTGAACTACAACTCCTACAAAACCCTCCAAAGAACTCAAGTATTTTTGTTGGTCATGGAGGTTCTGTGTGCCAAGTTAGTTCCAAGTCAATCGTTGGTGTTCAGAGTGCAGCTTATAGATGGCAGGTGAACTATACATCTCAGGACCTACAACTCCTGTAAATCTTGGTCAATTCTCCCCAAACCTCTCTAGTATGTTTAGTTGCTGATCAATTCATCTGTTTGCTGTGTGCCATTTAAAAGAAAAGGAAAGTGTTAAGGGAGAGGCAGTGGGTGGGGTTATCCAAATTCCACACAAATGGGGAGAGTCAGAAACACTGAGATGTCTGTAGTGGAGGAATAACAAAAAAATTAGGATGATATTGTCCTGATATGAAAGCCTTCACTTGGGTGGTGGGCAGTGTGATGTTAGTGGAGGACATTGGCAGGACTCTTGGACATGTTTACAGCGCTCACTATAACCTGCAATGTCATTGGAGGGAGGGCCATTGGTGTCCCCTGAGTAGTGGGAGCTATGGCTGTTTGTGGAAGCAGGAGCTTGTTTGTTTAAGTGGACACTCCAGCCACATACACATCTTAGAGCAGGGGTCCCCAAACTATGGCCCGCGGGCCACTTCCAGCTCGCCAAGGGCACATATCCGGCCCGCGGAGGAACCCCCCCACACACAGTGCCCCTCCTTTGGCTGGCTCACACTGCCCATCGGGCCTGAAGGATAGCGTGAGAAGCCAAGAGCAGCTGCTCTGCATGGCCTACTCACGCGTAAAGCACCTCGCAAGGTGTTTTACGCACGAGTAGGCTCCGCGGGGCTGCTCCTCCCTTGGCAGGCTCATGCTGCCCTTCAGGCCCGTAAAGCACCAAGGGAGGCTGCCCTGGTGCTCCATGCAGTCATGCCAGCCACATGACCTTGGAGGTGTCTACGGACAACGCCGGCTCTTTGACTTAGAAATGCAGATGAGCACCACACCCCAGAGTCAGACACGACTGGACTTCATGTCAGAGGAAAATTGTGGAAGATCCAGGGTGGGAGAAAGAACTCTTGTCTGTTGGAGGTAGGTATGAATGTTTCAATTGGCCACCTTGATTACCATTTCATAGCCTGACAGTTTTTAGGGAGAATCCTTTGTTGAGAGGTGATTAGCTGGCCCTGATTGTTTCTTGTCTGGAGTTCCCCTGTGTTTGAGTGTTGTTCTTTATTTACAGTTATAATTTTAGAGTTTTTTAAATACTGGTAGCCAGAATTTGTTCAGACTAGAAATAGGAAGATTTCCCATTCTCTGCTCCTGGAATTACTGCCTAAAGAGGGCTAGAAAGAACCCTTCCACACAGCAAAATAAGATATGTGCAATGTGCATAGGATTTTTTTTATTGATTTTTTTTTTAAAAAAAACTATAGTCCGGCCCTCAAACGGTCTGAAGGACAGTGAACTGGCCCCCAGTTTAAAAAGTTTGAGGACCCCTGTCTTAGAGCATAGATGTGTATAGATATGGTCAGATTAGACTTGTGCAATGCTGTTTAACTGCATTATGTGACTCAAACTACATTATATGTCAGTGTATATGGGGACACAGCCTTGTATGCTTCTACTTCATGTCTCAGGTCCAGATTCTCATTGATGAAAATTAAAAGTTCTGGAGGCGTTTTAGTTTTGGAAAACTAAGGAATTAAGGCCAAAACTGAAAGAGGCGTGTAAAAATAACCACCATGTAAAGCTGTGTGTGTGTGTGTGAGAGAGAGAGAGTTTTCCTCCCACTCATAATGTTAAAATTCAGGATCATGCAACAAAACTGAGGAGAAAGAAGCAGGGCTGGCCTAACCTTGAATTAGAGAGAGAGAGTGTATGTTGTTGCCTCAGGCAGGAGATTTTGGATGTCACCGAAGGGCAGCGAACAGCGGGCTACTTAATTTCCTGCAATGCTATGGTATTACTGCTCTAGACATGGAACATACTTGAGACATGTTCTGATCCATATTACAGAATAATATGGTTGGGTGCGTACTCCTTGGTTTATATCAGTGTTTCTCAATCTTGGGGGTCAGGATCCCTGCAGGGATCACGAAGGGGTGTCAGAGGGACCACCAAAGACCATCAGAAAATACAGTATTTTCTGTCTGTCATGGGGGTTCTGTCGTTAATAGTGTTCAGAATGCTCTTTGATTGTAGGTGGACTATAAATCCCAGCAGCTACAACTCCCAAATTTCATAATGTATTTTCCCCAAACTCCACTAGAGTTCACATTTGGGCATATTGAGTTTTCATGCCAAGTTTGGTCCAGATCCATCCTTGCTTGAGTCCACAGTGCTCTCTGGATGTAGGTGAACTACAACTCCAAAATTCAAGGTCAATGCCCACCAAACCCTTCCAGTATTTTCTGTTAGTCATGGGAATTCTGTGTACCAAGTTTGGTTCAATTGCATCATCGGTGGAGTTCAGAATATTGTAGGTGAACTATAAATCCCAGCAACTACAACTCCCCAATGACAAAATCAACCCCCCCCCCAACCCCACCATATTGGGTATTTGTGCCAAATTTGGTCCAGTGAATGGAAATATATCCTGCCTGTTAGATAGTTACATAAGTGTTCATAACAGTGGCAAATTTACAGTTATGAAGTAACAATGATTGGGGGTCACCACAACATGAGGAACTGTATTCAGGGGTCTTGGCATTAGGAAGGTTAAGAAGGGCATTCCAGAGGTGAGGGGCCACCACCGAGAAGGCCCCCTCTCTCTCTCGTCCCCATCAACCGTACTTGTGACAGAGGTGGGAGCGAGAGGAGGGCCTCCCCGGAGGATCTTAGAGTTTGGACCGGTTCATAGAAGGAGATGTGATCAGGAACAATAACAGGAGGTTCGAAAGCACAGTTGGTTTAGGACAGGGGTCCTCAAACTAAGGCCCGGGGGGCGGATACGGCCCTCCAAGGTCATTTACCCGGCCCTCGCTCAGGGTCAACCTAAGTCTGAAACAACTTGAAAGCACACAACAACAACAATCCTATCTCATCAGCCAAAAGTTAGCCCACATTTCCCATTGAAATACTAATAAGTTTATTTATTATTAATTTATTAGTAATTTACAGTATTTATATTCCACCCTTTTCACCCCGCAGGGGACTCAGGGCAGATTACAATGTACATATACATGGCAAACATTCAATGCCATAGACATATAACATATATAGACAGACACTCAGAGGCTATTTAACATTCCAACTTCTGGTCACCAGGTGACCGTCCGTTTGTGACATTGATAAAGTACTTCCTCATTCTTTGCATACTTCCTGGAGATTTTTATGGCCTCATAAATCAGTTAAATTATATTTCTTAAAATTTTTATTCATTTTAATTATTGTATTGTTTTTAAGTGATTTTGCACTACAAATAAGATATGTTCAGTGTGCCTAGGAATTCATTCATGGTTTTTTCAAATTATAATCCGGCCCTCCAACAGTTTGAGGAACTGTGACCTGGCCCTCCATTTAAAAAGTCTGTGGACTCCTGGTTTAGGATTTGGATTCAGGTATGCGGTCACTTTTGAAATTCAGTGGATGATTTTAATCTGGTGGTTGACCCAGGTTTGTAGATGCTAAGAAGAAAAAGTATGGGTTGTTGTAGGTTTTTTGAGCTGTGTGGCCATGTTCTAGAAGCATTTTCTGGATGACATCAACTACCTAGGTCAGTCACAGTCTGGTTTCAGGCCTGGCCCCAGCACCGAGACGGCCTTGGTCGCCTTGGTGGATGACCTCCGTAGAGAGCTGGACAGGGGGAGTGTGACTCTGTTGGTTCTCTTGGACATTCAGCGGCTTTCAATACCATCGATCATGGTATCCTTCTGGGATGACTCTCTGGGATGGGTCTCGGGGGCACGGTTTTGTTGTGGCTCTGGTCCTTCCTGGAGGGTCGATCCCAGATGGTGAAGCTGGGAGACGCCTGCTTGGACCCCTGGCCTTTGACTTGTGGGGTCCCGCAAGGCTCTATTCTGTCACCCATGCTTTTTAACATCTACATGAAAACGCTGGGAGAGGTCATCCAGAGTTTTGGAGTTAGGTGCCATCTCTACGCAGATGACACACAACTCTACTACTCATTTCCACCCAGTTCCAAGGAGGCCTCTCGGGTGCTGGACGAGTGCCTGGCCGCTGTGGCTATCTGGATGAGGAAGAACAAGCTGAAGATCAATCCTGATAAGACAGAGGTCCTTCTGGTCAATCGTAAACCAGATCAGGGTATAGGGTGGCAACCTGTGCTGGACGGGGTTACACTCCCCCTGAAGTCACAGGTCCGCAGCTTGGGAGTCCTCTTGGATTCATCACTTATGCTTGAGGCTCAGGCATCGGCGGTGTCCGGGAGGGCTTTTGCACAACTAAGACTTGTGCGCCAGGTGCGACCGTACCTCGCAAAGGCTGATCTGGCCGGGGTGGTCCATGCCTTAGTCACCTCTAGGTTGGATTACTGTAATGCGCTCTATGTGGGGCTGCCCTTGAAAACGGCTTGGAAATTCCAACTGGTTCAACGGGCGGCGGCCAGGATGTTAAGTGGCGTCCCTTACAGAGAGAGGTCAACCCTCCTGTTTAAGGAGCTCCATTGGCTGCTGTTTACCTACCGAGCCCAATTCAAGGTGCAGGTGCTTACCTACAAAGCCCTAAACAGTTTGGGACCTGCCTACCTGCCTGACTGCATCTCTGTATATGAACCCACACGTTCCCTCCGTTCATCCGGAGAGGCCCTGCTCACGATCCCACCTGTGTCGCAGGCGCGTTTGGTGGAGATGAGGGACAGGGCCTTCTCTGTGGTTGCCCCCCGACTTTGGAACACCCTCCCCAAAGACATTAGACTAGCACCCACGTTGGCTGTCTTTAGGAAGAACTTGAATACCTGGCTATTCCAATGTGCCTTTCCTGAATAGGATAACCTCCAGCACCACGTCCCAGAAGCACTTTATTAGAGTTTAAGACTCTCTGCACATTGCACTTGCCCAGAACCCCAACATATCACCTCTCACACCCAGCACTTTTTTAACCTGTACCCTTCATTGGCCCGGCCCTGGTTTTATTGTGTTATAGTGTAATGTTTTGTTGTTAATTTGCTTGCTTTGTATTGTTATTGTCTGTTGTTGTTGTTGTTTGAGGCCTTGGCCTTTGTAAGCCGCATCAAGTCCTTCGGGAGATGCTAGTGGGGTACAAATAAAGTTTAATAATAATAATAATAATAATAATAATAATAATAATAATAAAATTCTCTCATGACTTTTCACCTGCACCCTTGGCAAGCATCCTCAGAGGTTGTGAGGATGCTTGCCACAGATGCAGGCAAAACATCAGGAGAGAATGCTTCTAGAACATGGCCATACAGCCTGAAAAACCTACAACAACCCAGTATATTTATCGTGTCATCAGCAACCATTGTATTACAATTCTAACAGAGCAAAAACAAACACAGAGATTAAAAAGAAAAGGAAAAAAAGGAAAAAAACACACAGATTTTGCAAATTTGGTATTTGGTTAAATGTCCTTTGACCAGTATCTGGCCACTTGGAGTGCCTCTGCGGTTGCCGCAAGAAGGTCCTCCATTGTGCATGTGGCAGGGCTCAGGGTGCATTGCAGCAGGTGGTCTGTGGTTTGCTCTTCTCCGCACTCGCATGTCGTGGATTCCACTTTGTGGCCCCATTTCTTAAGATTGGCTCTGCATCTCGTGGTGGCAGAGCGCAGTCTGTTCAGCGCCTTCCAAGTCGCCCAGTCCTCTGTGTGCCCAGGGGGGAGTCTCTCATCTGGTATCACCCATGAATTGAGGTGCTGGGTTTGGGCCTGCCACTTTTGGACTCTCGCTTGCTTGACGGCCATGCTTTTTTCTCTATTGTCGAAGGCTTTCATCAATCACTGGGTTGTTGTTTTTGTTTCCAGAAGCAACCAGAAACAACCCAGTGATTGATGAAAGCCTTCAACAATAGAGAAAAAGTGTGGCCGTCTGATCTAAAAGACTTTGATTTGGACATGGGAAGAAAACCCTTTTGGATTTGAGCAGGGGAAATGTGTGGCCATCGATACAATTGGTAGTCAGGCTTATTTGAAGTCGACAGGTTGCTAATGGAGTGAACCTGGAGCAGAATACGGCCAACTGGAACTGAATTGTTTGCCTGTTGTATCTTTCACCAAACACGTTTCTCCTCTCCTTTCATTTCTTTTGATTCCTAGGTCAGACTCAGAAGCCACTTCCATGAATACAGCACATTATTCTTGCGCACTGTGGTTTTCTAGCCTCCAATTCCCCGCTCTTCTCCATTCTCCGACAGCTGTAAGGCTCGAAAACAGTGCTTGCTAGTCAGTCATTCAGTCCATGTGTCAGTCTGTCAGTCAGCTTTTTCTCTCTTAATAGCAGCTGGGAGCGAGCCAGGGTGAAAATGAGTTGAGGCCGCTTGAAGAGAGATAAGCGCCGACGTAAACCGTGATTTTCTGCCCCGTGCGCCCCTATGCATGGATTTCATTTTTAATGGAAGTGCAGTAAATAAAAGCCATTTTCACAATAAGCCGAGCAACAGGTCATAAGCGCCCGAGCCACCAAAATTGATAGAAGTGAGCTAAGCGTAACAAATCTCCCAAAATTGCACCAGGCTCCACATCTCCGGCGCCTTTCCTACAGCTCGCCAATTACATTCCAGTGACAATTATTTCTGAGCTGGAGGTTTTTTTTTCTGGTTTAAAGCCGTGCATAGCCTGGAGGTGTTTTATCTTTACTTCTCTGTCCTTTTTCCCCCCAAATAGATTTGTATAGCAAAGGGGGAGGAGGACGGGGATGCGCTGCGAGTACAAGATCCTGTTTGAAGGGGTTTCCCTGCTCTCCACCAAGGGAGAAACACGCACCATGCATTAGGAACGTTGTCATTTGGCTGAAGAAGTACTCCACATCTCTGGCACAATGGGTTAAACCCTTGTGCCGGCAGGACTGAAGACCGACAGGTCGGAGGTTCTAATCTGGGGAGAGCACGGGTGAGCTCCCTCTGTCAGCTCCAGCTCCTCACACGGGGACATGAGAGAATCCTCCCTCAAGGATGGTAAAACATCCATACATCCAGGCATCCCCTGCAAGGATGTTGCCCAGGGGATGCTTGGGTGTTTTGATGTTTGACCATCCTAAGTGATGTTATTGTTTTTATTCTATTGTGTATTTATGGTTTTATATTGTTTATATTTGTAAAGCATCGAATTGTTGCCAGTGTGAGCCCCTCTGAGTCCCCCTTTGGGGGTTGAGAAGGGTGGGGTAGAAATGTTGTGTGTGTGTGTGTGTATAGATAGATAGATAGATAGATAGATAGATAGATAGATATGACAACCTAGCAGTTCGAAAACATGCAAATGTGAGTAGATCAATAGATACCGCTCTGGTGGGAAGGTAACGCCGCTCCATGCAGTTATGCCGAACACATGACCTTGGAGGTGTCTATGGACAACACCGGCTCTTCGGCTTAGAAATGGAGATGAGCACCATACCCCAGAGTTGGACATGACTGGACTTCATGTCAGGGGAAAACCTTTACCTTTACCTCCTTGTGGGAGGCTTCTCTCATGTCTCCACATGGGAAGCTGGGGCTGATAGGTGGGAGCTCACCCTGTTCCCCAGATATGTGTCAGGAGTGACTTGAGAAACTGCAAGTCGCTTCTGGTGTGTGAGAATTGGCCGTCTGCAAGAATGTTGCCCAAGGGATGCCCGGATATGGGAGGCTTATCTCATGTCCCCGCAAGAAGCTAGAGCTGACAGATGGGAGCTCACCCCACTCCCCAGATATGTGTCAGGAGTGACTTGAGAAGCTGTAAATTGCTACTGGTGTGAGACAATTAGCCATCTGCAAGAACGTTGCCCAGGGGACACCCAGATGTTTTGATGTTTTACCATCCTTGTGAGAGGCTTCTCTCATGTCTCCGCATTTGAAGCTGGAGCTGACAGGTGGCAAGTTCACCCCACTCCCCAGATATGTGTCAGGAGTGTCTTGAGAAACTGCAAGTCATTTCTGGTGTGAGAGAATTGGCCGTCTGCAAGGACATTGCCCAGGTGACGCATGGATGTGGGAGTCTTCTCTCATGTCCCTGCAAGAAGCTGGTGTGAGAGAATTGGCTTCTGGTGTGAGAGTATTAGCCGTCTGCAGGAACGTTGCTCAGGGGACACTCAGATGTTTTGATGTTTTACCATTCTTGTGAGAGGCTTCTCTCATGTCCCTGCAAGAAGCTGGAGCTGACAGATGGGAGCTCACCCCGTTCCCCATATATGTGTCAGGAATGTCTTGAGAAACTGCAAGTCGTTTCTGGTGTGAGAGAATTGACCATCTGCAAGAACGTTGCCCAGGGGACACCTGGATGTTTTGATGTTTTACCATCCTTGTGGGAGTCTTCTCTCATGTCCCTGCAAGAAGCTGGAGCTAACAGATGGGACCTCATCCCACTCCCCAGATTTGACTTGAGTGACTTGAGAAACTATAAATTGCTTCTTGTGTGAGACAATTAGCCATCTGCAAGAACGTTGCCCAGGGGACACCCGGATGTTTTGATGTTTTACCATCCTTGTGGGAGGCTTCTCTCATGGGAAGCTGGGGCTGACAGGTGGCAGCTCACCCCGCTCCCCAGATATGTGTCAGGAGCGACTTGAGAAAGTGCAAGTCGCTTCTAACAACCCTACACTTAAAAAGTGCAATATAAAAAAACCCAAATTAGAAACATGCCAAGAAGAAAACATGTCAAGCCAACCCTGACCAGGACAGCCTTCCATCTGGAAACCAATGTCCTCACTGTGGGTGAACATGTGGATCAAGAATAGGGCTCCACAGCCACCTACGGATCCACCGCCAAGGCACCACATCTGGAAGAGAATAATCCTTGAGCTACGAGCTATGCCTTACTGTTATCTCCAAGCGGGAATACCATATTGATACCATTCTGTGTAAATAATAGACATTTAATATAGTGATGCGCTTGTAGCCTTAGAGCAAAAGAGAATCAGAGTTAGATAAGACCAGCTGTAACTAGGATACAGTTTATCGCAGGAAGGAAGCATTTGCAGGAGAAGGGAGTTGCGCTTTCGCAAGGGAGAAGGAATGCCCCGGGGTTCAAGGCCTTTCCCGTGTGAACCAAGTACATAGAAGGGTGATGTAACGCTTAAGACTAATTGACCATTGAAGAATAGGCCATGGAAAAGGTAATCTTAGGTGATCCCTTGTTGTCTGAGTAGGATTGTCTTCCAGGATCGGTGTACTGGCGGTGGGTCTGTAGGTGACTGTGGAGCCCTATTCTTGACCTGCATGTTCTCCCACAGTGATGGCATCGGTTTCCAGGTGGAAGGCAGTCCCAGTCGGGGTTGGCTTGACACCCCTTCCTCTTGGCACATTTCTCTCTTTCGCCCTCCATTTGTGCCTCTTCAAATTATACAGCACTGCTGGTCACAGCTGACCTCCAACTGGAGCACTCAAGGGCCAGGGCTTCCCAGTTCTTAGTGTCTATGCCAGAATGTTCAAGGTTGGCTTTGAGCCCATCTTTAAATCTCTTTTCCTGCCCACCAACATTCCATTTTCCATTCTTGAGTTCAGAGTAGAGGAACTGCTTTGGGAGATGGTGGTTGGGCATCCGGACAACATGGCTATTCCAGTGGAATTGATGGTGGAAGACCATCGCTTCAATGCTGGTGGTCTTTGCTTCTCCCAGCATGCTGACATTTGTCTGCTTGTCTTCCCAAGAGATTTGCAGGATTTTCCGAAGGCAGCGCTGATGGAATCGTTCCAGGAATTGCATGTGATGTCTGTAGACAGTCCACGTCTCGCAGGCGTATAGCAGGGTTGGGAGGACAATAGCTTTATAAACAAGCACCTTGGTATCCCTACAGATGTCCCAGTCCTCAAACACTCTCTGCTTCATTCGTAAAAATGCTGCACTCGCAGAGCTCAGGCGATGTTATATTTCTGTGGTGGAGAGGTGGCTGTCAAGCTAGCCAAAATGGTCAACATTTTCTAATGTTAAGCTGTATTTCTGGCTTGTTGTAGGTTTTTCCAGGCTATATGGCCATGTTCTAGAGGCAGTTTCTCCTGACGTTTTGCCTGCATCTATGGCAAGCATCCTCAGAGGTAGTGAGGTCTGTTGGAAGTAGGAAAATGGGTTTATATATCTGTGGAATGACCAGGGTGGGGCAAAGGACTCTTGTCTGCTGGAGCTAGGTGTGAATGTTTCAACTGACCACCTTAATTAGCATTTGGCAGTGCCTGGGGGAATCTTTTGTTGAGAGGTGATTAGATGTGCCTGATTGTTTACTCTCTGTTGTTTTGCTGTTGTAATTTTAGAGTTTTTAAATATTGGTAGCCAAATGTTGTTCGTTTTCATGGTTTCCTCCTTTCTGTTGAAATTGTCTACATGCCGTATACAATGCAGCTGTGGACAAGTCTACTTAGGGACCATCAAACGCAGCAAAACCCAAACACGAATCAAGGAACATGAAAGGCACTGCAGACTACTTCAACTAGCGAAGTCAGCCATAGCAGAGCACCTGATGAACCAACCTGGACACAGCATTTTATTTGGGAACACAGAAATACTGGACCACACCAACAACCACCATGTCAGACTACACAGAGAAGCCTTTGAAATCCAAAAGCATGTGGACAATTTCAACAAAATCTGGCTACCAATATTTAAAAACTCTAAAATTACAACAGCAAAACAACAGAGAGTAAACAATCAGGCATATCTAATCACCTCTCAACAAAAGATTCCCCCAGGCACTGCCAAATGCTAATTAAGGTGGACAGTTGAAACATTCACACCTAGCTCCAGCAGACAAGAGTCCTTTGCCCCACCCTGGTCATTCCACAGATATATAAACCCCTTTTTCCTACTTCCAACAGACCTCACTACCTCTGAGGATGCTTGCCATAGATGGAGGCAAAATGTCAGGAGAAAATGCCCCTAGAACATAGCCATATAACCCGGAAAAACCTACAACAACCCAGTGATTCCGGCCATGAAAGCCTTCGGCAATACATTGTATTTCTGGCATTGGAGAGGGATTGGCTGGTGACTGCTGGAAGAGCACTTTAGTTTTCTCGATGACAGGCCAAGCTTCTCGTATGCTTCTTCGAAGGTGTTTAGAGTGGCTTGTAGGTCTTCTGAATGCGCACAGATGACATTGTCATCAGCATATTGGAGTTCTATACAAGATATTGTAACTTTGTTTTTGGCTTTCAGTCTGCTGAGGTAATGGAAGGCACCTCTTAAAACACTTGGATGTATGTGAGCCAAATGTTTGAATATCTGGCAGATAAATTGTTTATTCGTGGATCAAACCAAAGTTCTGACAACAGTGTCATGTAGTCAGCTACAGAGATCTCTTCCAACTCTATGATTCTATAGAATCATAGAATCAAAGAGTTGGAAGAGACCTCATGGGCCATCCAGTCCAACCCCCTGCCAAGAAGCAGGAATATTGCATTCAAATCACCCCTGACAGATGACCACCCAGCCTCTGTTTAAAAGCTTCCAAAGAAGGAGCCTCCACCACACTCCGGGGCAGAGAGTTCCACTGCTGAACGGCTCTCACAGTCAGGAAGTTCTATGATTCCCAGGTAATCCTCAAAGCTCGAGATGCTAATTGGATAATGAGGAGTACATGTGCCAAGTTTGGTTTAGATCTATCACACCATATAGGAGCTTTTGCATAACAGACAAACCACCCCCACCCACACATACATACATTAATTTATACAAAGAGGGGCATTTCCAGTTTGATTCCTCCCACTTCTTTTGGCACCTCGTGTTTCAGAATGGACAGGCTGGAAAAGAAATTGGTAACAAGCCACGATTGCAATGATCGTGTCATAATAAGGAAGTGTCCACTTACTGACTTGGTTGTTGTTGTTTTTATTATTATTATTATTATTATTATTATTATTATTATTATTTCTGAAATTTTTAAGTATATGAAGCCCAGCAAAATAGAATCATAGAATCATAGAATCAAAGAGTTGGAAGAGACCTCATGGGCCATCCAGTCCAACCCCATTCTGCCAAGAAGCAGGAATATTGCATTCAAATCACCCCTGACAGATGACCATCCAGCCTCTGTTTAAAAGCTTCCAAAGAAGGAGCCTCCACCACACTCCGGGGCAGAGAGTTCCACTGCTGAACGGCTCTCACAGTCAGGAAGTTCTATGATTCCCAGGTAATCCTCAAAGCTCGAGATGCTAATTGGATAATGAGGAGTACATGTGCCAAGTTTGGTTTAGATCTATCACACCATATAGGAGCTTTTGCATAACAGACAAACCACCCCCACCCACACATACATACATTAATTTATACAAAGAGGGGCATTTCCAGTTTGATTCCTCCCACTTCTTTTGGCACCTCGTGTTTCAGAATGGACAGGCTGGAAAAGAAATTGGTAACAAGCCACGATTGCAATGATCGTGTCATAATAAGGAAGTGTCCACTTACTGACTTGGTTGTTGTTGTTTTTATTATTATTATTATTATTATTATTATTATTATTATTTCTGAAATTTTTAAGTATATGAAGCCCAGCAAAATAGAATCATAGAATCATAGAATCAAAGAGTTGGAAGAGACCTCATGGGCCATCCAGTCCAACCCCATTCTGCCAAGAAGCAGGAATATTGCATTCAAATCACCCCTGACAGATGGCCATCCAGCCTCTGTTTAAAAGCTTCCAAAGAAGGAGCCTCCACCACACTCCGGGGCAGAGAGTTCCACTGCTGAACGGCTCTCACAGTCAGGAAGTTCTTCCTCGTGTTCAGATGGAATCTCCTCTCTTGTAGTTTGAAGCCATTGTTCCATTGCGTCCTAGTCTCCAAGGAAGCAGAAAACAAGCTTGCTCCCTCCTCCCTGTGGCTTCCTCTCATGTATTTATACATAGCTATCATATCTCCTCTCAGCCTTCTCTTCTTCAGGCTAAACATACCCAACTCCTTAAGCCGCTCCTCATAGGTCTTGTTCTCCTATTCTAGTAATATTGAGTCGAACAGTTTGCACTCTATTTCTTAACTTCTCCCAGCTAAGTAGTTAATATCTAATGCTCATTCTCTTCAAGGACACATTGTGTCCCTCCTCAAAAGAAGCCGCAGGGTGAACTTGCGATATATTGTGGCAGTTGCTAAAAACAACCTTATGGGAAGTGACATGATTGGAAATTATGCAGATTAAATACATATGCATGGATTTCTGTCGTTTGCATAATGCTTTTGTGTAACAAAACTTCATTATTTTTTGCACTTTGGGGACTTGTGCTCCCGGAGTGGAAAAGAAAACAATGACAGATGTACATATAAGATGGCTATAGTAAGCAAAAATATAAAACATCTGGTCTGCTCTTTTTTTTAAGTGTAAATATTTTGCTCCAGACTGCTAGTCTGTTTTGCCAGGATTGATACCTTGTAAATATTATCGAACTGAATTCCCATCATTCGTAACTTTGATTAGGTTCTTGTGGGGTTTTTTTCGGGCTATAGAGCCATGTTCTAGAGGCATTTCTCCCGACGTTTCGCCTGCATCTATGGCAAGCATCCTCAGAGGTAGTGAGGTCTGTTGGAATTAGGACAATGGGTTTATATATGTGTGGAATGACTGGGGTGGGGCAAAGAGCTCTTCTCTGCTGGAGCTAGGTGTGAATGTTTCAGCTGATCACCTTCATTAGCATTTGAAGGCTTGCCTGAGCCTGGGAAAATCTCTTGCTGGGAGGTGTTAATCTGTGCCTGGTTGTTTCCTCTTTGTTGTTTTGCTGTTGTAATTTTAGAGTTTTTTAATACTGGTAGCCAGATTTTGTTCATTTTCATGGTCTCTTCCTTTCTGTTGAAATTGTCCACATGCTTGTGGATTTCAATGGCTTCTCTGTGTAGTCTGACATGGTGGTTGTGAGAGTGGTCCAGCATTTCTGTGTTCTCAAATAAGATGCTGTGTCCAGGCTGGTTCATCAGGTGCTCTGCTATGGCTGACTTCTCTGGTTGAAGTAACTTTGATTGTTTATTAAAGACTAGCTGTCCCCTGCCACGCATTGCTGTGGCCCAGTCTGGTGATCTGGAAAATAAAGTAATGAGAAAGTGTTCATTTCTAATATATGTAATTTCTTTATGTTTGTGGGTAAAGAGTATTTCTTGCTGTTTCTTTGTCAATGTTGATGTGGAGAGTGTCTGGTTTGCCTACTCTGGAACATGCAACATATCATTGTCCTTCTTAAAGGGTCCCTTTCAAATCTATGATACTATATCTATGTGTATGTGAATCATATCTATCTATCTATCTATCTATCTATCTATCTATCTATCTCTATGGCTGGATGGACTTTGTTTATGTTTTCTTGCCCTGATGAAGGGAGTTGGATTGGATGGCCTTAAGTCTTTTCTGTTGGTCATTTTATTATTATTATTATTATTATTATTATTATTATTATTATTATCAAACTTTATTTGTACCCCGCTAGCATCTCCCAAAGGTTTCGATGCAGCTTACACAGGCCGAGGTCTCAACATACAACATAGCAATACAAACTAGGCAAATCAAACAATTAAAAACAGGATAAAGCAAATAAACAACAGGCAAAAGCAATAAAACAAAATAAAACACAATAAAAACTGGGCCAGGCTAAAGTAATGGGTACAAGAATTAAAAGTGCTGATGTGACAGGAGGTGTATATAAGGCTTCTAGGGCAAGTGCGATGTGCAGCAGTCATTGGTTCTGATATGATGCTTATGGGACTTGGTAGTGGAGATTTCCTAATCTGGGAAGGCGCATCGGAAAAGCCAAGTCTTCAAGTTCTTTCTGAAGACTGCCAGTGTGGGGGCCTGTCTAAGGTCTTTGGGGAGGGTGTTCCAGAGTTGGGGGGCCACCACGGAAAAGGCCCTGTCCCGCATCCCCACCAAGCGCGCTTGCGACGCCGGTGGGATCACGATCAGGGCCTCTCCAGATGACCGAAGTGAACGTGTGGGTTCGTAGATGGAAATGCGGTCACGCAGGTAAGCTGGTCCCAAACCGTTCAGGGCTTTGTAGGTAAGCACCTGCACCTTAAATTGAGCTCAGAATATAAACGGCAGCCAGTGGAGCTCCTTGAACAGGAGGGTTCACCTCTCTCTGTAAGGGGCCCCAGTTAACATCCTGGCTGCTGATCGTTGGACCAGTTGGAACTTCCGAGCCGTCTTCAAGGGCAGCCCCACGTAGAGCGCATTGCAGTAGTCCAGTCTGGAGGTGACCAAGGCATGGACCACTCCGGCTAGATCCGCCTTCGCGAGGTACGGTCGCAGTTGGCGCACAAGTCTCAATTGTGCGAAAGCCCTCCCAGACACCGCCGACGCCTGAGCCTCAAGCGTAAGCGATGAATCCAGGAGGACTCCCAAACTGCGGACCTGTGGCTTCAGGGGGAGTGTAACCCCGTCCAACACAGGTTTCCACCCTATACCCCGGTCAGGTTTTCGATCGACCATGGGTGTTCTGTGTGGGAAGTTTGCCCCAATACTGTCATTCGTGGGGTTCAGGAATGCCCTTTGATTGTAGGTGAACTGTGAATCCCAGTGACCACAACTCCCAAATGTCAAGGTCTATTTTCCCCAAACTCCATCTGTGTTCATATTTGGGCGTATTGAGTGCTTGTGCCAAGTTTGGTCCAGATCCATCATTGTTTGAGTCCACAGTGCTCTCTGGATTTAGGTGAACTACAACTCCCAAACTCAAGGTCAATGCCCACCAAACCCTTCCAATATTTTCTGTTAGTTATGGGAGTTCTGTGTGGCTTGTTTGGTCCAATTCCATCATTGATGGAGTTCAGAATGCTCTTTGATTGTAGGTGAACTATAAATCCCAGCAACTACAACTCCTAAATGACAAAATCATAATTTTTGAGACATTTTGTGTTGTGAGACATTTTGTTGCCTAATTTGATGTGATTCCGTTCATTGGTTCTTTTGTTTTTAAGGAACTCATTATGCACAGAGCATTTATATATATATATAGATTTCCCCTGACCCACTTCCTGTGGACTCAGAGCAATGAAACTTGGCCCAGTTCTGAGTCTTTCTCTCTGTCGGTGACACCTTGGGACACACACCTCTCCCATCTTTTGAAGCAACTGTCAACACCTTGCTTGTAGAAGCCGACAGGTTGCTCCAAAAGCCACGTTGTGACTTCGGAAATCAGAGTCTCATCATCTGAGAAATGCTTGCCCTTCAAAAATAATATCATAGTTGGAAAGAGGTGGAAGTCTGAAGGTGGGAGGTTGGGTGATTTAGGGGGATGCGGGAGAATTTCAAAGTCACAGGAGTATGCTTCTTCCATTTGGGCAACAGTGGAGTTGGGAACGCATGAATTGTCTTGTAGAAGGCGGACACCTTTGGTGAGCATGCCACATTGTCTCTTGGTTTTGATTGCCTCCCACAATTTCCATAGCAGTGAAGCCTAGTCTGCCTCAGTGAGCACAGTCCCCTTTGCTAGGGAATCCATCACTACTACTCCATTCTGGTCCCAAAATACTATGAGCATGACCTTGCCTGTTGAGAGTTGGGCACGTGCCTTCTTTGGACGTGGTGAGTCAGGATGCTTCCATTGCATCAACTGGACTTGAGTCTCAGGATCATAGTGATGGACCCAGCTTTCCTCCTGTGTGATCAGTCTGTGGAAAAAGTCCTCCTGGTTTCCATGGCACATCATTGTCAAGAGAGCATTTGATTCAGTCCTGCTTCTGGAAAGGTGTGAGCATCTGAAGGACCCAGCGAGTGGATGTTTTATGCATGTGAAGATGGTCTTGGGTGATTTTTTCCACAGACCCCACGCTCATCTTGACATTTTGGGCTAGTTGGTGAATGTTTACACAGCAATTTTCCCAAATGGTGACCTCCACTTGCTGGATGGTGTGTTCATCAATAGCAGAGTGGGGTCGCCCTGGAATCGGAGCTGTTTGCACCAAAGTACAGCCACATTTGAATTGACAATGCCAGTTCTTGACTCCATCATATGATGGGGAATCATCACCATAAACCTCTCTCATCTCATTGAATGTCTCCTTTGGTGTGTGGCCTTTCAAAGAAAGGAACTTCAGGACTGCTCTGTATTCTACTGGGTCCGTTATCAAACCTCACACCACTTCAGCACCTGTCCAATCAAGACTGTGATCACTTCTGAGTTATAAATTGGCATGTAACCTATCATTACACATGTGCTGTTTCCTGTGATAAATAGAAGTGGGTCAGGGGACATCTTTAATGAATGCCCCTCGCATATGAAGGCTATGGGTGATGCCCCAGAGGGGTGCAGTGAGCTGCTAAGCTTATTGACCAAAAGGTCACAGGTTCAAATCTGGGGAGCAGGGTGAGCTTCCACTGTCAGCCCCAGCTTCTGCCAACCTAGCAGTTCAAAAACATGCATATGTAAGTAGATCAATAGATACCGCTCCAGTGGGAAGGTAACGGCATGCCTTGCAGTCATGCCGGCTGCATGACCTTGGAGCTGTCTATAGACAACGCCGGCTCTTTGGCTTAGAAATGGAGATGAGCACCAACCCCCAGAGTTGGACACGGCTCGACTTAATATCAGTACAGTGGGTTAAACTGCTGAACTGCTGAACTTGCTGACCAAAACACTGTGGGTTCAAATCCGGGGAGCGGTGTGAGCACCCGCTGTTAGCCCCAGCTTTTCCAACCTAGCAGTTCTAAAACATGCAAATGTGAGTAGATCAATAGGTACCACTCCGGTGGGAAGGTAACGGCGCTCCTTGCAGTCATGCCGGCTGCATGACCTTGGAGGGGTCTACGGACAACGCCGGCTCTTTGGCTTAGAAATGGAGATGAGCACCAACCCCCAGAGTTGGACACGACTCGACTTATCAGTACAGTGGATTAAACTGCTGAGCTGCTGAACTTGCTGACCAAAACATTGCGGGTTCAAATCCAGGGAGCGGTGCGAGCTCCCGCTGTTAGCACCAGCTTCTGCCAACCTAGCAGTTTGAAAGCATGCAAATGTGAGTAGATCAATAGGTACCACTCTGGTGGGAAAGTAACAGCATTCCATGCAGTTATGCTGGCCATATGACCTTGGAGGTGTCTATGGACAACGCTGGCTCTTTGGCTTAGAAATGGAGATGAGCACCAACCCCCAGAGTTGGACACGACTCGACTTAATATCAGTACAGTGGATTAAACTGCTGAGCTGCTGAACTTGCTGACCAAAACATTGCAGGTTCAAATCCAGGGAGCGGCACGAGCTCCCGCTGTTAGACCCAGCTTCTGCCAACCTAGCAGTTTGAAAACATGCAAATGTGAGTAGATTAATAGGTACCACTCTGGTGGGAAAGTAACAGCACCCCATGCAGTTATGCTGGCCATATGACCTTGTAGGTGTCTATGGACAATGCCGGCTCTTTGGCTTAGAAATGGAGATGAGCATCACACCCCAGAGTCGGACATGACTGGACTTCATGTCAGGGGAAAACCTTTACCTTTACTTTCTATGGGTGATGAAAGTTGCGATCCAACCAAATACAAGGAGTCATAAGTTGCCCACCCCTTCTCTATACATATCCCAATGGAAAAATGGTTTACAATGTGAGTAAATACAGGTTGGATTAAATGGCTTGGAAACTGCAGTATGCAAAGAAATTGTGCACACTGGATCCATTAAAATCCTTTGTGGTGCCTTGTATTCATGTAGTGTATGCTCTTCATATTTACTTTGAGAAAATGCAAATAAAATGGATATCTTAGTTTTTAGTGAATGATACATCGGTAGTGGAGTCATCCTTGATAGAGTTCCCAATTCCCGGGAACACAATGGTTTTATTCTTTATTTTCTTAGTGCTAATAAAAACCACTCAACCAACTTTGTTGAAATTGAATTTGCTTGCATGAGCTGTAGGGCCAATAACAACAACAGGATTAAATATTTGTCCAAAGGCAGCCAGGACTGTGCGGTGTGAATAGGCTGAAGGAGATGAGGCATTACACGCAGAAGGGATAGTAACACGCTCCAGGAGAACGCCATGCTACCTATTTTGCATGAAACGAGACAAAACATTGCTGGACTTGGCGCAGGTCCGTTCTGCCCTTCGGAAGTTGATGTGTTTAGCTGCTGCAAGAATTTCCAGTGCACACAGATCAGTGGTTCTCAACCTGTGGGTCCCCAGGTGTTTTGGCCTACAACTCCCAGAAATCCCAGCCAGTTTACCTGCTGTTAGGATTTCTGGGAGTTGAAAGCCAAAACATCTGGGGACCCACAGGTTGAGAATCACTGCCCTAGAGCTTTGGAGAGCTTCTATTCAACTATTTCAAAGCTCCCTGCTTAAGTGGTGATGGCACGATCGTCAGCATAGATCAGAGATTCTCAAACTGTGGGTCCCCAAATGTTTTGGCCTACAACTCCCAGAAATCCCAGCCAGTTTACCAGCTGTTAGGATTTCTGGGAGTTGAAGGCCAAAACATCTGGTGATCCACAAGGTTGAGAACCACTGCCCTGGAGCTTTGGAGAGCTTCTGTTCAGTTATTTCAAAGCTCCCTACTTAAGTGGTGATGGCATGTTCGTCAGCATAGATCAGTGATTCTCAACCTATGGGTCCCCAGTGTTTTGGCCTACAACTCCCAGAAATCCCAGCCAGTTTACCTGCTGTTATGATTTCTGGGAGTTGAAGGCCAAAACATCTGGGGTCCCACAGGTTGAGAACCACTGCCTTGGAGCTTTGGAGAGCTTCTGTTCAACTATTTCAAAGCTCCCTGCTTAAGTGATGATGGCACAATCGTCAGCATAGATCAGAGGTTCTCAACCTATGGGTCCTCAGGTGTTTTGGCCTACAACTCCCAGAAATTCCAGCTATTATGATTTCTGGGAGTTGAAGGCCAAAACATCTGGGGTCCCACAGGTTGAGAACCACTGCCCTAGAGCTTTGGAGAGCTTCTATTCAACTATTTCAAAGCTCCCTTCTAAAGTGGTGATGGCACGATCGTCAGCATAGATCAGGGGTTCTCAACCTTTGGGTCCCCAGGTGTTTTGGCCTACAACTCCCAGAAATCCCAGCCAGTTTACCTGCTGTTAGGTTTTCTGGGAGTTGAAGGCCAAAACATCTGTGGACCTACAGGTTGAGAACCACTGACATAGACAAAATCTTCTTGAGTTTCTTATGTAGTTGATGGACAGGTTCGTGCTGAAGTAGGCCCTTTATTCAAATTTTTATTTATCATGACAGAAGTGAATTGAGAATACAGTTGTAATGTATAGAGAAACAACAAACAAAGTTAACAACGTGGCATTATACTAAAAATCCTTTGACCAGAAGCTGACCACTTGGACTGCCTCTGGTGTCACTGTAAGAAGGTCCTCCATTGTGCATGTGGTAGTGCTCAGACTGCATTGTAGTAGGTGGTTTGTGGTTTTCTCTTCTCCACACTCGCATGCTGTGGACTCCACTTTGTGGCCCCATTTCTTAAGATTGGTTCTCCATCTCATGGTGCCAGAGTGCAGTCTGTTCAGTTCCTTCCAAGTTGTCCAGTCTTCAGTATGCCCAGGAGGGAGTTTCTCATTTGGTATCAGCTACTGATTGAGGTTCCGTGTTTTAGCCTGCCACTTTTGGACTCTTTCTTGCTGAGGTGTTCCTGACAGTATTGTAGATCTTAGGAAGATATTTCTTGGTTTAAGGTGTTGGCATGCTGGCTGGTATCTGAACAGAGAGTGGGCCAGAGATGTCAAGGCCTTGGTCCCTTTGTTACCGGCTGCCACTTCCGAACGGATTTCAGGTGGTTCAATACCGACTAAACAATAATTTCTCCAGCGGTGTAGGACATAAACATTCTGTGATAATGCAGCATGTCTCATTAAGAGCCTCATCCATGGTTTGAATGTGATGAGATGTATCCCACACTGGGCATGCGTATACAGCAACAGAAGAGCAAAGCGCAAGGGCAGATGTCTTCGCTGTGTCTGGTTGTGATCCCCAGGTTGTGCCAGTCAGCTTTCATATGATATTATTACTAGCACCCACTTTTTGCTTGATATTCAAGCAGTGCTTCTTGTAAGTCAGAGCACGGTATTCCCAGGTATTTGGGTGTGCTGCAGTGCTCCGGTGGGATTCTTTCCCAGATAATATTCAGACCTGGAGATGCTTGTCTGTTCTTAAGATGAAAAGCACATGTTTACATTTTGGATGGATTAGAAATAAGCTTGTTTTCTGGAGACCGTGCTTGCTCCATCTATCTTTACACAAATGACCAGCCACTGCCTGAAGGGACAGAGAGTTTCATCTATGCTGACGATCGTGCCATCACCACCCAAGCAGGGAACTTTGAAATGGTTGAACAGGAGCTCTCCAAAGCTTTAGGCAGTCATACTGCCTATCTGGAAAACTGCAAGTCCACCATTAGATAAACTCTTCGTGAACTGTGAATATTAATGGAAACTGTCCGTATCCAATAGGAAGAAATGCATTCATCGTAGACTGAGGAGTGGTGAAAAAAAAAAAGACTTATTTCTGAATTGTTTTCTTAATTTATGCATTGTCTGCTGCAGAATGTGGGTAATAATCGCTGGGTTGGGTAGCTTTAACCTAGGATTAACCAAATGCATGTCAAATAGGCTTGTCATTGAATATAGTGCTTTTGACACTTTTGGGATCAACAGCATGAGAAAACTGTGCCGCTTGCTCGATATACTATTTACTTACTTTAATCTATTAAATGGCACTTTATTATAAGCACTCTGGGGGGGAAATCCACCCGAATTAAAGCTTCTAGGTCACCTTTCTCTGTAACTTTCATTTACTATGTCTTTCCGATAACGAACAGGTTAGTAGCCTGAATACATCCATCTTCTCGCTTCTTGATCCATTTAACCAAATCAGATTATACTAAGCAAAATGTTTTGCTCTCCTGATCGTCAGTCTATAACATTGCACCGGGTTTAAAGAAATAGCCTGTAATGCCTGGTACCTAAGTGATGCATTTTAAAAAATGAGGATTGTTTTGTGTTTCATAGAGGTTTGACCAATCTTCCCTCCCACTTTCTCTCCTTTCTCTCCTTCCTTCCCTCTTTTTCTTTTCCTTCTTCTTTCTTCCTTCTCTACCTGAGTCTTTCCTCTCTTCCTTTGCTCTTTGGTTCCATCCTTCCCTCTCTCATTCCTTCCTTGTTTCACTTTTTTTATTTCCTTCTCTCCTTCCTTCTCTACCTTTCTTTCCTTCTTCCTTCTCCCTTTCTGTGTATATGCGTATATGTGAGTGTATATATATGCATATGTGTGTGTGTGTGTGTCTATTTGTGTATATATGTAGTTTTGCGCATGCGTTGTAATATATTTTTTTATTTTTTTGGCTTTTCGAGTCTCTTCTGCTGTGTTTTTCAGTGTTTCTATGAGTGGTGGTCACTTGTTGGCCTGAGAGGTGTATTGTGTCTAAATTTGGTGTCAGTTTGTCCAGTGGTTTTTATTATTTATTTATTTATTTACAGTTTTTATATTCCGCCCTTCTCACTCCGCAGGGGACTCAGGGCGGATTACAGTGTACACATATATGGCAAACATTCAATGCCAATTTTAACATACAACATATACAGACATACACAGAGGCTATTTAACTTTTTCTGGCTGTCGCTTTAATCATCCATCTGCGACGCTGATGAAGCACTTCCGCATTCCCCGCATGCTTCCCCGCTGGAATGCTTTGCTGGAGTCTTCTTTATGGCCTCATAGGTAAAGGTAAAGGTAGTCCCCTGACATTAAGTCCAGTCATGTCTGACTCTGGGGTGTGGTGCTCATTTCCATTTCTAAGCCAAAGAGCCAGCGTTGTCCATAGACACCTCCAAGGTCATGTGGCTGGCATGACTGCATGGAGCGCCGTTACCTTCCCGCCAGAGTGGTACCTATTGATCTACTCACATTTGCATGTTTTCGAACTGCTAGGTTGGCAGAAGCTAGGGCTGACAGCGGTAGCTCACGCCGCTCCCCGGAATCGAACCTGCGACCTTTCGATCAACAAGCTCAGCAGCTCAATGCTTTAACCCACTGCGCCACCGGGGGCTCCTAAATCAGTTAATTTAGCCTCCCCATACTTTAAGGTGGTACCTTATTTTCTTACTTGACAGATGCAACTGTCTTTCAGGTTGCAAAGGTCAACAGCAGGCTACACAATTGGTTGGAAACCCACTCCAACCCGGGCTGGCTTCGAACTCATGACCTTTTGGTCAGAGTGATTTTAATGCAGCTGATACTCAGCCAGCTGCGCCACAATCCCGGTGTTTTTGAGTTATGGTAATCCCACAAACGAACATTACATTTTAATTTATATAGATATATAAATAAATAAATAAAGTCAAGCGGAGTTGATGGCGGAGGACCATCGCTTCAGTGCTGGTGGCCTTTGCTTCTTCCAGCACACTTACATTTGTCTGCCTGTCTTCCCAAGAGATTTGCAGGATTTTTCGGAGGCAGCGCTGATGGAATCGTTCCAAAAGTTGCGTGTGACATCTGTAGACAGTCCATGTTTCGCAGGTGTATAGCAGGGTTGGGAGGACAATGGCTTTATAAACAACCACCTTGGTCTCTCTTGGCTACGGTGCAATTATCTTCCAATAATTGCACCGTAACCAAGCAGGTATCACCAGTGAGTTTCTCTGAAGCTGTCCTTGAGGGTCTCTATTAGCAGGACTTTTCATGTGCTTTACGACGGGGGCTGAACCACAAAAGACTTCACCTTTATTCCTCAGAGGGAATTTGTTTCTGAGCATCCTTGGGGAACCAG